>NC_047661.1:78358233-78659483 GCF_011762505.2 Arvicanthis niloticus | reverse complement strand
CAGTTTTTTTGGTCAGGAAGCGTTGGGCAATATTTCCTCTAAGTTGGGACCTAGTCAATATTGAAAATGACATTTTGAAATGGAAAAAATCTCATGAAACAATGATTTGGATCAATTCATTCTGATTTTTTGCTATTATGATCATGCTATTTTACACATTTATCTTTACACTTCATAATAAAATGGCTTGTGTCCTGGAGTTATGGACTCTGCTTCCCCTGACGTCTTGCTCACTTGTCAGGTTTCAGTTCTGCCCCTGTGTGCAGGATAGCTAACATAGGCCAGTGGTTCCCAAACGGATAACAGCTTTTATTTATAAGTATAGAGTTACATTTTCATCTCCAGATATGTTGAAATGGAACATTCAGATGTAAGTTAGAAAAAAGAAAGCATACATATAACCCTACTTCCATTCTTACACATACAAACATACACTCGGCTATAATTCCAATATATATTTGGCTTCTTTTTTCCTCTTTTTTTTTAATTGAAAATAGATTTTTTTTTCATATGATATCTTCTGATTGCAGTCTTTCCCACAACCCACAACTCCTCCCAGGTCCTCTCACTACCCCACGATCCAAATCCACACCCTTTCTTTTTCTTTCTCATTAGAATACAAACAGGTGTCCTAAATAATTGATGAAAGTAGAAACAAACAAATCAGAAAAGGACAAAATAAATAAACAAACAGAACAAAAAGAGCCAAAGAAAAAGCACAAGAAACAAACACAGACACTGGAACACAAATATTCACACACAGGGTACGCATAAAAACAAAATCAGAACCTAAATCATTTAAGAAAAAGAGCTCTAAGGAAAAAAGAAAGAAGCCCAGACAAAGCACTGTTAAACAAAAAGGCCTCTAACGATACCACCGAGTTTGTTCTGTGTTGACCGTCTACTACTGAGCATGGGTCCTACTCTTAAGTATGTTATCTATACCCAGGGAAACTTCATTTGGGTAAAATGAATTTTTCTTTTGCAACTAGTGTTGTGTTTTATAAAAAAAGAAAAGAAAGCCAGGGATATGTTTAGTAAACGTGCCATATGATGAGGCGGAAGGGGGTGCCTCTGAGGGCCCATGTTGAGAGACACCAGCCACACGACAAGTATACTACAGAATAGAGTTTATTTAGGGCATGGTGGGGGGGAGTTGAGGGAGTAGAGACAGAGAAAGGCAGAGGGGGTGGGAGAGAAAGAGAATAGAGGAGTAAAGTCCAGCCATGAACACATGGGGAGAGAAGGCAGAGGGGAAGAGGGAGTGAAGGGAGAGGGAGGAGGGTAAGTGAGTAGGAGGGCAAGAGAGAGAGAAGGAGGGTGACCAGCCCCTTTTATAATGACCCAGGCATACCTGTTGCCAGGTAACTGTAGGGCAGAGCCTAAAAGAAATGCTAGTAACTGGTATTAATTGGAGATAGCTTCCAAGTTAGTGATTGGGCCTTGTGTCCACTTCCCCTCTCAGTTCTGAGACCCCCTCTGGCTTAGACCTGTGCATGTCCTATGCCTGCTGCTATAATCTCTGTGAGTCCATATATGCTTCCATCCTGCTGTGTTTAGAAAGCCTGGTTTCCTTTGTGTTTGTCATCACCATTTTTAAGTTGGGTTATTTGTTTACTTGATGTCCAGGGTTTTTTTTTTTGTTCTTTATATATTTTAGATAATATCCCTCTGTTGAACGTGCAGTTGGTGAAAATCTCTTCCTAGTCAGGAAGGTCCTAGAGATAGTGTTCTTTGCCAACTTTTCAGCGAAGCTTCTCAATTTCACAAGGTGGTATTTATTAACGGTTGCCTAATCAGGGTTCTGTGCAGAAATCCTCCTAGGCCAGTGAGTTCAAGACCACCCCCCATTGGCTTTTGTGGATGCAGCACTGAATAATGGAATAAAATGTTTCCTTTTAGAGAAGTGGACAAACTCAACCACACCTGAGGAGTCACAGCGGATATGCTCACACAGATTGGGACAGTGGATTTCAGATTCATTGCCCTTTGAGTTATTTTTATCCTGATTACATAAGCATGTGTAATTAAAGTCCTACACAGAGAACTGTGGAGGTCTGTGTACAGCAGGCTAAAATCAGGATAACCTTCAGTGACATGGTGCTATGACTTTGGACTTGTGGGTGTAGAAAATCCATTTTCTACAAATAATTTGTGCTCACTGTGAATTGTTCATCACTTTATTCTTCTACTTTTTTCATACATTTAGTTAACCTTTATTTTTTAATTGAAATTATTATTTCCTTAATAAGCTATCCCTTTCTCTCTGCTATGTAATATATTTTAAAACTTTCCTATGATGTCTTCAAACATGCCCCCAGCAGTCTCTACATAGCCCTGAAATATTACCTAGGGGAATCTCATTCATCGATTCATCCAACATTTCTGAGCACCAAGATGATAAGCAAGATAACAGGCTCATCGACTCAAAATTAAATGCACCCCAGTAGCCTCCAGAGCTTCAAGGTGAGGGAAGGTAGTAAGGGAATCAAGAAAGTAATTCAAAAATTGAGAAGATGACAAAAACCAAAGCTACCTCCAGTATCCTACAATAAATGTATTCAAAAAAACCTGGGGTGATTTTGTAATCCCAAAGTAAAACAATCTAGGTGGAAGTTCAAGGAGTAGAGAATGTCCTTTGGAAGGGGGCATGCTTGAGCACAAATATGTAAAGAGTAAGGATTCAGCCAGATACATGAGGGGATTGGAAAGACAAAGAGAATCAGCAGCACAGCAGGAAAAAAAAACAAAAAACAAAAAAAAAACATTCTTTATGCTTGAAACTCGAGATAAGAGGAAAGAGCCGGTGATGGGGTTAGAAAGAAAGACGAGCATGGAAGAGTTAGGTAAGGTTTCTTATGCCAAGCTAGGTGCTGGTCTTTAGCCTAGGATGTAGGAAAATAGACTGTTACTTAAGAGACCAAGAGAAGATGTCTGATCCCTTGGAACTGGAGTTAGAGACGGTTATGAGTTGTCATATGGGGTTTCAGGACCAAACCAGGTCCTCTGCGACAGCAATGTGTACTCTTAAGCACTGAACCATCTTTCCAGTCTGAGCAACTTGATTTAAATAGCATGTAAGGGGCTGGACAGACGGTTCAGCAGTTAAGAGCTCTTATGAACGACTGGAGTTCAGTTTCCAACACCCATACCAGGCAGTTCACAACTACCTGTAACACCTCAGCTCTAGGGTGAATGGATGCCCTCCTCTGGATTCCATAGGCATACACACGTGTGAACAAATTCACAAATGAGCACACATTCACACATATGTTCACACACACATACACACACACACACACACACACACACACACACACACACATTTTTAAAAACAGTCCAGTGAAAAATTAAATAACATTTGAGGAAGCCAATTCAGTTAAATGGTAAGAGAGAAAACAGGATGTCATTAGAATTACTTGATCT
Organism: Arvicanthis niloticus; assembly: GCF_011762505.2. Taxonomy (NCBI): domain Eukaryota; kingdom Metazoa; phylum Chordata; class Mammalia; order Rodentia; family Muridae; genus Arvicanthis; species Arvicanthis niloticus. Next base: position 78,656,057 of record NC_047661.1, on the reverse strand, counting down.
GCCTGGATGGTGGTGGCCCACACCTTTAATCCCAGCACTTAGGAGGCAGAAGCAGTCCAGTTTCTGAGTCTGAGGCTAGCCTGATCTACAGTGAGAGTGCCAGGACAGCCAGGGCTACAAAAAGAAACCCTGTTTCAAACAAACAAAACAAAAAATTATTTGATCTGGATCTACAGTTTTAATATCTATTATACTATAAATAATCATGAAATAACATTGATTAAATAATATCATTTTAATTAAATAAACATATACTTGTAGATCATTTCCCTGCTGAATTAGCAGAGCTGAGCTTGTCTTTAAAATAGTTTGTATCACTGGGATATGTCTATTCTGCTTTCTCATTGTGAACTCTCAGACCAAGAGGGAGCTTAGGGCTTTTTCTGGACTTGACCCTGAAGGTGAGGCTACAGAGGTCTGCTACTGGTCACAGAGCTCACAGGAGATGGCCAGTAGCCACACTATATGAGTTGCTAGGTAGACACAGGCAGGGGACTCCCACCCCAGTAATTCACAGCTATGATGGTATTTACAATTTTCCTTTCACCAAGTGGGGCACATCAAATGTCCTGGCAGGACAGAGACAAAGTATCAGATTCAAATGAAAAATAATCACCCAAGAGTAGCTGAGAGCCCTGAGGGAGGGGCTGGGGGAGGGATTGCTGTGTGACTACAAATAGCCAAGATCTCGTCATTTTGGATATTTTATAATTTCTTAAGAGATGTAGAAGGAAAACTTCACCCATAAGTTAGCATTCAGAAGTGAAGAGTTTGCCATCCCATCATTTGTTCTGCCAACCCTTAAAGCTTGACATTTGACCAACACCATGGATGACTTTGGAATACATACACAAAAATCTCTTCCTAAGATTTCTTTTATAATCCCTTTCTTAATAAAAAAAAAAAAAAAAAAAAGCTTGTTTTGTTTGACTTTGGTTTCAATCTCATCTATATAAAAGAGAGTCAAGAGATGTGGTAGTTCTAATCTTTATTATGAAGCTCTTGCTTCATGTTTCCTCTGGGTTTATTAAAAAATAAAAATAAAAACACACCTAACCCCCATTTTAATGCTAAATATGAGTGAGTGATCGTTGTGGTTGATGCAGTTAGCTCAGCCCACTCCTTTTCAATAACTCAACTAGAAACTATTCCTGGCTGTTACTGAGAAACAGGAAGCGAATGGAGTAAGGGCAGCAGATGAGGTATTTCAGTGTTCTCAAAGTGTCAAAACAATTTCATGTTTGAAACAAGTAGAGCGACTTGGCATCTATTAGCTTCAGGATATGCCTTCTGCTCTAGGGGCACCTTTCGGTTTCTCTCCTTGTGCCCCTCTCCTTTAGGAACCAGACCCTTTGTAAGTGCCGTGCCTTTTGCATGGAAATTTCCACTCATGTATGCAGCTGTGTCTATTTCTAATTCCTAAACATTGCTTACAGCTCAAGTCAAGCAGAGTCTCCTCGAAGTTGCCTCCTTGTGGGAGGCAACTTGTATCGCGTCCTTTCCTCCTCAGGTCACAGGCCCTGCTGTGCATCTTTCCAGCATCCCACGTTTCCACTATACTGTAACAAACAAAATAAATCATCTCATAAATAACTGTGTATTTTCTTTCTCTCCGTGAAAGTGAGAACACCACAGGGAGTGAGCCTTGGATTTTCCTCTCAGCTGCATCTTCAGGAAGAGAAATCGGCACCTTTTCCAGCCTTCCTGAGAACGTCCCCAAAGCCCAATTTAGAAGACCACCCTTCCCATCAAGTCAGAGCTTTCAGATCCTGAGAGCAGGCGGCTGTGCCCCAGCTGTCTCAGTTTCTCTAGTTCCATCCTTTAGAGCCCCACCCTTCCTGATCGAGCCCCTCCCTCCCTGAGTCTATCCTGAGGTACATTTCAAGTCCTTCCTCCTAGCCTCTCATACATTTTGTTTTCATTCATACTGTGTTTTTACCCATTACAAAACATTCCCAGAAAGCCAAGCTTCTGGAGGACGTGTCAGTGTAGACAGGAGCATGTCCTGCTTCTTGAACCCGGAGGACACAAAATGCCTGTGCCCTGCCTCCTTCTCCCTTTTCTCATATACTTTATGACTATGGACAACCGTAGAGTGGTACTGTTAAGACTGTATGAAACATTTCATGTCTGCACATGCTCCCCACATCTGTTTCACAGCCCCTTGCATCTTTTGATTCATGACCCACGAAGGGGGCCAACTTAAAGCTCAACTAATGAGAATGTGGATCTTGGTACTTGAAAGATGTTGAATAAAGAGATTAAAGGTACATACCCTGTAAATTTAAGAACACGTACATCCTTAAAAAATACTTGAGTACTAGTTGTGATGATTTGAATATGCTTGGCTCAGGGAGTGGCACTGTTAGGAGGTGTGGCCTTGTTGGAGTAAGCATGTCACTGTGGGAGTGGGCAATGAGACCTTTCTCCTAGCCACATGGGAGCCAGTCTTTCCTAGTGTCCTTCAGATAAAGATGTAGAACTCTCAGCTCCTCCTGAGCTATGTCTGCCTGGACACTGCAGTGCTCCCACCTTGATGATACTGGACTAAACCCCTGAACTGTCTTCTACCTAGATGACACTGGACTGAACCTCTGAACTGTAAGACAGCCCCAATTAAATGCTGTCCTTATAAGAGTTGACTTGGTCATGCTGTCTGTTCACAGCAGTAAAACCCTAATAAGACACTAGTGAGCCCGAGGACAAGTTTCCTTCAATGACCAGTTGCTCAAGCTTTAAAGTTCTTCAGAGCACTCCAGGACAACATTAGCTTTTCAATTATTTTCCTCTAGAAACTCAGCAATATCTTCTATCACTTCTACTTCATTCTCTTCCTTTTTTTTTCTGCCAGTTTCTTGCCTGTGGGTGCCATGATTTGGATCCCGGAAAGAGCTTTTCAGCACAGTTCTGATTTAAATCTCTTGAATCCTGCCGGCTGTAAGAAATAGAAAACCAACATCTCATCCCACCCGTTCCCCCTTTCCCATTTTTTTTCTGACATACCAGAATATGTGATGATTTGGATAAGAATGGTCCCATAAACTCATCTATTTGGATGCTTAGTCACCGGGGGTTAGAACTGCTGGAAACATTACAAGAACTAGGAGGAAGTACGTCACTGGAGGTGGGATTTGAGGTTCCCAAAACCCATACCAGCCTGCTGTCTTTCCTCCTGCTCTTTGCATATCAGGATGTACAACTCTCAGTTAGGTCTCTAGTGTCATATCTGCTTGTGTACCTTCATGCTCTTCATCATGATGACAATGGACTAAACCTCTGAAAACTGTAAGCAAGCCCTCAATTAAATGATTTTTTGTAAGAAAAATAAAAGATACTAGTGGAGATTTACTTCAAAATATAAGTTGCAATATAACATTTAATCTGGAGACCTGTGTTATGAATAATTGAAAACCACCTGATCACCGTGGCAGCTATCATGATTAGATATCTATCCAATGGGTCAGAATGCTACACCCATGGCCTGCCCAACACAAAGTTAATGAGGTTGTAAATTCTCAGGGTAAGGTGTTTGTGACTGAGTCAGCACAAGGAGGTTTGTGGTAAGGCAAGTGGAGATGCGGGGTTTATGTCCACATTTTGAGGCTTTGATAGAAGGTGTGCTGTACACTCTGCTATATATGTTGCATATATAGGAAAAATTTAATGGGCTATGAAGGAGTTTATATCCCAGTCTCATAAAAGCACTGAGCAGACATGCATGTACGAGTTAGGATGCAACATTACTCCACTGATGAATGTGGGACTTTTATAATTGTCATCTTTAGCACTGGAAAGGCATTTTAGGGCAAAAGATAAAGTCCAATGAAGGGTTAGTGTGATATAAATTGTAAAGAAGATGCATTTCCAACTGGGATGCATCAGCTATTAACTCAAGAGCATCCATGCTATGACATATTACACTGACCTGTATAAAGCCGCAGCTACTGGCATCTGTTAGGATAGAACTTTTACAATCTATATTCTTTACAAAAAGAGCCAATACCACAGGAATGGTCAGACATTTAGCAATAGTTGATTTTGTTGTTGTTTAAATGATATTGGATTGTAAAGCATGTTCACTGTGACCTTTGGTGTATGGTAATACTTTGTGTGTCTTCCAGAAAATCCTATCAATAAGGCTATGCCACAAGAGAAAACACTTTGTAAATGTGACATATTTTATATTTGTCCTGAACATGGGAAAAGCTATGCAATTTACTGCCTGGGAATTCTATCATCTCTTTTCTCATCATGCCAGTCAGTATAGTCACTTCTCATAAACTAATTTGTAACACACACACACACACACACACACACACACCATCACAAGACTGGGGACATGATCAGTGAGTAAACAGCTTGCCGAGCAAGGATGAAGTCTGAGGTTTAGTCCCCAGGATCCATAGAAAGTGAGAGATAGCAGCATATATCTATAACCCCAGTGCTCCACCAACAAACAGTAGGTGACAAGAGAATCCTTGTAAGCTCCTGGGCCAGCTAGCCTGGTATTTGCAGTGACCAAACAAGAGCCCCTGCCTTAAATTTGGAATTAAATTTGGCTCCTCTGTAAAAGCTCTCTCAGTGCTCTTAACCACCGAGCCACCCATCTAGCTATCCCCAAATTAGATATTTTTTAAGATTAAAAAAAAAAAAACTTTGTTTTTAATCAGTTCTCTTAACCACTAAGCCATCTCTCCAGCTACCCAAAAATAAAATATTTTTAAAAGTAAAGACTGTTTTGTTTTGAAATGTGATTATAGATTTTTATAATCTTAAAAACATGTAGTTTATTTACAAACAAAAAAGTTAATATAATGAAGTAATTCATTTAAGAGACTTTTAAATTATCAAGCAGAACTTGAAACTCACCTTTAAATGTTGGGGGCCTACTTTTAGCAGAAAGTGGCTATCAGCTTTGCAGCCATCTTGAGCCATATACCCTGACATGAGACTTGAATTACAATAGCCTACAACAGCTGAGAACACTCCGATAATCTTGGTTTAGATACCTTGAGATTAAAGGTGCGTGAGATTAAAGGTGTGTGAGATTAAAGGTATGTAACTTAAGAGTATGACTTAGAAGTATAGAGATCAGAGTTAGAGACAAGACCTAAGGGCATGATTAAAGGTGTAACTTAGAGGCGTGGCTTAGAAGTGAGACATATAAAAGGCAGAGACAGAATCAGACTGAGATCAGACGAATCAGACACATCAGACATTTGGTAGAGTCTGCCCTCACCCTCGCTCTTGCTGAACCCTGACCCAGAGACCAGAGTGGCAGCTTGGGCCGGATACAGTGGCCGCCCAAACATGGGTTGGCCCGGGCCTCAACATTTTGCCTGGGCTGCGACGTTTTTGGCCGCCCCAACGTGGGGCTAGTGTAGACCCCAACATTATTTTGGCACCCAACATGGTATGGTATTTATCAAAATACTAACACAGATCAAAATCATCCCTTAATGGAGAATAAAAACCTCTTCCCATAGACTTGACTTTAGACCAAAACCTGTCATTTAATAATCAGCTAAATGGAATCTGACAGAATCCTGTTCTGTAATCCACCTGATCACAAAACATAAAACCACAGATGCAACATGATCTATGTCAAAAGTCAGATCACTGAACAAAACCTGTCTGTGGAGCTTCTGTAAATAAATACATAAACAAGCATTGCATGCACCCTTAGGGGAAAAAAAATACCTGTCTACCCGTCTCTATGCCTAGCTACTTAATAAAATATATAATTTGAAACTTTATGATTTCTGCATATATGTATTAGGGTTCTTTTAGACTGTCCAAAGTTATTGTTACTTTCAAAATAAAATAGTAAATGATCTTGAGTAAATATCTAACCATAGCTGTGATAATTTCCCACTGATTAATTTCTCCTAGTTATAAGCTTTATGTTTATGTAACCTTCCCTTTAGCCAACAAGCTTCTTGTCATGTTTACAATTTCATCAACTTCAGAGTATAAAAGTTTATCAACAATACCTTAATTAAGAATGATGTCAAAATTGTGGAGGTACCAACTTTGATTCCACCATAGAAACAATAATATAACAATTTTTAGGCTGAAATAGTCCCCCCTCACGCATCCCCCCAACTCACCAGGCCTTCCCACTCTCTGAGGCCTCTCTCTAGGGTTAGGTGCATCTTCTCTCACAGAGGCCAGACAAGGAAGTCCTCTGCAGTATTTGTTTCAGGGACCTCAGACCAGCTCGTGTATGCTGCCTGGTTGGTGGCTCAGTTTCTGAGAGATCTCAGAGGTCCATGTTAGTTGAGACTGCTGGTCTTCATATGGGGTCACCCTCCTCCTTAAACCAAGAAGAGATTCTAATCCAGAATTTTTCCCCCAGGGCAAAAGTGGGCACACCACTTTAGGGGCCAAACCCTAAGAGTATGTACAATTAATGCTAATTAATTCATTTTTAAATTTGATGCTGAAATCTTCATCCTCAAAATGGTGGCATTAGGTCACAGAGTCTTTGGGAAGGGATAAGGTTATGGTGGCAGAGCCCTTGTGAATGGGATTAATGTCATGAGAGAGACCTCTCTCTGCTTCTGGTAATATACATAGGGCATAGAGAGTTAGGTTTATATGAGGAAATGGATTCTCACAAGATACTGAATAAAGCCAACAGCTGTGGCTCCTATATCATGAGAAATATGTTTTTGGTTGCCTGTATGTAAGTTACTCTATCTATTGCATTTTATTAGAATAGAAGAAACAGTCCAAGATAATAAATATAACCTATTTCATTGTTGCTGAGCAACAAATAAAAAATAACAGTGATGTGGGTGTTCAAAAGCACAATCATCAAATTGATAACTAAATCTTAAAAAGCTAAAAAAAATCTCTCATGAGATTCTATCAAATATGAGTATCTCCAGAAGTTTAGACAATTGATTTTAGAAGGAAAGATAATATATTGATTACATTCTCTGAGCTTCTTTTCTGCATCCGCAGGGTACAAAATGGCTAAGATATATCAAATGTTCTATTTGGCATGGAACACCCACACAATAATTTAATACCTAACACCACAGTTATTGCTATTGCTCAATAGGCAACATCTGTACTTGAGATCAAGGTGCTGTTACCTACTAATGCTTCTTAGTCTCTGAAGCTGATGTTCTGATGAAACCAATAGCTCAAGTTTGAGTCTAATGCAACAGAAGGGTAGAAAATTTACTGTGCTTTAAAGACTTCTACACTGTCTTGTTGCCTTTCACTAACAATTTCAGTATTTTAATTTGATATGAGAATCTGCTAATAGGCGTTGCTATATTTGCTGTTGATGTCCATCAAATTTCAATATTACTGTCTTTAGATTTTTTTTCCTTGCTGTGAGGATATTCTATGACCAAAGAAGCTTATAGAAGGAAGTATTTAATCTGGAGTCTCAAGGGCTCTGGGGGATTAGAGCCCATGCTATTATGGCAGGGAGCATGGCAACAGGCAGGGAAGCATGGATCTGGTACAATAGCTGAGGCAAGAGGCAGGAAGAGAGCTAACTGAGAACGAAGTGGGCTTTTGAAACCTCAAAATCCACCCCTAGTAATATATCTCTCCCAACTAGGTCACACCTCCCAATCCTTCCCAAATAGTTCTACCAACTGAGGATTAAGTATTCAAATATGTGGGCCTATGGGTGCCATTCTCACTCAAACCATGATAATTACATTTCATATAAAATCAATCTTGGGTAATAATTGGTAGAATTTTTTTATTGTATTAAAAGTGACCATTATCCCTCTCCCCAACAAGCACGTAAACTTGAATGGTTGCTAAAGCCTTTCAAGAACAGCATCCCCAGGTTCTCCCATTCCTAAAGAAAAGGAAATCTTTGATATAGTGGAAAACCAAAACATGTATGATTCAATTTGTAAAATCAATTACGTTTTTAGCACTTTGCAATTCAGATTCTGGTAATATTACTGATTTGGAAAAGCAAAGTTTATACCACAGTTAGGCCATGGTGCTAAAGTACAAATTTATACCAAACACTAGAAACACAGAAGCTCTTTCTGTGATTGACAGGCGCATATGTATACTCCTATTCTATTTGGTTAAATCCTTGAGGAGAAAATGTTATGTCTATTTTCTCAAGAATCTAGGACTTGTAGCTAGAGTATTTTCTCAAGAATCTAGCATTTGTAGCTAGAATATTTTCTCTAGAATACAGCATGTGTAGCTTGAATAGAAACAAATTAAAGGGTGTGTGTATATTAGAAGCTACAGGGGAGAGGGTGATATGGTTACTTGCAATTTAAAAACACTGGTGGAAGTTCTATTTCCAGAAGAATGATGCTTAAGACACGGCACAGAAATATCATGAGCACAAAACGCACAAAGGCTAGGAAACTAAAATGTCACTCTTATATTTATAAGTGAAATTCCATGATAAAGACATCCAGTGGGTCTAGAGATGATTCTTATTTTTTCTCCCCTTCTACTGCCCAATCACGGCTCTAACCTTTATTTTACAAATTAAGGTGGGCAGAAGTTTCACTAGAATTCACCTGTGTACTGATTCATTCCTCTTCTGCAGCCCTTCCCAGAAAGGGGGAATTAGCATCAAAATACAAGGCCTGGGCTATCCACAACAAGGGACTGGCAGCAAAGTCTACACACTACTAAGAAATGGTAGAACCTAATATTGTGTGATCTAGCTAGTGCCACTCACAGGAGCTGATTGCTCCTGTCCACATTCAAATCCTAACCAAAGATAATGGGAAGAGGTCATGCTGCAGAAAACGCAGATGCACAGCAATTACAGTAATTGTAAATGAACCGACTAAATTTTAAAAAATAAAATAAAATGTTAGCTGGAACGTAACAGTCAGACCTGGCCATAAGACTAGCGCTTGAAGCATAGGAGAGTGTGAAAACATGAAAACGAGAGAGTATAAACATATGTCAAGTGAAATAAAGCTCCGGTGAACAGACGGGTGTTAGACAAAATGTACTTTTAGTCATGGGATACTCTCAGAGGTAAAGAAAGTCATGATGACAAGAGTAGACCTCCCCAAGAAACTCCGGCGGCTTCCTCACATGCAAGTTATACCACAACCCGTATCACATCTTCCGAATGGACAGCCTTACGGAGGGAAACCACAAGGCCAGATTCACGGTGAATGATTTAAGCACATCTCTATCAGAAATGACAGGTTAAGCATGAAACCTGATTAGAGACACAGACTGTTTGAAGGGTGTAATGAGTAATGTTAAATAAATGCACAGATCTAAAAATACCGAAGAAGCCGGCAGATCAAAGAAGTCATGAAAGAGATTAGAAAACATTTAGAAAGGAATGATAATGGAATTCTTCATATGGAAACCTGTGAGAGGAAGCTAAAATGAGAAGTGCTGGACTCAGCAGTTACATAGGGCGATATTAAATAAATTGGTTAAAATCGAATTAAGAGACTTTTGAATGTTAAAATATTAGAGAAATGTATTAGTGAAAGGAATCAACTAAAAGTCTATAAGAAGTTATCTCAGTGATGTGATATTAATAAATTGCACTACTTATTCAAAACTCCTTACTGAATGTCCTTACCAGATTAACTGGGGGGAGGAGCTTATTTCCTCACACTGACCTCAGACTTGGTCACATGACTCTTCTTGCCCAATGGATGTAAACAGACATAATAAAAGAACTTTCTCAGAGAAGTGACTTTTGCCCACCTAGTCTTTCTTTGCTTTTCATTTCTCTCCCTTGATTTATTTCATTCAAATGTTTTTGGTGCTAGGGAATAAATATAGATCTGATTTTCTTTCCACGTGTCTATAACGAAATCCTTTCAGTCAAGGTGTCCACCTTCCTTTCCCAAAAATAGTTTAGTGTCCGTGTCTAACTACAGCTACAGTCATACCTACTGCAACCATCACCACGTAAGTATTTCCACAGCAAAAAAACTGTCTACATATCAGAGAAAGTCACTTACTGTCAGGCGAATGCTCAGGTATTACTCTGTACTGACATTCCCAGCTCAAATCCACTCTTACCAAGCCTCCATTTCCTCTTACAGCATTTAATTCTCCAGCAATTCACAATATAGCTTTCTTCCCATCAGTTGGGCAGCTGCATGCCACACCCTGCCATTAATTTTTACGAGTCATACAAGTTAGTTTTCCATTTGCTCTTCCACGTGGCTTTCCAACATCGACTGGTTTTCTCATGCTGGTTGGTTTATTTTCCCACTTTGTAGACACAGGTCAAAACTCATTCAAGGGGAAAATCATCGAAGGTTATAATTTCAGTTTTAGTCACACACACAAATGAAAAGTTAAAGCTCCAAAGGCACACAGTCCATTTTTTCCTGGAGATTTACTTCTCAAATCAAAGCCAGAATTCAGATCATGAGGATTTCAGCTCATCTCTAACGAAGGAGGTTTTCCATGATGAAGCTGAAACCGAGCCAGAAAGCATCTTATGGTTTTGAGTAGAAAGAAACTTATGGGGGCACGCATCGTCTGGCGCCGAGCATCTGCTATTGCTGAGAGAGTGGGGGGAAGGCTGCTGCCAGAGTTGTAGCCAGCCCCAGATTCTGGTGCTCTGAAGACCATGGAGAACACATTCAGAACTGTCTGTACACACCCTATGGCTCTTGCCACAACTAACCAGTTAACTAACATACATCCAAATTTGATCTTCACCTCCAAGTAACTCTCTTTTTCTAACTAGACAAGAAAACATTCACTTTTAAATAATTGTATTAGTATACGCATTCATGGTCTTGAAATGGGAAAATAAAAAACACACATTCTAAACGCCAAACATTCCACATATTTTTAAGAAAGCTAATTTTTTTGCAATTGCTTCTGCTATCAGGAAGCTGGGCTTTCCCTTTTGTTCTTTCTGTAGTGATTTCCACCACAGCTTTATTAATTAAACTCAGCTTTCTCATTGCTGTGAACCAGCATATAAACTGCTGGTAGCTCTATTGAGACTGCTGAGGTAAGTATCACTCCTTAACAGAAATCATCTCACTGAGTAAGGCTTGAATTGATAAGAGTAGCTGTGGAGTTCTGCATGTGTGAGTATTAAATCTGCTACACTCACAAACTCTGAACAGAACTTCTAAGATAAGAGCCACGTATGTTAAAAGAGCTACAAGTCTGATTGATTAGAATGTCATCATTGTGGTGAGCTGGAATGCTACAGATCCAGAGCTGAATTTTCTTGAGCTATATTTAGTTCCCTTACTAGCTATTCATTGCTCAACAACCCCTGTGTCTGACCTTATAACCTTGAAAACCTTTGTGAATGTATTAACCTAACAGACCACTAACTATGAAGGTTATCACCAGTCTCTTTGCTGTAAAGCAATAATGTGGTGTTTCCACTAATGATTTGGAAAATGTCTTGATTATAACTTTCTCTTAATATATGTATGTATATATACATATATTAATATGTGTATATATATTACATATTATGTATATATACATACATATATTAAGAGAAGGTGCTGGAGAGATGGCACAACAGATAACAGCACTTGGAACTTTTGCAGAGGACTCAGGTTAGGCTCCCCCCACACAGGCAAATGCTTGTACATATAACGTAAAAATAAATCTTAAAAACAAGAGCTTTTATGGGCTTAGGGCATGTCTAAGCAGGTAAGAGGTTTTTGTTGTTGTTGTTGTTTCAAGTGATCTTTTATTTCATCCTTGCCAAGTAGGTAAAAATCCATTTTATGGAACATAAAATTGAAGGTGAGAGGTTAAATACTTTTCTCAGAATCACACATTTCAAAGCAGGGGAACTTTTAACCTGCCACTGTCCCAAGGTCATCAGCTTTGGTAGGACTCACAGAAAAGAAAGATATAAGTGAGAACCCACTTTCATCTGAAGTACACATGATGAAGTAGACTATGCTACAAAGGAAATTCATAAAGCAGGGGACAATTAAGATTGGGGAAACAGTTACCCAGTGGTGTCATCAGGATCTTAGCATCCTTCTTGCTTGTCCCATACCTTGGTTATTTCTTTATATTACTCTTAAAAAGAAAGAATTGTAAGATCATAGGAAAATCAAAAGGAATGTATGGAGACTTTTCATATATTCTAGTCATCATAAATGCATCCTGCCAAAATGAATGGAATCTTTTTTTAATTCTTTTTTTTAAATTTTATTTTATTTACATTTAAGATGCCATCCCCTTTCCCCATTTCCCCTCCCTAGAAAACCCCTGTCCCATGCACCCCCCTTTCCTTTTTGCTTTTATACAATTTTTTAAAAATGTTAATCAAAGGATTTATAAGTTTGGTAATGCTCAATCAGAAGCGTAACCCAATACCCAACCTAGATATAAAAACTATCTTTGACTGGTGGAGACCTGTGAACATCTGCCTCCATGCCCCCTCTCTCTTTCTCTCTCTCATCACCTAGCTTCTCCTCTCCTTCAACTTCTCTCCTTACTCCATCTCTTCCTCTCAGTACTCCTTCCCACTTAGCTCCTCCTACATATCACTCTTCCTGTTAAAGTAAAACTTTTCTCTCAAAATACAGATAGAGCATACTTATTCCTAATTGTACCAGTGAAGTACAAGATAGTTCTAATACCCAGTCCATCATTTTGTTGACTAACCAGAACCTCTGTCATCTCTTCTAACTAAAACATTTACTTTTGATCCTGGCTTTTTGGCTTTAGAATGAATGTCAACTGAAAACCATCTACTCAGATCTTTTCTCTCAAAGTAAATAGCCAGGATTGGCTATGGGACTATGGGTCTTCAACCCCGTCAGAAATCCAGAATGACTGAGTTAACTGAAGTTATGGGAAGCACTAAACATAGCTTCTAAAACTTTGCCAATTTATAGAGACCTCTGAACACCTGAAAAGCCCCTATACTACCAAACGTTGGAGCATCAAATCTTCAGCCTTCTGGCCCAGAATCATCTGACAGACCTTGGTGATGCAGGATTATTAAGTACTGATTACTCAGTCTAGGCAGATATAATCAGTCGACTATTCTGCATGTGTGTCCTTTTCTGAACAGTAATTTGTCTGTAGATGGAAAGAGGCAATTCTTGCCTAGTGGCTGTTACCACACAACTGGAGTAACTCCAAGGATGCTCAATTTCTTCTTAGAATCCACGACAGGAAGCTGTCAGGAGCAGACAGGTCTCTAATCAGAATGGACATTAATATATAAATTTTTGTAGCGTCAATTCTATGGACTTCTGACGTTTTGAAAACCAACTATCCATGTAAGGTAACCTGGACTGTTGTCTGTTAACTCCTCTCAGCTATTTCTAAATAAAATATGGGAAACCTCCTAACAATTAACTCAAAGCCATAAATTTGCTATAGTCCCTTAACTCATAGGTTAACCGTCCCAAATCAGTTAAAAAAGTTAAGGAAGGACTGGGTCTAGGCCTTGTATTCCTAAGTGTGTTATACAAGCCCATTGCCCATGAGAATATCAATATTCATCTCACTTTTATATTAATAAGGAGCTCGTACCAATGAAAACCTTAAATTTGAAATCAAAGTAAATTTTGTACCATTTAAGAAATTATAACTTCATCTTGATAATAATTATACAGATTTCTACCAATAGGTTATGGCTGTGCAATAAGTCCTAGCTAATCCTCCCTGTTCCAACAAAACCACTACTTTTCCCTAGAAAGACAGACCATTATTAACCACATTAGTCCCCAAGCCCAGGGAATAGGGGCGCTGACTCTTCTGTAACTTCTTCAGGCTGATTACGGGCGTTGAGATATTAGAAGAGGGGTGGGGGGAAGAGTAAGTTGATAATCCTCTGATGCTGAGTCTTCACTGAATCCAGTTGGAATTCCAGGACATCGGAGGTTTGGGCAGGTCTGCTCTGTATGCTTGACCAAGGCCGTGTATTCTGCAATATACAATTCTCAGAACAAGTTTTAGTATCAGGGAAAAAAAGAAAAAAATTCCCCCCCCCCAGGGGGCTGACATTTTTTTAAAGATGTTGGTTCTAACTTTTCTTTCCCCCCCCTTTTTAAAATTGGTTGTAATATTTACATTTCAGATTTTATCCCCTAACCCCACTTCCTCCCACCACCCAGAAACCCCCCATCCCATCCCCCTCCTCATGTTTCTATGAGGCAGTGACCGCACCTACACCCCCAACTATCCCCTCCCCACCCTCACATTCCCCCTCACTCTGTGTTTATTTTTTAATGGGACCAAGAAACTCCTCTTCCACCTATGCCCGACAAGGCCATCCTCCCCTACATATACCTCTGGAGTCTTGGGTCCCTCCCTATGTGTTCCCTGGCTGGTGGTTTAGACCCTGGGGGGCTCTGGTTTTTGGTATTGTTGCTTTCCTCCTGGGGTCTCGAACCCTTTCTGCTCCTTCAGTCCTCTCTCTAAGTTCTCTATTGGGAAACCCCTGATCATATCAGTGGTTAACTGTGAGCATCGTCCTCTGAGTGTGTTAGTCTTTGGCAGACCTCTAAGGAGACAGCTATATCATGTTCCTCAGATTATGCACTTCCAGCCATCCACAACAGTGTTTAGCTTAGGTGGCTGTACATGGGATGAATACCCAGGTGGAATGGTCTCCTGATAGCCCCTCCTTCAGTTTCTGTCCCATGTTTTGTTTCCGTATTTGCTCCCTTGAGCATTTTTGTTTCTCGTTCTAAGTAGAACTGAGGCATCCCCTCTTGGTCTTCCTTCTTCATGAGATATATGTGGTCTGCTGGTTGGGTCTTCGCTAATCCTAGCTTTGGGGCTAACATCTGCTTAACAGTGAGTAAATACCCTGTGTGTTCTTTTGGGATTGGGTTACCTCACTCAAGATGATAATTTCTAGATCCATCCATTTACCTAAAAATTTCTCGAATTCATTATTTTAAATAGCTGAGTAATACTCCATTGTGTAGATGTACCACAATTTTTTTATCCATTCCTCTGTTGAGTGACATCTTGGTTCTTTCCAGCTTCTGGCTATTATAAATAAGGCTGCTATGAACATAGTGGAGCATGTGTCTTTATTACATGTTGGAGCATCTTCTGGGTATATGCCCAGGAGTGCTATAGCTGGATCCTCAGGTAATGTTATGTCCAGCTTTCTGAGGAACCGCCAGACTGATTTCCAGAGTATGTACCAGCTTGCAATCCCACCAACAATGGAGGAGTGTTCCTCTTTCTCCACATCCTCGACAGCATCGACTATCACCTGAGTTTTTGATCTTATCCATTCTGATTGGTGTGAGGTGGTATCTCAGGGTTGTTTTGATTTGCATTTCCCTGATGACTAAGGATGTGGAGCATTTCTTAAGGTGTTTCTCAGCCATTCGAGTTTCCTCTGTTGAGAATTCTTTGTTTAGCTCTGTACCCCATTTTTTAATAGGGTTATATGGTTGTCTGGAGTATAATTTCTTGAGTTCTTTGTATATCTTGGATATTAGCCCTCTATCGGATGTAGGATTGGTTAGGATCTTTTCCCAATCTGTTGGTTGCCGATTTGTCTTATTGACAATGTCCTTTGCCTTACAGAAGCTTTGCAATTTGATGATGTCCCACTTATCAATTCTTGATCTTAGAGCATAAGCCATTGGTGTTCTGTTCAGGAACTTTTCCCCTGTGCCTAGGTATTCAAGGGTCTTTCCCACCTTCTCTTCTATTAGTTTCAGTGTATCTGGTTTTAAGTGAAGGTCTTTTATCCACTTGGATTTGAGCTTTGTACAAGGAGATATGAATGGATCGATTTGCATCCTTTTACATGTTGACCTCCAGATGAACCAACACCATTTGCTGAAAATGCTGTCCGTTTTCCATTGGATGGTTTTAGCTCCTTTGTCAAAGATCAAGTGACCATAGGTATGTGGGCTCATTTCTGGATCTTCAGTTCTATTCCATTGATCTTCATGTCTGTCTCTGTACCAATACCATGCAGTTTTTATTACTATTGCCCTGTAGTATAGTTTGAGGTCAGGGATGGTGATTCCCCCAGAAGTTCTTTTGCTGTTGAGAATAGTTCTCGCTATCCTGGGTTTTTTGTTGTTCCAAATAAATTTGCAAATTGCTCTTTCTATCTCCATGAAGAATTGATTTGGAATTTTGATGGGGATTGCATTGAATCTATAGATTGCTTTTGGCAAGATGGCCATTTTTACTATATTAATCCTGCCAATCCAGGAGCATGGGAGGTCTTTCCATCTTCTGAGATCTTCTTCGATTTCTTTCTTCAGAGACTTGAAGTTCTTGTCATACAGATCTTTCACTTGCTTAGTTAGATTCACTCCAAGATATTTATATTATTTGTGGCTATTGTGAAGGGTGTCATTTCCCTAATTTCTTTCTCAGCCTGTTTATCTTTTGAGTATAGGAAGGCTACTGATTTGTTCGAGTTGATTTTATATCCAGCCACTTTACTGAAGTTGTTTATCAGGTTTAGGAGTTCTCTAGCGGAAGTTTTAGGGTCGCTTAAGTATACTATCATATCATCCGCAAATAGTGAAATTTTGACTTCTTCCTTTCCTACTTGTATCCCTTTGACTTCCTTTTGTTGTCTAATTGCTCTAGCTAGGACTTCCAGTACTATATTGAATAGGTAGGGTGAGAGTGGGCAGCCTTGTCTGGTCCCTGATCTTAGTGGGATTGCTTCAAGTTTCTCTCCATTTAGTTTAATGTTGGCTACTGGCTTGCTGTATATTGCTTTTACTATGTTTAGGTATGGACCTTGAATTCCTAATCTTTCCAAGACTTTTAACATGAAGGGATGTTGTATTTTGTCAAATGCTTTCTCAGCATCTAGTGAGATGATATGTGGTTTTTTTCTTTGAGTTTATTTATGTAGTGGATTACATTGATGGATTTCCGAATATTGAACCATCCCTGCATTCCTGGGATAAAGCCTACTTGATCATGATGGATGATTGCTTTGATGTGTTGTTGGATTCAGTTTGCAAGAATTTTATTGAGTATTTTTGCATCGATATTCATAAGAGAGATTGGTCTGTAGTTCTCCTTCTTTGTTGGGTCTTTGTGAGGCTTAGGTATGAGCATAATTGTAGCTTCACAGAACGAATTGGGTATTTTTCCTTCTGTTTCTATTCTGTGGAATAGTTTGAAGAGAATTGGTATTAGTTCTTCCTGGAAGGTCTGGTAGAATTCTGCACTAAAACCATCTGGTCCCGGACCTTTTTTGATGGGGAGGTTTTTAATGACTGCTTCTATTTCTTTAGGGGTTATGCGACTGTTTAGATGATTTATCTGCTCCTCGTTTAACTTTGGTACCTGGTATCTATCTAGAAAAATGTCCATTTCATCCAGATTTTCCAATTTTGTTGAGTATAGGCCTTTGTAGTAGGATCTGATGATATTTTTAATTTCCTCTGTTTCTGTTGTTATGTCTCCCTTTTCAGTCCTGATTTTATTAATTTGAATACTGTCTCTGCACCCTTTGGTTAGTCTGGCTAAGGGTTTGTCTATCTTGTTGATTTTCTAAGAACCAGCTCCTGGTTTTGTTGATATTTTGTATAGTTCTTTTTGTTTCAGCTTGGTTGATTTCAGCCCTGAGTTTGATTATTTCCTGCCATCTACTCCTCTTGGGTATATTAGCTTCTTTTTGTTCTAACGCTTTCAGGTTTGCTGTCAAGTTGTTAATGTATGCTCTTTCCAATTTCTTTTTGTGAGCACTTAGAGCTATGATTTTTCCTCTTAGTACTGCTTTCAGTGAGTCCCACAAGTTTTGATATGATGTGTCCTCATTTTCATTTAAATCTAAGAAGTCTTTTATTTCTTTCTTCATTTCTTCCTTGACCAAGTTATCATTGAGTAGAGCATTGTTCAGTTTCCAAGTATATGTGGGCTTTCTGTTGTTTTTGTCCATATCAAAGACGAGTCTTAGTCCATGGTTGTCTGATAAGGTACTAGGGATTATTTCAATCTTTTTGTATCTGTTGAGGCCTGTTTTGTGACCAATTATATGGTCTATTTTCGAGAAGGTACCATGGGGTGCTGAGAAAAAAGTATATTCTTTTGTTTTAGGATGAAATGTTCTATAGATGTCAGTTAAGTCCAATTGGTTCATAACTTCTGTTAGTTTCATTGTGTCTCGGTTTAGTTTCTGTTTCCATGATCTGTCCATAGCTGAGAGTGGGGTGTTGAAATCTCCCACTATTATTGTGTAGGGTGCAATGTATGCTTTAAGCTTTAGTAAAGTTTCTTTTATGTATGTGGGTGCCCTTTCATTTGGAGCATAGATGTTCAGAATTGCGAGTTCCTCTTGGTACATTTTTCCTTTGATGAATATGAAGTGTTCTTCTTTATCTTTTTTGATTACTTCTGGTTGAAAAATGATTTTATTTGATATTAGAATTGCTACTCCAGCTTGTTTCTTGGGACCATTTTCTTGGAAGATTGTTTTCCAACCTTTTACTCTGAGGTAGTGCCTGTCTTTTTCACAAAGGTGAGTTTCCTGAATGCAGCAAAATGTTGGGTCCTGCTTACATATCCAGTCTGATAGTCTATGTCTTTTTATTGGAGAATTGAATCCATTGATATTAAGAGATATTAAGGAGAAATGAATGTTGTTTCCTGTTATTTTTGTTATTGGCCGTGGAGATATGTTTGTGTAGCTACCTTCTTTTAAGGCTTTTGGAAGATTACCTTCTTGTTTTTTCTAGGTTGTAGTTTCCCTCCTTGTGTTGGATTTTTCCACCAATTATTCTTTGAAGTGCTGGATTTGTGTTGAGATACTGTGTGAATTTGGATTTGTCATGGAAAATTTTGGTTTCTCCATCAATAATGATTGAGAGTTTTGCTGGGTATAGTAGTCTGGGCTGGCATTTGTGTTCTCTTAGGGTCTTTATGATATCGGTCCAGGATCTTCTGGCTTTTATGGTCTCTGGTGAGAAGTCTGGTGTAATTCTTATAGGTCTGCCTTTATATGTTACTTTGCCTTTTTCCCTTACTGCTTTTAGTATTTTTTCTTTGTTTTGTACATTTGATGTTTTGACTATTATATGGCGGGGAGTATTTCTTTTCTGGTCTAAACTATTTGGAGTTCTGTAGGCTTCTTGTATATTTATGGACATCTCTTTCTTTAGGTTAGGGAAGTTTTCCTCTATAATTTTGTTGAGGATATTTACTGGTCCTTTAAGTTGGGAGTCTTCCCCCTCATCTATACCTATTATCCTTAGATTTGGCCTTCTCATTGTGTCTTGGATTTCTTGTATACTTTGGGTTAGTAGCTTTTTGTATTTTGCATTTTCTTTGACAGTTGTGTCAATGTTTTCCATGGTATCTTCTGCACATGAGATTCTCTCTTCCATCTCTTGTATTCTGTTGGTGACACTTGTATCTATGACTCCTGATCTTTTTTTTAGGTTTTCTATCTTCATGGTATTGTCCCTTTGTGATTTCTTTATTGTTTCTACTTCCATTTTTAGATCCTGCATGGTTTTGTTTAATTCCTTCTCCCATTTGGTTGCATTTTCTTGCAATTCCTTAAGGGATTTTTGTGTTTCCTCTTTAAGGGTTTCTATCTGTCTACCAGTGCTCTCCTTAATTTCTTTGAGAGTGTTATTTATGTCTTTCTTAAAGCCCTCTATCATCATCATGAGAAGTGATTTTAATTCTGAATCCTGCTTTTCTGGTGTGATGGGGTGTTCAGGGCTTGCTCTGATGGGGGAGCTGGGTTCTGATGATGCCATGTAACTTTGGTTTCTGTTGCTTACTTTCTTGCACTTGCCTTTTGCCATCTGGTTAACTCTAGTGCTGCCTGTACTTGCTGTATCTGACTGAAGCCTGCCTTTCCAGTTATCTAGCTTGTGTCTGATCTTCTAGGGGTCCAGATGTCTCTGTGATCTTTTCCAGCTGCGCTGATTACAGTGGTATCTCTAGGATGCCTCAGGATATGGTGTCTCCAAGGTAGCAGTCCAGCTAGGTGTCTGCTGTTCTGGGTGCAGTGTCTCTTCTAGAATATCTCAGGATATGTTGTCTGACGCTCTGAGTTCAGTTGTTCCTCTGTGGCTCTGGGTTGAGTGGACCTTCCAGTATGTCTCAGATGGAATCCGGGGTCCACACAACAGCAGACCTGGCAGAGGTCTGGTCCAGGCCTCAGATCAAAGAACTAGTTTCTAAGACACTGTCCCAGTTAGAGCGACCGGGATCCCCGCTTCCTCTGGGTTCTTGAAGGTTGGGGGCAGAACTGCCAACCAAGATCTGCTCAGTGCTCTGGCCCAGACCAGAAGGAACCAGTGTTCCGGGCCGGGAGTGGAATGGAATCTTTAATACCATAAATTTAGTGACATCATTATCTTGCATCTCATTATCACATACAGTTTACTGTTAACATTAGGGATCTCTCTTAGTGATTATATAGTGATGAAGATTTCCTTGGCTGAAAACCCTTTGCTTCACAAATTCATCTCACCTCTCCTTCTCTGAAGATCTGTGATATGGGCTAACATATTGTGTGTTTGTCAGCCATTTTTAAATCTTAATTGGTAAGGTGTCTTTGAAGGTGCTTCACCAATTGATTGAGTTGTGTTTTCCCTTATCAAGTATTAGGAGTTATTTGTGTATATGGAACAATGGTTCTTTCACAATATTGTATCCTGCAAGTAGTTTCTCTCAACTCTGGCTTATCTTCTCATCCTTTGACCTTCTCTTAATGAAAGGAGAAGATTTTAACTTTAATAAACTACAGTACATCAACCATTCTTTTGCATATTGTATCTATGATATATCTAAAATGCCTTCATGGGCTGGTGAGATGACTCAGGGGTTAAGAGCACACAGACTGCTCTTCAGGCGGTCATGGGTTAAAATGTCTTCACATCTCACTAGCACCTAGGAGATTTTTTTTCCTTCTGGAGTTATTTATTTATTTATTTATGCTTTTATATCATTTTAATTACATGCAAGTATTAAGGTCAGTTCTAAGTTGAGGAACTAGCAACACAACAGATGCAAATAGTCTAGGAACAAGCAAGACAATAAACACAAATAGTCAAAGAACAAGCAAGGCAATAAACAAAGTCCTGTGATCACTCCAGTGATCACTGTTTCTAAGGGCTTAACAGGATGACCAAAACATGTGAGCCTACTTCCCTGTCCTAGCCCAAAATCATTTTAATGCCTGAAGCCTACTTCTTTGTTCTAGCCTAAAATTTAGATTCCTGACTGAAATTACTTCTTTGTTCTAGCCTAAAGTCAGATTTCTGCCTGAAGCCCATTTCCTTTTCCTTGGCCAATGTCAGATTCCCATCAAGAAACTTCGAAAGCTCTCCACATCACTCCTTTTTTTATTTCATAAACAAGACTGAGCTTGCCTTGCTTTGTTCTGACAAGAGTGCCTTCCTTACCCATTGTGGAATATGCATTACCAAAAGCAATGCACTTATGTCTTAGGTTGGTAAGGCTCTGAGCAGAATTTTACCTGTCCTTGGCTTGCCAGCCTGGATGTTAAATTAATAACTCTGTTTGGGGGTCCATTTTTGGTTTCAAGCCATGTACTTTGGCTGCCAACATGTTGATTCAGTTAAAGACAAGATTTAACAAGATGGCAGGAAAAAAAGTATTCCCAGGACAAAATGGGCTAGCATGATCAAGCTATATATTCCATTCTTGAAGCTTGACAAATATGGAAATACTGACCTCAAGCCATGGATAATTTTATCAGCAGTATCTGCAGCATCAAAGCTCAGCAGAGCAGCATTCTTGAAATTCATAATCTCACTATACAAAGTTAAAACATCCAGAGAGGTTAGAATTATGACAATTAGCCTGCAAGTGTCTTTAAACTTTTTCCTAATTATAATGACTATCATTATAAATTTTAGAGGTAACACAAATCCATTGGTATTTGGCATGACACTCAAGATGGCTCCTTACTCTTAAACTCTGAACCTCCTTCTAATAATTTGAATATCAATCCATTGTTCCAAACACCTATCTAAATCCTCTAGTATACTCAACACATTAGTAGCATATTTTTTTTTTTTGCTAAATGATTGACAAAAGTAGCTGTCTTAACTTCTTGTGTCAAAGCAATTGCAGAAACAATGGTGCTAGCAATTAATACAATTAAATCTGTTGTACCAGCAATAATCAAGCCCACTACCTCTTGTTTCTGCCTAAAGCCTGACTCATTTCTTCCAGCACTTGCAAAGTTTTTCAGAATACCAAGGTCCTGTAATATTCATGGCAATAAAACTAAAGCTGGTTGATAGACCCCTATAACAGACACACTAACACAATTAGAAAGTATACATCAATACAACTTACATTGAATACTGTAGAAGAAACAAAAGTAATTCTAACACAACATGTACTAACACTTGTTTGAAATCCAAATCTTGTCCCAACTTTATCTTTTACTAATATAACATCATATTAGTTATAACATCATATTAGTTAGAACTGCTGCTAACTAACTTCGAAATATGTCTCTGAAAATGTCCAGACACATACAACCTTCCAAATGAAAATTGTTATTTCCAATATGGGGTTGATTTCTAGACCATTCCATGATTGAGTCAGAATAACTGGTCACATTTAAGAAAAATACATTTTAACTTCTCCTTTTGATTCTCTGTCCCAAAAAGTCTAAAACCTTGAGGCAAGGCAGCTTGTCCCATCTGGGATATAGGCAAGCAAAGGTGGTTCAGGAACATATGTCCAATACAACTTCCCAGTCAACATTGTCAGGGCACTCAGCAAGCTCACAGGTCAGTATCATTCTTTGTCCCAGCATCAGCATGTCTCACCAATCACTCTGGCAGCCACCATGCTCCTTCAGCATCCTGCAGAAAAAGACACAAACATGCCCTCTTTCCCATATTAAGTACCTGATTGTGATCATACCATGTGCCAGTAAGTGGCTCCTTTCTTTTCACCTAGGCATAAGTATGACTAGTTGTAGGGTGCCATAGACACTCAGCAGTGAGTTCCTTGGTATCCAAATTTTTTAACAAATTTTAAAATTAAAAAAATGATTTAAATAAATTAGTGGTCTATGGGGATATACCTCCCATTTTTTAATTTTATGAAGATATTGTTTTAAAGTTTCATAGACCCATTCCACAATACCTTGTCCTTCAGGATTATAAGGAGTCCCAGTAATATGGGTAATATTAAATTGTTGACAGGAAGTCTCAAATGTTCAACTGCAATAGCCAGTTTTTAGTTGGGAGAATTTTAATGACTGATTCTATTACTTTAGGGGTTATGGGACTGTTTAGATGGTTTATCTGATCCTGATTTAACTTTGGTAACTGGTATCAGTCTAGAAAATCATCCATTTCATCCAGATTTCCCAGTTTTGTTGAGTATAGGCTTCTGTAGTAGGATCTGATGATTTTTTTTAATTCCCTCAGTTTCTGTTGTTATGTCTTCCTTTTCAGTTCTGATTTTGTTAATTCAGATACTGTCTCTGTGCCCTCTGGTTAGTCTGGCTAAGGGTTTATCTATCTTGTTAATTTTCTCAAAGAACCAGCTCCTGGTTTTGTTGATTCTTTGTATAGTTCTTTTTGTTTCTACTTGATTGACTTCAGCCCTGAGTTTGATTATTTCCTGCCTTGGGTGTATTTGCTTCTTTTTATTCTAGAGCTTTCAGGTGAGTTGTCAAGCTGCTAGTGTGTGCTCTCTCCAGTTTCTTTTTGTGGACACTTAGAGCCATGTGTTTTCCACTTAGCACTGCTTTCATTGTTTCCTACAAGTTTTAGTATGATGTGCTTTCATTTTCATTAAATTCTCAAAAGCCTTTAATTTCTTTCTGTTTCTTTCTTGTCCAAGTTATCATTGAGTAGAGCACTGTTCAGTATCCACATGAATGTGGGCTTTCTGTTATTTTTGTTGTTATTGAAGACTAGCCTTAGTCCATGGAGATCTAATAGGATGCATGGGATTGTTTCAATCTTCTTGTTTCTGTCAAGGCTGTTTTGTGATCAATTATATGGTCAATTACAGAGAAGGTACCATGAGGTGTTGAGAAGAAAGTTATATTCTTTTGTTTTAGGATGAATTGTTCTATAGATATCTGTTAAATCCATTTGGTTCAGAACTTCTCTTAGTTTCACTGTGTCTCTGTTTAGTTTCTGCTTCCATGATCTGTCCATTGCTGAGAGTGGGGTGTTGAAGTCTCCCATTATTATCGTGTGAGGTGCAATGTGTGCTTTTAGCTTTAGTAAAGTTTCTTTTATGAATGTAGGTGCCCTTGTATTTGGAACATAGATGTTCAGAATTGAAAGTTCATCTTGGAAGATTTTTTCTTTGAGGAGTATGAAGTGTCCTTCCTTATCTTTTTTGATAATTTTTGGTTGAAAGTCTATTTTATTCAACATTAGAATGTCTACTCCAGCTGGTTTCTTGGGAGTATTTGCTTGGAAAATTGTTTTCCAGCCTTTTACTCTAAAGTAGTGTCTGTCTTTGTCACTGATGTGTGTTTCTTCTATGCAGCAAAATTCTGTTTTTTTTTTGTTTTTTTTGGTTTTTTTTTGTTTTTTTTTACATATCCAGTCTGTTAGCCTATGTCTTTTTATTGGGAAATTGAGTCCATTGATATTAAGAGATATTAAGGAAAGGTGATTGTTGCTTCCTGTTATTTTTGTTATTAGATGTGGAATTATGTTTGTGTGGCCATCTTCTTTTGGGTTTGTTGGAAGAAGGTTACTTTTCTGCTTTTTCTAGTGTGTAATTTCCCTAGTTGTGTCAGTTTTCCCTCTATTATCCTTTGTAGGGCTGGATTTGTGGAAAGATACTGTATAAATTTGGTTTTGTCATGGAATATCTTGGTTTCTCCATCCATGGTAATTGAGACCTTTTTGGGTATAGTAGCTTGGGCTGGCAATTGTGTTCTCTTAGGTTCTGTATGACATCTGTCCAAGATCTTCTGGATTTTATAGTGTCTGGTGAGAAGTCTGGTGTAATTCTGATAAGTCTGCCTTTATATGTTTCTTGACCTTTTTCCCTTACTGCTTTTAATATTCTTCCTTTGTTTTGTGCATTTGGTGGTTTATTATATGACAGGAGGAATTTATTTTCTGGTCTAGTCTATTTGGAGTTCTATAGGCTTCTTGTATGTTCATGGGCACCCCTTTCTTTAGGTTAGGGAAGTTTTCTTCTATAATTTGTTGAAGATATTTATTGGCCCTTTAAGTTGGGAATTTTCACTGTCTTCTATACCTATCATCTTTAGGTTTGGTTTTCTCATTGTGTCCTGGATTTCCTGGATGTTTTGGGTTAGGAGCTTTTTGCATTTTTGCATTTGCGTTGACAATTGTGTCAATGTTTTCTATGATATCTTCTGCACCTGAGATTCTCTCTTCTATCTCTTGTATTCTGTTGGTGATGCTTGCATCTATGACTCCTGATCTCTTTCCTAGGTTTTCTATCTCCAGGGAAGTTTCCCTTTGCAATTTCTTTATTGTTTCTACTTCCATTTTTAGGTCCTAGATGGTTTTATTCAATTCCTTCACCTGTTTGGTTGTATGTTCTTGTAATTCTTTAAGGGATTTTTGTGTTTCCTCTTTAAGGGTGTCTACCTGTTTACCTGTGTTCTCCTGTATTTCTTTAAGGAAGTTATTTATGTGCTTCTTAAAGTCCTCTATCATCATCATTAGAAGTGATTTTAAATCAGAGTCTTGCTTTTCTGGTGTGATGAAATATCTGCTATGGTGGGAGAACTGGCTTCAGATGATGCCAAGAAACCTTGGTTTCTGTTGTTTATGTTCTTGTGCTTGCCTTTGCCCACTAGTTATCTGTAGTGCTACCTGCATCTCCTGTCTCTGACTGAAGCCTGTCTTTCCTGTTATCTTAGTTGTGTCAGAACTTTTCAGAGTCCAGCTGTCTCTGCGATCCTGTGATTCCAAGATCCTGGCTATAAGAGCTTCTGAGAGTCAGGTTGTCTCTGGGATCCTGAACTCCTGGTGTGAACAAGCTCCTGAGATCCTGTGAGCCTATGATCCTATGTTCCTGGGTGTGTTAAAGCTCCTGGGAGTCTAGCTTCTTGTGAATGTTGTGGGACTGGGTGCAGAGCTATGATCTTGAGAGTGTTAGAGCTCCTGGGAGTCCAGCTTCCTCTGGGTGTTGTGGAATTGTGTCCAAAGCTTGTGCCCAAGGTCTGGTCAGGGGACCAGTGCAGTCTGGAAGGCCAAGTAAGAATAATAAATATGAAGACTTGAGTTCAAGTCCCAGTTACCTCACATAAAAAGTCAGCATGGCTGCTTGTGCCTGTAACCCCAGCATGAAGACATAGATCCAGGTATATTAGAAGAGCTAATTGACCAGCCCACTAGTGGATGGGAGGAACATGGTTAATTTTTTATTCAGTAAGAGACCCTATCTCAAGGCAATAATGTTGCGAGTGACAAAGGAAGCCGTCTAGCATGCTCTTTTGGCCTCTGCATGTATGCACATGGGCACATGTGCCACACACTTATGTATGTGCCACATACACATGCACAGGGCACACATACTATTTAGACTTGCAAGACAATGATAAATCCATAATGGAAATCATTTCACTGAATCAGGTGGGAGTTAATATTCAAGTTGCTATTTGAGGAAACCTGAATCATGTTCCTGGGCACAGGCACTCAAATTTGACTACAAAACAACTTTCTCTTCTACTTTGAGGTCAGAACTGTGCTTTTCATTGACAATTCCATAGTGCAAAGAAAAGAGACTTAAAGCCCCCCCCCCCCACTCCTTCATTTACACATTAACAAGATGCTAGCATGTCTGCTCAGCCTCTGTCACATTCCTCTTCCTTGTTACCCGGGGCCTTGCCAAGGAGTGGGGACATTAAGCAAACAAAGTCAATTGACTTGTTTTCCCTCTGGAACCTAAAAGGAGACCTCAGTCAAGTCACCTCCAGAGCAGCATCCCAGAAGGGTGGCTCATCAGCTCTTCTCTCAAAGAGTAAGCACAATGAGCTAAATGAGGTGACCAGTGACACACAGATACCTGGTACAAAAGAGTACCACCATATCCCTGTGGTCTAATGATAACTTCTATTCATCAAAGGATCTCTTTCCAGTCTCACTGAAATGTTTCTGGTGCTTACAGATGTACTGACGAGAGCCTCTGTCTCCAGTCCAACACTCCTCAGATCTGCTTTTCTCCAGAAGCCTTTGATACATCTTGAAGACAAATGTCATCACCATTCAGTCTACTTCATTAATGAGGCCTCGCCTCCACCACAAGATTCCGAAGCATGACCTAGGATGTACCTAATTGACCTAGTTTTCAACATTAGCATGACCCAGAATGCCCCTCATTGACCTAGATTTTAGCCTGCTTATTATCACTACTCTGAATTCACTTCACACATCAACTATCCCTAAGCACTTGCATTTCCCATACCTGCCCTGCTTGCCCTGCCTTTTTGCTTTAGTACTGCTTTCCTTCTGTATAGAATAGCCATTCCTTCTACCTATCCACACTCACATTGTTCCCAGAATAAACTTAGTATTCCCACTACCTGCAAGAGTCCTGAGACTTTTTATGGTAAGCAACACATTTATCCCCTTTCTTATGCATCAGTGTATAATTTAACTAAAGTACGTGCAATGTACTGGACTGTCTGTGTAAAGCTCTAAATGATGTAGCTTCAGTGCCAGGACTGTGATATTTCTGTAATCATCTCTTAGAACCCAGAATACAGTGAATTCTCAAGAGGTGAAACCCATTGCTCACAATTGAGATTCATTTATTTTTTCTTTTATTTAAAAAAGGAATAAATCATCATTCTGCACTAAATATACAATTATTCATGCCATTGATCACGATGAGAGTTCTTAGAGCTTATTCTTCTGCATCTGTCGCCACTTTTCAGCATTTTGCACTCACAAAAGAGTTTTGAATGTTTATATCTCATGAGAGATGATTCTCTTCTTTGTCATTTACACACAAGTTTTCCAGCGATCAATGTTACACTCATCAATGTGCTCATGCTTGCTGTCTTATGATTTGAGCTTGGGTTTATTAAATATAGTAAGTTATGATGGCATCCATTTGTTAAGGAGACCATGAAATTCCAGGGTTAGTGATAAAGGCTTTAAATGGCAACACATACCTCAAAGCTAGGAACATCCGCTGCAATAAAATTATCACCTCGGGCTAGGAAGAAGGGACAATGTCTAAATTGGAGCTGGTATGGATTACCCCAGGGGAAGGCAGCAGCAGCTGGCCAACATTCTACCTCAAGCATTCAGAGTTTAAGATTAGAATACCCGGGACCTTCCTGGAAACCACAAGCCCCTTTCACTTCTTTCAACAGCTGAGACTTCCAGCTGAGAGACATCTTATACATCTTCCTGCAAAGGGTGTGGGGGGATGTGCTTTCTGCTGCTCCTAGGATGTGGGAAAAAATAAGCGCCCTTATGTGTCACTAGAAAAATTATGTTATTACAGTCTTATTGGAAAATGACTGGTAATTTCTATTAAAATTAGAAAAGTGCTCACTATAAGAGACCTATCACAGGCTGAGGAAACAACAACATGAGTATGTAAGGAAATGACACAGGCTCAGTTATCATATACCTGTGCCATGTACCAGCCAGTGTCTGTTATGATTGGTGTGTGCCTGGGCCATACTGAATGTTAAATATTTTTAATGGCACCTCTAGGTGTATAAATAAACTTTTACATAAGTGAGATATTTTTCTTATGAATACTTTTCTCCTTACAGACTATGTGTGCCTGTATCCAATGTCCCTCTATAGCTCTACACCCAAAGCCCTCCAAGTGATTGTGTCCTGCAGTTTTGTGGTTAAGTAATTTACGTATAAACACACACACTTTTTAAATATGTACTTATTTTTAATTTTGCATGTACATGTGAATGTCTGTGTGTGTGTGTGTGTGTGTGTGTGTGTGTGTGTGTGTGTACCACATGCATGCCTGGTGCCCGCTGGGGCCAGAAGAGGGCATCAGATTCCCTGTAATTGGAGTTATAGAGAATTGCAGGACACAAGATGGGTCCTAGGAACCTAACTCTGGTCCAACACAAGAGCAGCAAGTGCTCTTAACTGCTGAGCCACCCCCTTAGCTCAGGGGTTCTCAACCTTCCTAATGCTGAGACCCTTTAATAGAGTTCTTCATACTGTGGTGACCCCCAACCATAAAATTATTTTGTTGCTACTTAATAGCTGTAATTTTGTTACTTAGCAATGGCTCCATTCCTAAGACCATCAGAAATATGTGTTTTCCATGGGCACGGTCCACAGATTGAGAAGCACTGATAGTTTATCTACATTCTTTGCATATAAGACTTTTAGAGCTGTTGTATCCTGAAAAGTTTATATAAAATGTATTCCTCCATGGATCCATAAAGACATTGCCTTAAAAAAATGAAACACCAACTCAATAGTAGACAAAACTAGTAAGTAACAAAAATATACCTGTTGGGGTAATGAGGTGCACAAGTAGTGAGGAAAGGACCATCAAAGTCAGAAATAAAGCAAAAGTAACTTTATTCACCATGGAAAAATGCTTCTAACTGGTTAGTGTCACCGTCAGTCTCCAGAGCTGACATAACAACTTTGAAAGGGCATCAGCAGTCTCCTTTTGAAGCATAAACCCAAGAGTAGGTGTTCAAGGATTACTCTGAGATCTTTAATACCAATATAAATTTTATAATTTTATACCAATTTAAAGATACTGGTTATTTATACTCAGTTTTCTAATCTGGCTCCTTTTCCACAACCATAAACAAAATAGATGAGCTGCATTTCCTTAGTAAATGCATATGAAATATAGCTCTAAATAAACTACTAAATATTGAGTATCCTAAAGAACAGATTGTAAACACTTTAATGTATATAACATGATCGTGGAAAATGAAACTAAAAAATAAAAACACATCTTCACTCAGGTGGAACAGGACAGACATCATGCATTTCATGTTGTGCATGCTTACGCTCCCTCTCTCCATGTGGATTCCCTGAAGGTCAGCTGCAAGCTGTAACACTCAGGTCACCCAGGCAGAATATAACACATACCAATTACCTTCCTTTGGTCTCCTGCAGAGTTGCATCTATTAAAGGGAGTTTGTTTTTTTAACTTTATAACATGTATAACATTCTGTTTAGGGTTGCTAGGATACTATAAACATTGTCCACTGCCTTATCTCTTATCCCTTTTGTGAAAACCCACTGGAGGAATTTTGCTATGATGTCAAAGGTAGGAAATCCTTGCCTTTTGGGGGTCTTTGTGCTCTACTTATTCAAAAAGAACATTGCAATTACAATTCTGAGTTGTTTGGGGTGTTTAGGAAACTCATAGGCAAACAGGCAGTCCAGACTCACTGTGCAGTGATTTCCAGTGTCTGCTAGCTTCTCCTCAGTTCCTGTGAGTTCTCACTGCCTTAAAGTATTCATTTCTAGCTATGATATATGATTTTTCAGTTCTCATAAAGTCAAGGTGAAAAGGCTTGTTGAAAAGACTTAGAAGATAACCCTGCCCAGTCTGCATCTGGAACACAAAATACCTTTTTAAATATATATAACTTATTTTATTTACATCAGTGTGTGTATATATATATAAATAAATTTGTACACAGAGTGCAGGTTCCTCTGGAGGCCAGAAGAGGGCACCATAAATCCCGGAAATGAAGTTACTGGTATTTGTGAGCCAAACAGTGTGGGTGTTGGGAACCAGACTCAGGTCTTCTGCAAGAGTACATGGTCTCAAGGGCTGAGCCATCTCTCTAATCCCACACACTTTCACCTGAAAAAAAAGACATCCTGTAAATACTAATTTAAGTTGTTGTGTCTTATTTCTTCCTCCTGTCAAAGTGAGTTTTTGATAAAATATCCTCAGATAATTATTAATTTGTTATAATAGATTTTTTCAAAAAAGTATTAACATGTAAATCTATCACTTATTCACCTGATGTAGTTGTCATCTCAGAGGTCTACTGCTTCTATCTGCCAACCTAGGCCTCATTCTGGAAGCTTCTGGCCCCTGTAAAATCTTATCTAGTCCTAGAATATTTTCAGCCTTTGAGACTTACTGTTGAATAAGTTTATCCTTTACAGCTCCTTCTGAACTCTGGCTCCTGGTCAACTCAGCTGTTCTGGCTCAAACTCCTCTCCGAGCTGACTGATTCGACCTGACTTCTCTAAGCTTCTCCTGAATTGCCCTGTTTGGCCTCATATTAACTTTGGCAATATTCTCTAATCATTTGTCTCATTCTCATTCTCTGGCTGGTTCTGTCTACATCTGTGTCTAGCTTGTTGTCTCTCTGCAACCTGTTTCTGTGCAACTTTCCCAGTAAACTGTCCCCTTTCTCTACAACTGCTCTCGCTTCAGTAGCCTCTTTTCTCTCTGTTCTTGTGAGAGTTGGGCATATCCTATCCTGTTAAATCTTTCTCTCATTTTTCACTTTGTCTGCCACTCAATTAGACATCATGTTCAAAAACGGTGTTTCGTTCTTCATTACCTTCATTGTTTGAGATTGAAGGTGTGCCCTAAGGGCATGTCCGTATTCCATCCAGATGTATCAAAGGTGGGTGCTAAGGATGAGCCAGATCACAACTAGAAACAGGTTTTTCCAGTAAACAAAACCATCTTGGGGTTCACAGTGTGATCAAATATCTTGCAACATCAACACATATATAGAACCTCTCTGTGTTTGAATAATTTCTCCATGGTTTTTATTTTAAATAATTTTTTTCATGTTAGTAATATAGTGGTTTCAACTTCTGTTCAAATTCTTGAAATCTAAACTCAATAGAAAGTATTTCTTTTTAAATATTCCTCTAATGACAGTCTATCATGATGAGCAAAAAGGGCATCCTTAACCATTTGGAAATGGGTACTTGCTTTAGAGAGACAGAGCTAACTATGGCACATTATCAGGGGGTCTTTTCCAAAGTCAGCCAGCTGTGACCATTGGAGACTCCTCTTTACTATTATTTGACACATCATATAATGATAATGGTGCTTACTTACTTGACACTTAAACGCATTAACTAATTGTCTAAGCATCTTCCCTCTATTAGTGCACATGATTTTTACAGTGATCCTGGGAGGTAGGTATTGTTGTTTCCATTATACATGTGGAGAAACTAAGGCCTAAACAGATTAAAGAGTGGGCCCCGTATTTTTTATTTATTTACTTACTTATTTATGTATTTATTTGTTTTTTTAACATGTTATTGATTTTTTTGTGAATTTCACAGCATGTGTCCCAATCCCACTCATCCCCCATCCCTTTGTGTCCACCTTTTACTCTTGCAATCTCTCCCAAAAGAAAATTAAAAACAATTTTTTTTAAAAAAAAAATTAAAATTTTAAAAAATGAATAAAACCAAAAGCAGCCAACCAACCAACCAACCAAACAAACAAAAATTCCATCATGGAAGCTGTAGTGTGTCACAATGTGTCCCACAGTATACCCTTTTGTTCACACATCTTTACTACAAATGCTCGTTGAAATGAGTCATTGGTCTGACTCTGAGCTTCTGCTACACTATCAATACTGGATTCTCCCCATATTCTTGGGTCTTGGGTCTTGTTATTGCCAAGTCATGGAGATCCTGTAGCTTCGCATTTGCAGGACCAGTCTTTTTACATCTCCAGCTGTTCATAGGTGAGGTAGATACTGGGGTGGGCTCACTCAAAGCCCTGGGTCATTTGGCCAACCAGCACTGCTCTGGCTAGCTCACCCAAATGCCACAGCAAAGGTTGGAGCCAGGTTTCCCTATCTTATGCCCTCTGGTCAAGCTGCAAGGGCCATTCTCCAGAGTGCTGCAGCCAGTGAGGCCTGAGGCTATCTCTGTACAATGCTTGGATATCAACATTGTCCTAGGCAGCATTCCAGACCAGGCATGTCTGCATGGCTTTTGGTGGTAATATGAGCCATGGACATCAACACAAACTCTGTTACTACATGACCCTGGACCCAGATATGGCCCTTAACAGCAGCACAAGACTGGACTTTGCTATGACCTCAGGTGGCAGGGCAGGCTATACACATGAGGCTATTTCTATCTACCTGTGTGTCTCCAGCTCTGCTTCTCTTCATACAGGTCAGGCTGTTCCACGTCTCTTTCTCTCACATCTCTCCACCACATACTTGCACATTGTAATGGCTCCTACTGTGGGCAGACCGTGCAGGGACCTGGCCTCTGGGTATCTTTCCACCTCTCCCTTGCAAGCATCATGGCATAGAGGCAGGCAGGACTCTGGGTTGTCTTCCGCCTGCCCACACTGCATAGTGTGGCATTTTTATTTCTTATGTGAGAATTCAGGGAAGGAAAAGTGGAGAGACAGAGGATTTAAATGGATTCTGGTCATAGTCATAAAAAAGAAAATGGGAATCACTACTATGTAATTTGTGGATTCTGGTCCACAAATACTAACTTGAGACCTCTGCTCTCTCCTTATGACCTATGAGGTCACAAGCACCTCCATTTGACCTCTGTATGTTTCTTGGAGGCACCTGATGGAAATAAAACAATGAATTAGAGTTTTTGCGTCTCTTGGCTAAAGGTTGGTTGAATAAATTAAATTTGAAAATGTCCACAGAACAGAGATGATTTTTAGTGAGAACCAATAGTAAATATAACAGTAGGAGAAAACCATCCAGTCAGGCAGCATCTCAACAAAATGCTTTTCCTGTCTGTGTGTCTGTCTGTCTGTCTGTCTTCGACCATGTGTTAGAAAAATTTGCAAAGCTAACATTCACAGTGCTTGTCTTTTCAGACTTTACAGAATAAGAAGTCCATGCACGTCAGTGCTACATATGAGAATGAAGCAAACAACGGGTGCCAAGAGAAAATAGCTCACACATATTGTATTTCTCTCACGCCAGCAATTTGCTTGAGTGGAAGGAGGAAGGCATTTTCCGACTGGATATTCAGATGGAAATCAAGTGGTTGCTGGCATATTGTATCAGCGTTAACACAGTTTTGCTCATATTGAAAGCACCTTCACTCAAGATCACTCTACATCAATAGCTATTTGCAATCACTCTGAAACTTACTGGTTTAATGAAACCTCAACAGTGGGAATACCCATTTCTTTACTGTTCTGTTTCCGTTTTCAGGGTGATGCTGGGAGGATCACAAAGCTTTTCTTGTGATACTCATTGTCCTTCCTTGTCTTCCTTGTGGAAGACCATGTCTTTCTTGTCTTCCTTGTGGAAGATAACTTAAGCAGTTTCTTGAAGCAAGAAAATAAATAGGAAGAACCTTCCTGGTGTTGGGGAAAGTTAAAAGCAGAAGAAGGATAGTGACAAAGATTTGCCTAAAATCACTGGAGAAAAAGTGAGGGGGCACAGGGGACACTGTAATGTGAAAATAAGAAAGGTTAAAAATGAAAAGGTAATATGGGTTGGTTTTGTTGTAATAATTGAGAGGGTACAACACTTCAAGAACTGTGGCCTGCTGACTCTGATCACAGTCTGTAATTGAAACAGCCTACTGGATAAATAATCTTCCACTTCATGGGCAGATTCTCTACACCAACAATCACATATGGAACTTGTAAATAATTCTGTAGAGAGGGCAGACCCAACAGATAAACACGAAAGAGTTACTAAGAAAATAGAAGCTCATCCAGTTAGAATAGGACATGAATTTCCACCTAGGACATGAATTTCTACCTGTCCTTAACCTGGCATATCTTAATTTTCCTCTTGTTGTTTTGACCTTGTTTATTTTTATTTGTTTGGCTGGTTTGGTTTTTTTTCTTTTTGCTTAGTTGTTGTGATGGTGGTAGTGGTGGTGATGGTTGTGGTGGTGGTTGTAATGGTGGTGGTGGGGTGGAGGATAGGGGTCAGGATCAAATCCACTACCTACCACAAGCACTGTACCTATGAGTTCACACATCCAGCTAGTAGAGTAAGCTCTTTCTCTGTGCAGCTAAAGTCCTTTCTTTCTTTAATTACAAGAGCAGCTGGCTGCTCAGAATGAGCACATCTCTAAGCCAGTGGCACACCCATCATGAAAGCTGTCCTGAGTTCTGATCTGTGGTCTAAAGAGGACTATGAGAGGGGAATTAAAAACATGTTTGTTAATGCATATGACATTAGCCTTAACTCCCCTGCAAGAGAACAAATACTGTCAGTGGCAAGCATCTGCAAACCCACAAACACACAGCCAGGATGCTTTCCTGTCTAACGAGGAAGCTCTACATTTTTCAAATTTATACCTAAAATGTGCCCAGCAGTAATTTTGTCTCTAGCCATGCTCTATGGGACGTGTGTACCGTTACTTAGTAATTAGAATCCCAAAAGGAGGGTAAATGTTGTTGTCCTCCCTCCAATCCTTCAACTGCCTGGAAGGAAAGGTCCTGTGGTTTGTGAGTTTAATTCCAACATCACAGCGATGTGTGAAGCAGAGGAGAAAATGCAGTGGTTGCAAGGTTTTTATAAAGTTAGTAGTGTTTAAATGCTTACTCATAACGGACTGTGAGAAAGCAAACGGTATCCGGTCGTGTTCCATTGTTTGCTCTCAGTCTCTTATTGCTAATATTAGTTTACAAATTCTTAGTGTATTTATCTTCCAGGGCCATTGAAGATTTAAGAGGCATTGTATACGTCACAATGTTTTCTTTATAGAAATACTCAAGTTCTCATGCTGGTGTTAAAAGTATTTAGCTTCACCCTTACCCTCTCTCAGGGACACGTTTTCTGGGTGACTAGCACTATGTCTCCCCAGTTTTCGGTATTTCTTTGAGGATTTTTGGCTATAGGAAGAAGACAGTGAAGTTGTGGACATTCAACAGTTTAAGCCTGTTTTAACACACCTTCTTCCATCTCTTTTTTTTTTTTTTTTTTTTTTTTTTTTTTTTGGTTAAAACTTGATTGTTTGTTTTTTCTATGTTGCAGGCTGTGCTGGCCTGTCTGAGTGCTGCCATTCAAGTTCCTGGATGACTGCTCCATTTCTGTCCCTGCTCAATCAGCAGCAGAGCAAACCCAGACCTTGAACACAGGGAGATCTTGTGAGAGGCAGGTGGATATGTGCATGTCAGCTTGCCCTCTCTTTGATGGATGACTTACTACTATCCTGTAATTTTACCCTCATCCAGAGAGCTAGCCTGTGCTTTCTTTACTGTTTCTTTTTTTTCTTTTTCTAAAATTACAAGAAAAATTGAACATAATCCAATATCTAGAAGACTATCCAATATTTCAATATGGTCTTCATCTAAGAATTATTTTGATTTGGGGCACAAAGAAGTCACTTTCTGAATATCCGGACAATCAACCTGAGCATCAACAAATATATCTCAAACATGTAAAAACATATATATATATATATATATATATATATATATACCTGGAGTCTAAAACACAAACTTTTCCTTTTCAGCAACCTGCTAAATTAAAGTGTGAAGGGGAAATTAAGTAATTTAAGCAGTTGCAAGTTCCTTTTAAATTGAATCCATGGGAAAAAGTAAATGAGTCATGAATAAGGTTGATTTTTACCTCTGAACAAAATAGGGGCCTGCCAGCAGACGTGTGATTTGAGAGTTTCCAGAAGGACCACTTACTGAAAATCTAAATCTCCCTTGGTAATCTGCTAGCACGCTCTTAACACCAGCGTGAGAGCTTGAATTTTTTTTTTAAAGAAAACATTATGATGTATACGGTGCCTCTTAAAATGTCAATGGTCCTAGAAGATAAATGTACTAAGAACTTGTGTGTGTGTGTGTGTGTGTGTGTGTGTGTATAAATGGATCTGAGGATCGGGCTATAACTCAAAGAGATGGCAATGAGAAAACTCAATAAGATATTTGATAAGTGTAAGTGGAGTTAAAAATCTACATACAGGTGCAGGGAACCAGACTGGCTCTGGGCAGTGAGGGTGAGAAAACTATAAAATGCCTGAGTTTTATAGAAGAGGAAAAGATGAGATTAAAAACGATAATGAGACAGGAAGTGAGGAATACACAGAGATGAAAATACATAATTTTCTAGATTCTAGAAGAGCATTTTTCTCCACAACTTTCTTCTTTACTGTCACTGAGCCTTGGAGACCTTGTAAGTGAAGAACACTTTTCCCTTAGACTCCTCTTAATACTCTGATTAAATCCAGATTAGCTCACTGCCTGGCACATAGTAAGCACTCAATAAATATTTGATTCATCGATATCCACTTTCCTGAACCTAACACCACACCTCAAAGGGCTCAGCAGACAAAGTAAAGTGCTCATGTTGAGGGGGAAGAGCAGTTATTATCCCAGGGTTAATACATCAGCCCCTAGATAGATGAACATAGTGGGTCCATAGGCTTTAGGTTTGTTGACATGGATAAGAAATGAATATAATCTGACCTGTCCTGAGAATACTTATCAATAGAATATACAGCATAGGTGGTTGTGCTCAGATTTAAAAAAAAAAAAAAAAAGTAGTTCTAATAATCCTATGCCACGTATATAATACACCAGGTACCAGAGAAACACAACATTCTAAGAATGTAAGTGAACCAAACATGAGCACCTGTGGAAGGTTCTAGAAAGAATTTTACATTTCTTCCGTATGCCAAAGTACTACAATGCCTGTGTCATTCCATACATTTTCCTCTAATAGTACAAATGAATCCGTAAGCTGCTGTGGTGACTAAATCCAGACTGCTCTGGACACAGAGCCACCCAATCTAGACAGCACTTCAATGAGAACTGAATGCGGTGGGTCATGTCTGCAGGGCAAAGGAGAAGCCTGCAGCTTCACTCTGCATGGACAACTCATTCTGCCTAGAAGGTGTTTCAGAGAGTGTGAGCAGGAAAGAAACATGGAGTCCAAGAAGGAATAGCACTGGAGAAACCAGGAAAGATGTGATAATGACTTCAGCTCTGATGGCATCACAGAAATGGGAAGAATTCCAGGAAGAGTCCAAACCAGAACTCAAGATTGTGCTAGACCATTTAAAGTGAGGTAGAAACAGAGGAAATCATCACAATATTTTTGTCTGTGTCCTGGACTAGTAATTAAGAAGTTGATGAAATGCAAGGTTTTGGGGGAGAGCTGAACCTGTCACAGTTGAAATATCTTCTACTTCTCTCAGAGGTCAAGTAAAAAGGGGTTGCACATATTCCATCTTTGAGATGTTTAGACTGGTGGTATAAATATAGGCATCAAGAGCACTTAAATACTGTTGAAAATCATGGTCAAATAGGAGTTTTTAGGAGGTGAATGCTGGAGAAATGGTGATAGATACGAAGTCAGGCCCAAGGACTCTTCAGTAAAGGTTTCTGTCATATTGAACGGCTACTAAAGGGTGGTTAGAAGTAGTGTAAGCCTACTCATCCAGAGGTCCAGATTGACATGATTATTTCCAAAGAGAGAAAGTCAGATTAAAATCACTTCTATATCTTAATGTTTTATTATGTATAAAAGGAAAACGAAGAAAAATCTAATATTCTGTAGTAATCCAGCTGGCTTTAGACATTCTAATCCCCATGCTTCCGATGTATTGATTTAATTTGTTCCATTTTTGACTTAATACAGTGTCTTGCTATGTAGCTCTGACAGACCTAAAAATTGTGATCCTCCTGTCTCAGCCTCTTAAGGGGTAGTAGAATCATAGAAATAGGCCACAATGCTTGACTTCCATACTTTCTTTTATCCTACTTAAAAAAAAATGCACTCTGAGAGAGCTAAATTGGATTAATTTTTGTTGGTAGAGATCTAGATTTGCTAATATCCAAATGTTACCCTCTTCATTTTATGGTTAATTTAACTAATATAAGTAAAGAAAACATGAGGAGAGCAACAATACTAACCAACCAGAGCTCCCAAGGGTCTAAACCACCAGCCTAGGAGCACATAGAGAGGGACCCATGACTCCAGCTTTGTATGTAGGGGAGGATGGCCTTGTTGGGCATAGGTGGGAGACGAGATCTTTGGTCCCATGAAGGCTGAACACTGAGTGGGGGGGGGATCTGAGGGTGAGGAGGTGGGAGTGGGGGTAGGTGGGGACGCACCCTCATAGAAGCAGGAGGAGGGGGGAAGGGGTTCCTGGGTGGTGGGGGGAATGGGGTAAGGGGATAAAATTTGAAATGTAAATATAATATCCAATAAAAAAGAAAAAAAAGAAAAGTTGTTAGAACCAACATCTTTAATAAAATGTCAGCCCTCTTTTAAAAAAAAATTATCTTGATACTAAAATTTGTTTTGAGAATTGTATATTGGAGAATACACAGCCTTGGTGTATCTACTCATCAAGCAAGCTGACCAGACCTGCTCAAACCTCTGATGTCCTGGAATTCCATCTGGATGCAGTGAAGACAGTGTCAGAGGCTTATCAATTTACTCTTCCCCCCCCCCACCCCTCTTCTAATATTTCAACACCCGTAATCAGCTTGAAGAAGTTAATGAAGAGTCAGCGCCCCTAATCCCTGGGCTTGGGGACTAAGGTGGCTAATTGGGATGTCTTTCTAGGGAAAAGTAGTGATTTTGTTGGAACAGGGAGGATTAGCTAGGATTTATTTCATAGCCATAACCTATTGGTAGAAATATGTATAATTGTTATCAAGATGAAGTTATAATTTCTTAAATGGTACAAAATTTACTTTGATTTCAAATTTAAGGTTTTCATTGGTATGAGCTTCTTATTGATATAAAAGTGAGATGAATACTGTTACTCTCATGGGCATTGTGCCTGTATAACACATATAAGAATACAGGCTTAGACCCAGTCCTTCTTTAACTGATTTGAGATGGTTAGCCTGTGAGTTAAGGGACTATAGCAAATTCATGGCTTTGAGTTTATTGTTAGGGTATTTTCTATATTTTATTTAGAAATAGCTGAGAGGAGTTAACATACAACAATCCAGATTATCTTACATG
Organism: Arvicanthis niloticus; assembly: GCF_011762505.2. NCBI lineage: Eukaryota > Metazoa > Chordata > Mammalia > Rodentia > Muridae > Arvicanthis > Arvicanthis niloticus. The sequence goes on along the minus strand of NC_047661.1, from coordinate 78,616,300 downwards.
GATAGTTGGTTTTCAAAACATCAGAAGTCCACAGAATTGACGTTACAAACATTTCTATATTAATGTTCATTTTCATTAGAGACCTGTCTGCTCCTGACAGCTTCCTGTCTTGGATTCTAAGAAGAAATTGAGCATCTTTGTAGTTACTCCAGTTGTGGTGAGACAGCCACTAGGCAAGAATTGCCTCTTTCCATCTACAGACAAATTACTGTCCAGAAAAGGACATACTTGCAGAATAGTCGACTGATTATATCTGCCAAGACAGAGTAATCAGCCCTTAATAATTCTGCATCACTAAGGTCTGTCAGATGATTCTGGGCCAGAAGGCTGAAGATCAGATGCTCCAATGTTTTGTAGTATAGAGACTGTCCAAGTGTTCAACGGTCTCTATAAATTGGCTAAGTTTTAGAAGCTATGCTTTGTGCTTCTTATAATTTCAGTTAACTCAGTCATTCTGGATTTCTGATGGGGTTAAAAACTTATAGTCTCGGAGCCAATCTTGGCTATTTACTTTGAGAGAAAAGATTTGAGTGGATGGTTTTCAGCTGACATTCATTCTAAAGCCAAGAAAAAAGCCAGGTTCAGAACTAAGTGTTTTAGTTAGGAGAGATGACAGAGGTTCTGGTTAGTCAACAAAATGATGGACTGTGTATTAGGACTATCTTGTACCTCACTGGTACAAATTGGTATAATTATGCTTTAATTGTATTTTGAGAGAAATGTTTTATTTTAACAGGATGGGTAATATGTAGGAGGAGCTAAGGTGGGAGGAGTACCAAGAGGAAGAGAAGGAGTAAAAAGAGGAGGAGAAGAAGGAGATAAGCTAGGTGATGAGATAGAGAAAGAGAGGGAGGGACATGGTGCTTTTCTTTCCACCTTTGTGTGGATTCCAGGGAACTATCTCAGGTTATGAAATTGAATTCAGATTGTGGTCAGGCTTACTTAGAAAGCATTTACCACTAAGCCAGCTTGCCACCAAACTTTTAACTAGATACTTTATTTTCACCTGCAAGTTTAATCATAAGAATAACTTCCTACTTTCATATGTACAAACTGCCTTGCACTCTACACCTACTTTCATCATTATTTTGTGTGTATGGGTGTTTTTCGCATGGGTATGTTTGTGCACCACAAGCAAGTCGGGTGCACTCAGAGGCAGAAGAAGAACTGGAGTTACAGAAGATTGTGAACCTCTATTTGGGTGCCAGAAATTAAATCTTTAATCCTCTGGACAAGTAGCCAGTAAGTACTCTCAGATGTAAAGTGAGCACTGAGCTGTCACTCCAGGCCTCATATATCCATTTTTAAGGAATTGAGTAGATATGCTAGTTGTCTTGGATACATGAAAAAAATTAACTTCCACAAGACAATATTTGAAATGGATGAATATGGATGCTTGAATTTATAGACTTATGGTTATACGTTGGAAAGAAGAAAGAGTTAAAGACATTATACAAATTGTAATTTGCATGTTCTAAGAGTAATGAAATTGAGAGTTTCTATGACCTTCTCTTAATGAAAAAAAATGGAAGTTTTCAGTGCACATACTGAAACAGTTGGTGGGTGAAGATCATCTTTTGTCCCAGAAGAGGTTCTTGTCTGCCCTCCTCCAAGAATGGTGTGGGAAAACAGCAAAGGGGAACACAGGATAATTCTATTTGCCATGTGGGAATAATGATTTGAATAAAAACTAACTCAGAGACTTTGGTAGCAAAAGGATGCCAATTGAGAGAGCACAGTGTTCCAGCTCTAAGTCCTCAGCAAATTTTGGGGTGCCAGCTGGGAGAAGTACCTTGTAGAGCAACACTTCAGGTCACCAACAAAAGTAGAAACAGTCCTCAAAGACAGGAGTAACAGGTCTCTTATGGTTGAGGCAGGAATATATCTCCACCTATAGCCATTGGTTGAGTCCTAAAAGCTAACCAAGAAATGACCTGCCCAGGGCAGAAGAAACCTTAGGTGTGGGGAGACTTCTCCACCTCAGGTGAACTCCCTGCCAGAGGCAAAAGGGTTGGGCTCTAGGAACTGGTAAGTGCCCATCTTCAGGAAACTCTCTGTCCTGCTGCAAGTGTCAGGAGAATTTATTGAGAATCAGCTGAGTTCTGATTGGCCGAATGTGGTCATGCACGTACCACTACCCAACAGGTATGCATAACTTTAAAAATAATGTAAATCTTTAAAAATGAAGAATTAGCACACTTCACACACAGCTGAAGGTCAATAGGAACAAAGACAGTGGATTGATCTGTGAAGGTCATTTTTTGCATGTATTCACTCTCTGAAGACTAAGAGAACTGGCAGCGATTTGGTTTTACTCCTTTTACTAACACAAGGGCAAACTAGCCCTAAAAGAACTGGAGACACATTAATCACTTGGTAGAAAATTCACAGTGCTTATTACTGAAAACAACAGTGAGTTCATAAAGATGTCCCATGAACAAAGTGAGAATTTCAATAAAGACTTTTAAAGCTTTTAAAGAATTCAAATGGGTCCTGGAGAGATGGCTCAGTCTTAAAGTGCTTGTCACATGAACAGAAGGCCTGAGTTTGTATCCCCAACACACACATAAAGAGCCAGATGGCATTTGATGCCTCTGTGCTAAAGAGGAAGCAACAGGTGGCCGTCAGAAGCTCATGGCCAGCTAGCCAAGCAAAAGGCTAAGTTGGTGAGTTGCAGGTGCAAGGAGAGACCGTGTCTCAAAACCTAAGTGTGAGAGGAGCGACTAAAGAAGATCTGTCACAAAGACTACACACACATATACACACATATACACACATACACTCACATGCATGTTCATACACACATACTAAAACAGAAACATACCACACACAAAAATATAGAACATAAAAATGTGATTTAAAAAAACTCACTTTAAAAAGTCTAAAACAGGCATCTTGGAGCTAAGGAATATAATTGACCATAACATTTCTAAGGATGTGGCAATGACAAGTTAGAGCCAGTAGAGGCAGGAGGCAGCTAGCTCAAGACTGGTTATCTCCAACATCTAATTAAAGGACTGGTTGGATGGTCCAATGGTACAAACATGAGCACCTGATGGCAGTCCCCAGAATCCATGAGAAGACAGCATGGTGGCAGCTGCCTGGAACTGGAGTGCAGTCTAAAGCAAAAGGGTAAGTTTCAAGTACAGTGAAGGAAGGTCGAAGGATAGAGAAGATACCCACAGTCAACCTTCGACCTCCACACACACTCCTCGTCCCCCTCCCCTGTCTCTGTCTGTCTGTCTACCTCTCTTTCTGACACATATGCACACAAACAAAGAAATAATTGATTCAAATAATCTAGTCAAGAGAACAAAATAGACAAAACAAGAATGAAAATGACTGAAGTGTCTTCCGGATTTAGGAGATAACATAAAGCAGGAAAGTGCACACACCATGTGAGCTCAATAACAAGAAGTAAAGAACAGGGAAGTTTACTCAAAGAGTCAGTAACTGAAAATTCCAAAATGAAGATGGAGATGGAATTCAGATACAGGAATCCTAAAGACTGTAAATAAGATAAACCTAAAGGTTCATTTCTGAAACAGATTATAACCAAATTGTCAAAATTAAAAAAAAAAAAAAAAAACAAGAATTTTGAAAGCAGCAGTAGAAAACATAGGCTCAGGGGTAGCTGATCAGAATACCAGTGGTTTTCAACTGAAAAGATAGTGGGATGTTACATTCAAGGCATTCAAAGAAAAACATTTCAACCTACCTTAAGGTACATAAGAGATGATCCTTCTGGAATAAAAAAAGAGATGAACACTCACACAACCAAAAGTTGAAGAAGATTCTGGCAAGGTGGCAAAATAGGAAGCAGGAGGAATTGATTCCTCCACCTCTGTAACAACTGCACTGGAAGAATTTGTAAAAGGTTAAACACTATCACCTATTGAAGGCTTGCAGCTTCCAGGGAAAGGCTCAGCTAGGAAGCTGCAGTTGAGTTCAGTAAATTTCACAGGTCAATATCATTCTTTGTCCTGACATCAGTATGTCTCACCTGAGTGCCCTGACAAGGGTGACTGGGAAGCTGTATTGGACATATGTTTCCGACCCACCATTGCTTACCTATACCCCTGATGGGACAAGCTGCCTTGCCTCATGATTTTAGACCTTGTGGAACAGAGAATCAAAAAGAAAAGTTATAATGATTCTTGTATTGTTCTTAAATGTGACCAGTTATTCAGATTCAATCATGTACTGGTCTAGAAATCAATCCAACACTGGAAATAACAGTCTTCATTTGGAAGGCTGGTTCTGGACATTTTCTGAGACATATTTGGAAGTTAGCTGCAGTTCTCTATGAGGTTATGTTAGCAAGAGATAAAGTTGGGACAGAATCTGGATTTCACACAGGTGTTAGCACTTGTGTTAAGGCTCTTTCAATTGTCAAGTTAAAATTATTTTTGTTTCTTCTGCAGTATTTAATGTAAGTTACATTGATTGTACACTTTCTAATTTTATTAGTGTGTTGAAGCCTGGCATGTTTGTTACGGAGGTCTGTCGACCAGCTTTTGTTTTATTGTCCTGAGTATCAGAGAACTTTGGTCTTCTGAAAAAAAGCTTTCAAGTACTAGAAGAAGTGAATCAGGCTTTAAGAAGAAGCAAGAGGGTAGTGGACTTGATTATTGCTGGTATAACAGCTTTAATTACATTAATTGCTAGCACCACTGCTTCTGCAATTGCTTTGACACAAGAAGTTAAAACAGCTACTTTTGTTAATCATTTAGCAAACAAAACAAAACTGTTACTAATGTGTTGAATATACAAGAGGAGTTCAGTAAATTTCATCTTTTAGTATAGTCTTTGCAACTTGCTCTTTGCATTCCTGTGATGATGGCTGTTCCAAGAGAAGACTGAAGACAGCATGGGGGAAGCAGAGTGGACGAAACCCACCTTGTCCTATAAATGTTGGTGATCTGTGATCTGACAGCCCATTGCTTCTTCTGCACATGGCCGGTAGGCAATCATTGTAGGCACACCTCCCGCCATTGTTTCGAACTCATATTTCTAGGGATGAGTGACAGACAATCTATGAGCTGACAGAGAACGTTTGCAAACTGTATGCCTGATTGATCTCTAAATTCTATGGGAAACTATAATTCAATAGTGAAATATTTTACATATATTTAAAATAATCCAATTCAACTGAGCTAAGAACATGATCAATTTTTTCAAAACTAGGGTTACATGTGGCTCATATGTACAAAATAATGTACAATATCACTAATCATCAGGGATATGTAATCAATTAGTCACACCTGTTAGGAAACAGAAGTCAACTGCTGGTGGTGATGTGGAGAGAGTGGGATTGTGCCATGCTGCTAATGAGAGTGGACCCTGACAGAGCCATCATTAAAAGAAGTGTACAGTTTCCCCAAAGATTAAATCCAGAACCCTCCAAACATAGCAATTTCATTATATATGATTGAAGTAAGAATCTCATGTTGTTGCAACATTCACAATAGCTGAGAAAGAGAAACCATGTAAATTCCTGAGAATGGGCAGGGTAAGGATGGTCAGGACCATCACCAAGGTCCACAGGGGTTGCCTAAGACTACAAGAAAGCACAGATGTTTACAGTATAATTCATAACAGTACCAGCATTGCAGTTATGATGTAGCAATGAAAACAACTGTATGATAGGAAGTCACCACAACATGAGGAACTGTATGAAAGGGTCACAGAATTAGAAAGGTTGAGAACCACTGCTTTACAGGGAAGAAAATCCCATTCCAGCAACATGGATGAACCTGAAGAGCTTTTTGCTGAGTGAAATAAGCCAGCAACACAGAAAGCAATGCATGTCACCAACATTGTGACATCTGAAATAACCACTGCCAGGTTAGGGAAAGAGTCCTTCCTGCTTGTAAGCCACTTGCGCAGGAAACAAGAGGCTCAGTTTGAGCCTCAAAACCCATGCTTTAAAAAAAAAAAAAAAAAAACCTAGGCATGATGGCACATATTTACAATACTAGTGCTACAAAGTCAAAGATAGGCAGATCCCTGGGACTTGATGCCCAGCTAGCCTATGTGCCAAGCTCCAGGTCAGAGGCAGAGCCAGCCTCAAAAAATAAACTAAAATTTGAAGTAGATAGTGTCAAGGAAGGATATCAGAGGCTGGCCTCAGGTTTCTACCTACACCCATGCACACATGTGTGTAAACATACATGTAAAAAAATTAAGTAAGTCACTTAAGTAGACACTGCCATAGAAATAGTGTCTGTGTAGAATGGTGTTCATTGGGTAACTGGGCAGAAGGAAGCAGAGTTATTTAACCTATCTACTAAACTTCAGATGCACAAAATAAGAAATGCTCAGAAATCTGCTAAACAAAATGTGCCTGAGTAACTATATCAAGTGCAGAAAGACTAACAATAGATGCCAAGATTCTCCTACATAATGAAATAAGAATGCTTATATACATATATAAGAAACTATAATCCTAATCAGGCACATAGTTTACAAATATTGTCCACCATACATACATACACTTACATGCAGTATGGACATAGCTATAGCCATTGACTTTTCCTATTTGTTCGAACACACACTTGAAATCCTGCAACATTACTATTCAAAGTCTTCCTCACCTTACTGGCATCCTTAGTTCCTACTCTGGACACATCTCTTCTAACATCATTGTCTACTCATTGTCACAAGCATTGTGTCATATTGTCCTTCGCTGAAGTGAATTTCCTAAAGAGTGTCCATCAACACATATCATACTTAGATTTTTGATAACAAACTAAGCTGTTTCTTTATTCATAAAATTACTCCTGAACACCATAAATGCAGTGAACCTTCTACCCAATGTTGCAGAGTAGCCATATTTAAAGACATCACTTTCCATCTTGTTCTATATTTATTTCTCTATTAGACACGGAGGCCTTGACAGCACAATCCAACTCAGATACTTATTCTTAGCATTTTACGTGGCAAGGACAGTGCTTAAACACACTGGGTACTCAGACAGTTTTTAAAAAGTGAATAAAAACATCCAGGAAAAAAATAAACACAATAAAAGCACCAAAGAAAATTGCTAACATAAAATAACTTAGCCTGGTTTAGCAAGCATAGGTAGGCATACAGGACATGTAAAAATGTGTCCAAATTTTTTCACAGAAACTTCTTTATCTGTGATATTGGCTATGCTCACACACAAAAAGGCAATTGTGTGGTAACTACTTTGTAGCAATCATGATAGAAAAAAGGGCAAATAAACTATTTCAACATCTACATTGGCTTTTGAATATATACAATCCATGTACCATAAACTAAAATTTAAAATCATAGACCCCTCTTCGTCTAGACTCTTGCCTTGTGTCTTCATTTCTGCTGGCTGCCACACACTCAAAAGGAAGACTTCAGTTCTCCAGCGTAATTAGCCCAGAACAAAATCAATCCTACAGGAAGGAACAATCAGCTATTGTGCCTTTCAACATTGTAGTCAAACCATCACACATCACACACAAATCTCGATGTAATGAAATGTTGCAGACCCCCGGTGCCAGGCTCTTCCCCACCCTCCTCTACCTTTCCCCATCCCTACACTTTCCCTTGCCAACAGGCTTGCAGAAGGGTTTTCTTGCTCCCATTGTATTTGTTATTTTTCCATCTTCTCATTTGGAACGAGGCTCTCTATGGTCTTTTTTAAATTTTGTGTTGGACCAAGGCGGCCATTGCTCAAAGTGGAACAAAGTGAAATTCAGTCTGGAAAATGATAATGATGCCTTTCCAGCCTCTCATCACCGCATATTCTGCCCGCCTTGGCTCCAGAAAATCCTCCAGTTATTTCCTTTTTGGCAGCATCTCTTTAGTGCACTTAATAAATTTGGACTTAGGAGGGTGGGGAGTACTGAGGAGCAGCAGCCTGCCCAGCATTTTTAACATTATGGATATTGCTGTTTCCCTTTGAGAGAGCTAAGTGAAGCACTGCCTGCTCTCAGTCATTTATGCCTCTGGTTTAGCCACTCTCCTCATCTTCCAAAGAGCTTCCAAGAGTCCAGGGGAATCCCAAGACCCAGAATTCTTGCCCTTTCCAGACACTGTCAGGCCTCATCTTTCAAATGCGTTATGTTTACACATCACATAATTATACGTACGTTACTAGACTATTTGACGCAGATGCTACATTCACCACGAAGCTTGTGATTTCCTCCACTGTGGTCCGTTGGTTCATGTCTAATAAATCCCCAGGTCACCTTGATTCTGTGACTGAAACTGATCATGATCTATTACTCAACTGTGTTTATGTTTCCTCTCTCTTGTGAAACATCTCAAAATCTAGGGACATGTCTTACTCATTTTGGCCTCTCAAACAACTGACACATGTGTAGCAGAGCATCAATTGACATTCCAGAAATGAGCATAATGTCTGAGTTTCTACATATGTATGTATGTTGAATTCCTTTGCTAAGAAGTACTTTCAATGGAAATTCTCTCTGGTAGAAACCTGTAACGGTCAGTAATTATTGCCAAAAATCTATTAAAGCGTGTCTTTTAAGGAGAACCTGGATCAGATGAAAACTTTGGAGACTGGAGAATATTCCCTGGGATTTACTTGAAGGTGAAGAATAACCCATAAAGGTAGGCAATACCATTTATATGGTTGATGACTGATCTTGAGGCAAAGTCTCTCCCTCAGCCCAGCCTGTCTTCTGCAGGTCATTAGCCTTTCAAACGTCCTATACAGAGACGGGAGGAGTTGATTGTCGTGATGAACCTAAACATGTGCAGTCTAATAGGGGACATTAAACTTTGCCTACAGCGAGTACGCCTTCGCTGGAACTCTGTAATGATGCACCTATAAAAATGTTCCAGCTATTACCAAGAGTCCTGGCAAGCTGAGGGGTGGCATTCACAGCCAGCCCTCCGGGGTTCTCCAGTGACTCAGTGTGCCTCTGCTGCACCCCACCTTATTAAGCCACTGCGTTATTCAGACAGACATTAATTACTCAGAATTAAGTGCCCGTGTGTAAATGCTTATTTTGGATAATTCAGAAGGGCCATTAACTCCCTTCTGATTTTTACTCACGCTCAAAACACTTTCCTCAGGATGTCTAGTCACTCCAACTGGAGGACAAGTTATTAAAAGTATGTCATGCTTGACAGTTAACTGCTGAGAGGAGGAAAAGCAGTTTGCACCAGGGACGAACGCCTGATAGGTTATCCAATCCCAAGTTGTCAGCTCTAAATGAACGCAGCATGTAAATGTATGAATATATAATAATAATAATAATAATAATAATAATAATAATATAAATAGGTAAAGAATAAGAGGGCATGAACTCGAAGAGAGACAATGGGAGCCACTGGATCCAGGATTGTGGGTATTATGTAAATGTGCATTCATATCAAATTCTCAAAAATTAATAAAACATCTTACAAGAAGCACAGCAAAAGTGCTGCTCTCAGTTCCCCTCTCACCATAACGATTTTGTGCAACCAGCAAGAGTTCTAGGTTGAGGCACTTAGCTGTTTAAACATAATCCTTTTAAATACCAAATACATCATCTTGATTTTTCCCCAGAAGGTACAGAAGTTTTCACCAAAACCTATATCAAATTTAAAGTTTTATTTCAAATGCTATCTTTCAATCCCATAACTTAGTAAGACACTGGTGTCAAGATTAATGTCTAAACATTAAAATGTAAAAGTCACATGTCCAAAAGGGCTCTGCAGATTACCATGGTAAGATGACGATTGCTGTTCAGAAATGGAGAAGCAGTGGCTCTAGAGGAGAGGAGAGGTGAGAGGGAAAGGGAGAAGGCTGTAGTTAGGATGTATTGTATGAGAGAAGAATAAATGAATGAATGAATGAATGAATGAATGAATAAATAAATAAATAAATAAATAAGAAACTATCAAAGTCATGTTAAGCAAGGAAAGACAACAATATTCTCTAGAGACCAGAACAGGACAAGGAAGTACAGTGTGGCAGAGTGGACAAGATTCCAGCAGATAGAAAATTCTAGGGAAGTGGAATAAGGACCTCCCTTGATGAGACAGTCATAAGTCAACACTGGCTTCCTGGCTTTAGGAATGTATCAATGTAGACAATACTACAATATTAGTATTATTAGTACAATTAGTAATATTAGTACAATACTAGTATTAAACAGTACTAGCAGAAACTGGATGAGGAGTTCACAAAAACCCCAACTGCTTGATATATTACAGTGACTCTAAAGTCTTACCAAAAAAAAGTACTTTTAAAGTACTCATTAACTCGAATATTTGTATACAATAGCCAAGCTTTTATATAAAAATATAAGCCAGCAACATTGGCTGGATCTTAAGTAAACAATATTCATGTAATAGTGACCATAATGCATGCAAGCATGTAATTAAACCAAAATCTGTGATGTAATTCACTGGCTTGCCTAGTATGTCATGGGTTCAATTCCCAGCACAGGATAGAGGCAGAGAGTGGTCTTTAGATCAAAACTGTGATATAGCAATGGTAACAGAATAAAAATAAAGTAGAAGTAAAGAGTGTGAAAAGGACCTTTATCTCCACTCACCTAAAGAAATCAGTAGTACCTATGGAAAGCTCAAGTTTTATGATTCTTATAATTATTTTTATTGTAATGTTATAAAAACAGACAATTTTTAAATAAAAAAAAAAAACGGGATATGAAGTGGAAGTTTCTGGTAGCATCATGTGATGCAAACTCACGTGGTATTTTGCTGATGCAAGACCTGTGGGAGGACACGTGATGTTTGGAGAGAGTATAAATAGGACTCAACAGACATTGGTAGGGCACTTGCATAGCTTTGTTGAGAGAAGCATTGCAGAGAATTTCCGGTGTCGGGCTGGTCCTAGTTGCTGTGCTGACTCATACTGATTAGGTAAAGGCTTGCCAGTTTCTGCTGTATTGTGCCACCACCGCTGATTTGGGTTTGGTATCCTGACACTACTAAACTGGACTGCTGGTATCTTGAAAAATGAAGATTAAAATTGCCCCCCCAAAATGACTTCTAAACAGGTCCATATCCTCTCATCCTATTTACCATCTTTGGCTGATTGGCTAGAAGAGGATCAAAGCCTTTAAAAACGCTTATTACTACAGTCAGCAGCACCTAATACCAATAAAGAATGAATGCCGAGGTAAATGTTGCTGAAAGGAGCTGAAAATGGTTGTTTGCTTTGGAGTTTAGGACTAAGGACTAGGAAACAAAAATCAGTGTTATTTTGTTTTAGTGTTGTATACAATCTTTAAATATTGAAATCCTGAGATCACAACATGGTCACTGGCATAAATTCCTCTGCATCTTTCTCTGTGGATAGCATAGCCCCAGGAAACCCACAGTTGCAGCATTTTAGAATGGGGATATGTTGTTCAAGATATCCTGAGGTGTACCATAATTAAAGGTGTAGAGATATGAAGACAAGAGATTGCAATATCCTAGCTTGAGGCACAGAAGTCATAGGGACACCAGAATTTAGGTAAAGCAGGAAGTATGCTTTGCAGAGGCTCTGGGGGAGTATGAACCTTAACATCTTGAGTTTATAATTCCAGCTTCCAAGACTGAGAGAAAATAAGCATCTTACTTTAAGTCACTATGTTTGTAGCACACTGGAAGCCTTAGGAATCTCATAGATCCACCACCCATAGCTTTCACACCAGCTTTCACACCAGCAGAAATCACAGGTATTTCCAAGCAAAATGATGGTTGCCACAGAGATCTGAAAATATTACTCTTAAGATTCATGACTTTGAAGTCACAATAGTAACTAATTGCTTAATAAGATAATATATAACAAATTTATTTTTAAAAACTATTCAGTAAATTAACAGGGGTTTCTTCCTCTTTATAAGCATAGACAATGATTTTTTTCTAGTTCATATTTCCATGATACAGTTCATCTTGGTGAGAAAGTCATGGTAACTGGAGCTTGAGACAGCCAGTTATACTGCATTGCAAGCAGGAAGCAGGGAAGATGAATGCTGCAGACAGTTACCTCTCTGCTTTTTATGTGGTCCAATACCTAATCAACAAATTCCACATCCTGCCAAGATGACGACACTCAATATAAACCATCACAAGTCCACTCTTTGTCATCTTGACATTCAAACATTACCATTTTCAAACCATAATTTTTACCCTTCATCCCCATAAGCTCATGATCATCTCATAATACAAAATAAACTCATTCTAATATCAAAAGCACCCATAGTCTTTAACAAGTCTAGCACTATTTAAAAGGTCAAAGTCTCCTTTGATACTCAAAACAATCTCTTAATTGTGAGTCCTGTAAAATTAAGTTTACAAGTTAAAAGCATCTTTTACACAACAGCACAAAGATTTTATTTCAAGTGGAAAGGATAGGAAATAGTAAGGAATAATTAGACTAAAATCCAGAAAAGAAAACATCAAATCCTACAATTGCATGCATGGCATCTGGGATTCATATTAACATCTGTGCTCTAAAGGACGTGGGTATTCCTACTCTTTCAATTCTGATGCCTGTAGCACATATGGCTTCTCAGACAGGCTCCAATGCATGCCTGCAACTTCCCTTAGGAATTCCCTACAGTCCTGGCATCTCTAACATCCTGGCATTGCTAACATCACGGCATTTCCACGGCTTCACAGCTTTACACAATGGGCTCTCAAGACTTCCATAGAGGGCCACACACTGTCTGGCCCCAGTGCCTCTGCATATTTAGTACAATACTTCAGGATTTTCCCTACCCTTCATCATTTATGCCTATAAAAACAATACCATGAGGAGGAGCAGGAGGATGGCAAATTCTGTTGCCAGTAGGGCTGAGCCTAGCCCCATTGGACCACAATTTCATTAGCTTCTGTGTGGCAAACCTGTAGAAACACTTCCCTAAAGCTTTGCTTTCAAGGAGAAGGAAACCCCTTTCAGTTGCATGCTTAGTTTATTTGATCTCCTTTCAAAAAAGTTTAGATTTTACAAATAAAAGCATTTGATAGTCAAGTTCCCACCCATAAGGCACCATCCTACTGTTCCAATATGGGGTCAAAAATTTCATTTAAATTTGTACCCTATTTCCCAGCATGCACCCTGGCTGCAACTTTTAACTTGTTTGAGATTTTTTTCCTCCTAGACAAACTGTGCATTTTAAAAATCTTTTTGCATATTCTTTTGCTCCTTTTCACAGGATACCCATAGTAAAAAGTAACTATGTTACATCGAGAATTCTCTGCTGTATAGAAATTTCCTCTGCTAAGTAAATTAGTCCATCACTTTTAAATTTAAATGTTCTTAACTTCTCATATCATGGACAGAGCAAAAACCAGATTCCTGGCCAAAATATCTTATGAATGGATCCTAATCCAGCTCCTGATAGAGTGCTTTCTCCCTCCAGAGACTTCACAAGCCAGATGGCCATCGTCTGCACTTCTCTTGGCCTTCTCGCCTACCAGAATTCAGAATCAGAGTAGCCTGCCAAGCTCGGATAACAGTATCTGCAGGTATTTCTTGTCTAAGGTTCCAGATTCTTCCACATTCCACCTATGAACCAATTCCAAAGTTTCAAGAGCCACCTGGTCAGGTTTATCACATAACACCTTCTCAGCATAACTTTTCTTACTTAATTGTCTTTTTGCTGCGATAGAATAATTTTACAGAAACAGCTTAAAGTACAAAGTGTTTTGATTGTATATTTGATTTGTTTGTTTGTTTTGAATTGTAGTTCTCATTGACAGTACATCCTGTTAAGAAAGTCTCTGTAGCAGGAACTTGAGACAGCTGGTCACATTGTATCCACAGTTTGGAAACAGAGGAAGATGAATGCTGACACTCAACTATCTTTCTCAGTTTTATGAGTCCAGAATCCAAATCCAGGAATTAGTGATACCCACTTCTGGGATGGAAATAGATCTACTCATCCCATTTAACATAATCAAGGTAATTCTTCATAGATATGCCAACATCTTGTCTCTACTCAATGATGACTTGGTCAAGGAAGAAATAAAGGAAGAAATTAAAGACTTTTTAGAATTTAATGGAAATGAAGGCTCGTCATACCAAAACTTATGGGACTCCATAAAAGCAGTGCTAAGGGGAAAACTCATAGCTCTAAGTGCTTACAAAAAGAAACTGGAGAGAGCATACACTAGCAACTTGACAACACACCTGAAAGCTCTAGAACAAAAAGAAGCAAATACACCCAAGATGAGTAGATGGCAGGAAATAATCAAACTCAGGGCTGAAATCAGCCAAGTAGAAACAAAAAGAACTATACAAAGAATCAATAAAACCAGGAGCCGGTTCTTTGAGAAAATCAACAAGATAAATAAACCCTTAGCCAGACTAACCAGAGGGCATGGAGACACTATCCAAATTAATAAAATCAGAACTGAAAAGGGAGACATAACAACAAAAACTAAGGAAATTCAAAAATCATCAGATCCTACTACAAAAGCTTATACTCAACAAAACTGGAAAATATGGATGAAATGGACAATTTTCTAGACAGATACCAGGTACCAAAGTTAAGTCAGGAAGAGATAAACCATCTAAACAGTCATTAAGTAAAAAATAAAATAAAATAAAAGCCCTCAAGAAATAGCAGCAGTCATTTAAAGTCTCCCCACCAAAAAAAAGCTCAGGACCAGATAGTTTTAGTGCAAAATTCTATCAGACCTTCAAGGAAGACCTAATACCAATTGTCTTCAAACTATTCCACAAAATAGAAACACTACCCAATATGTTCTGTGAAACCACAATCATGCTCATACCTAAACCTCACAAAGATGCAACAAAGAAAGAGAACTTCAGACCAATCTCCCTTATGAATATTGATGCAAAAATACTCAATAAAATTCTCAGAATCTGAATCTTGTATTTCTTTAAGGAATTTATGTGTTTCCTCTTTGATGGCTTCTATTTGTTTTCTTGTGTTCTCCTGTGTTTCTTTAAAAGGAGTTATTTGTGTACTTCTTAAAGACTTCCATTATCTTCACGAAATGAGAGTTTGGATCTGAATCTTGTTTTAAGGGTGTCTTGGGGTATCCTGGACTTGCTGTGGTAGGAGAACTGGGTTCTGATGTTGCCAAGTCAAATTGGTTCCTGTTGCTTATGTTCTTGCACTTTGCTTCTCGCCATCTGGTTATCCCTGGTGTTATCTGGTCTCCCTGTCTCTGATTGGAGTCTGTCCTTCCTGTGAGCCTGTGATCCTGTGATTCTATAATCCTGTGGCCCTGGGGAGTTTAGCTGAAACTGAGGTGTGGGCTGTGTGGAATCAGGTCCCACGCCAGGGGTACTTTGTTCTCAGCTGGCACAGTTGGGAACTGGAAGGTGTCTGAGTCTTTGGCTAAGTGGGGAATCTGCCTCCCTGGGTCACAGGAGTCCTCGTACACTGGGTCTTGGGGCGGGGTTTAAGGACTTACCTGTGAAGCTGGATGTGTCTGAATACTTGAGGAGTCAAGCTGCAACTGGCTCCACTGTATTTCATCACGGAAATCTGACTTGGAGAGTGTGGAATGAGGACAGCGAGGTAGGTAGTTGTGCTTCCATACTGAGAGTGAGGGAGCCTCACTAGTATAGTTGGCCACAGATCAGTCTCATACTGAGCTTTAAACAAGGGCAGTAAATTTAGTTTTGTTAAAAAAACAAAACAAAAAACCAAAAACCACTTGCTGTTCTCTGGACAAAGAACAAACTGGAAAGGGCATCATGTCGATGGCAGATAGAATCCTTAGAATTCTATTGCTACTGTTCAGTGAGAGACAAAAAAGACCAAACTAAAATAATGTCTGTAGGTATAGAACATAGTCAGCAAACTGATAAATAACAAAGAGCTAGACAGGCATCATTTAGGTACTGAAGATTTATAGAGTCAGGGGTGGTAGTACACATGCATTTGTTATTGCAATACTTGACTTCTTAAGAAGTTCACAAGTTTAAGGTCAGCCTGGATCACATAGACTCTATCTACCAAGGTCTGTCTCCTAAGTGAGGAGAGAAGTACTTGATAAATTTAAGAAACAACATAGAGAGGGAAGGGCAGCAGGTATTTATCAGTGATATGCTTTCATAATTAAGAAGAGCACCTTCAGTGACCTCTTCAACCCAGCCGTTTGCTTCAGTGTGACCTTCTAAGTTCAGTTATACATGGCTAAGGTCTTCTAGAAGCCCAATGCCTACCTCTTCAAATGTCCATCCCATTTTGAAGACAACTGTATCTTGTTTGCTTTAGTTCCTTCATAGAATTTCATCCATGAATTTAATTGTTCTCAAACAAATTAGACAAGAAAATATACAAAGTCATAGATTAACTGAGTTACACACATATCAAAGGCATTACTTTCTAAGATTTTTGATTATTTTTTAGTTGTAGCAATTACAATGGCTTACATTGGTAAATCTAACGAAAGCCCAGCATTAAGTTTGACTAGGGCATGTAACATGTGTCATGCAGCTTCACTAGCTGTCACATGCAGCATCAGGGTACAACATCCCTCTCATGTGAATTTAATGACATTCAAGGTTGACACTACCAGCTTGCCTGGGATCCAGAAACAATAGTGAGCGATAGATTATGAATCCAAGCTCATCTACTACTCCCGCTCCAAAGTTCATGTTCTGATGGTGGCCCATGGTTTCTGAACTGTCAGTGTCAGGGAAGAAAAGGCAGATGGAGGTTCCCGAAGAACAGGCCTTGTAAATCAGATCAGAAAGCAAGAGTGGCTAATCTCTGTAGGCAGGTGTTTACCATTCTAGAGGCAGTAGGACCTGGGAGAGCAGAGTCAATAAGTGAGGCAGACTAAAGTCTCGTGCAATAGTCAACTTTATTCACAGAATCAGAAAATGTATACTGTGAGGGTTAAGAAGAGTCACGTGAGTAAAGCATACAATCATAAAGACAAGCTGTATATGGCAGGCAAAGCTGCATGTGGCAAAAACATGTTTTCCCATCGACATGTAAACAAATAATAATACACAGTTATGATGAATAATCTGAAGCAAACTCACTGCTACCTGCTACACCTGGGAGGAGCACAAAAGCACATTCCAAGAACAATTCTGTATGTTGAAGAAGCTGAAGTCACCAGACTCTTGGCTTGGTTTCTTGAAGTTTTCTCACAAGCACTAAGAATTCTCCTCACAGGACTCCATTCTTAGACTGTGTTCTTACAAGGCAGATAAAGCAGAAAACTGTTGTCCTTTGGATGTAAAATGATACCTGCCGTACATAAAGCTGATAGATTGCCATGATTTCTATAATATTAAAATAGCTTAAAAATTAAAAGATGATCAGTTCACTAAAATGAGAGCAAAAGAATGAATCATAATTTCACAAAATAGAAGCATAAATGTTTCTAAAACATTTGGATAAGATATATTTAGATCTATTAATCATTACGGGAATGTGAATATTAAAATCCAAGGTGGTTAGCAAAAAAAAAAAAAATGGTCAAAAGGTCAGTCCAAGGATATAAAGGTGCATTAATTGATGGATACAGAGATGCTAATTTAGATGGCAGTTTGATACTGTCTATTTTGCAAAATAGTAGGAGCAGGTTCACTCCTCCAGCCTATGAACTCCCCAGATGTGGAATCCTGGCCATATTTATAGTCTCAGGTTTACTCCCATCACATCTGTGACTCTGGTACTGATGGACATATCTTGTCAGGCTGGTTGTTGTTGTAGCTCACAGGGTTCACAACTGGGCAAGACTGCTGATGATTTCCCCCCCAGCTGCCAGCATCACACCTTTATGAATGTTAGTCAGAGAGGAGAAACTTCCAGGTCAGTATCAGCTTGATACTTTGCAAGTCCTATGATTGAAGTCTATGGTATACTCATCAATAAGGACTTAAAATCAAGTTCTGACGGACAAGTAATAGCAATGGCAATATCCTCCACTGTTTGTGAGGTCTCTGAGAACTTTCTAGCCAACAGAAAAGGAGATAGCCACACCTAGACTTGGATTTTTCTCAGTTTGGCCTTCCTTCCCTCCTTCCCTAAGGCATTTCCCTCTCAGCTTCCATGTGGGGTAACTGAACTTAAACTTCTCTGTGGGGGATAGAGAATAATGGGAAATTAGGTTTCAGTGGGCAGGAAGATGGAAGGGTAGGAAGTAAGCGTTCTTCACAGATCACTTCAGTTGTAGCTAGAAATGTTTAAGCTCGTTGCAAAGAAAATAGGACTCTCTGAAATCCAATGGCATACACGCACTGCCTCTGTGGAAGACCCTACATAATAATGAGAGTCTCCAGAGGATAACTGCCACTCCTCCCTTCTTGTGTCTTTGGAAGTGAGTGTTGTTGGTTGGCAGGATTTAACACACAAAGGAGAAGTAAAGTGGGAAAGGCAAGCAAAGGAACAGGGAATGTATGATCTAGGTAGAAGGAAGGCACTTTGACCAGACTGGAGGGTGTATGAAGAGAATTATAGGACCTTGGTGCCAGTCATTGGGCTGAAATAAATCTCACAGGAATCATAATGTAATCTCAGCATGTCCCTCAGCAGTGCCCTTCCAGTCCTTGGTGCTTCTAGGCCTCCTCTGATCCTGTCAGTATTCCAAGAAGGAAAGTTACCATTTAGAGCTACCTGTTGAATCCAATACCCTTATTTAAATCAGATATCTTTCTCTCTCCCTCTCTCCCTTTCTCCCTTCCTCTTCCTTCCTTCCCTCCTTCCCTAAGGCATTTCCCTCTCAGCTTTGACAAAATCCACAGCCCTAAGTACCAAGTCCTCACTATTGTCTATCTTTTAGAGAAACGTGTGGTGTGGCAGTGTGCCAGACCCTAATCATTTAGCCTGGGGAGCCCGCCATAGGGAGTTAATCTGAAAGGCAGAATCAGGAGCAAACCACCCTCTCTAAAGGTACTGTTAGACCATCAGTGTTAAATTGTATCTGACATTTAATTCCAGCTTTGGCCAGTTTTGTGTGAAAGCTGACTTCAGTGAGACATTGATCAGCCCACAGCTCTTCATGAGTTTTGACAAAATCAATTTTCTCCAGTTGATTGGGCGATCATTAGCTGACTTACAGAAAGGCCTGGGTCATGCATAGCTTTCTGCAGGCCTTGAAGCTGAGTGCATGGAAGAAATGATGAAAAATTGCCGCTGCCAGTCATTGCCCCTTTCCCCACAGAAAGGGACCAATTCAAGTCTACAAAGAGCAGACCCATCTTTAATCTCATTGCTTCAAAAATATGTGTCTTTGAGCGAATTATCTAGTCAATTTAGAAAATCATATATTCATCTTAGAGAAAGGAGACAAAGTTGGAAGAGACTGATTACTGGCACTTCCTTCAGTGTATCTTACTGTCTCACATCCCTTTACCTAAGGAGCACATCTTTATTTACCTAGAAATGCTTTGAAACAAAAATGCCTGCTTAATGTGGGGTCACATGACTGATTGGGAAATTTTGTCCAATGAAGCAGTTCAAAGTATTCTAATAAAACAAAATGACAGGATCTCCACCCTTAACAATCATTAACTTCTTAGATGATTCATATCATATAGAAAACCCTTTTCTCTAACAAAAAACCAATGAACTATACCACGAGAAGCTAAGTCTACATCTGTTCCCGGTGGCCAGCTCAGCACTAGCTACACAGTCAGTACTTGTTAATGTACAGTTGACAATGAACAATTCAGTTATCATGTTTTTATATTGGAACACTCTGCTGTAGAAAAGTTACTAAAAGCATGTCATAAATATCCACATTTTTACAAAAATACCTAAAGACTGATGTATTTATAGACCTGCATGTAATAGCACAGCACAGCACAGCACAGCACAGCATGTGTTAAATATTCCCGGAGGTACTGAACTTTGTTCATATTCACAGTCACATTCAGTCATTTTGGAGCATAGAGTAGAACTTTCAGATGAGGGAGTAGTGTTAACTGTCACTGGAGGAGACACAGTATCAATGAGCCAGAAAGCTAGGTAACCTGGCTGTGGCATTCTCCAGGGAATCTGTATACCATCTGCCTGCTTGTGTGACAGTGGACTTTATAACTACACAAATAGTCCCTACCCATGACATGAATGACTCATAATGATACTGTGCCCTTAGTTTGCCTTTCTCCTTTTCTTCTGAAACTTTCTACATCATTGTGAAGAGAGACACCCTTTAATCTTTAGTGAGAAATCTCAATGAAGTGGGCTTTTCATGAATCTCTTTGCATGAATCTGCCTAAGGCAGCATTAACCTTTAAGAAACAAACAAGATAGTATAGGGCAGCTCTGTCATGTAATATGCACTCAAGAAAGTCTGGTACGTACATATAGTATGTACTCAGTAAAGTCTGACCATGAAATTGATTCAAGTTTGTTGGCTTTCAATAGATTTTATTCTCTGTTGCTGTGATGTGAATGTGTGTGGTCTTCCTTCCCAAACTTCATCTTTTGAAATCCACACACCCACATTTGAAAGTGTTTTAATTTGTTCTCTGTTACTGTGTTAGAACACTATAACCAAAAGCAACTTAGGGGAGGGAAGGGTGTTTGGTTTACATTTCCAGCTCCCAATCCCCTTTGAGGGATACTCACATTGGATCTAAAACATCTCATTAGGACCCCTTCATTTACCATGTCTCATTTGTAACAGGTGCAAACTGCTAAGGGCAGCCAGTCATTGACTGGAACCTCCAAACTGTGATCTAACACAAATCTTTCCTCTTTTTAAATCAATTGCCTCAGGCATTTTACTACAGTATAGAAATGCAGGCTCACAGAGAAAATTGGCACTGAGAAGTATAATCATTACCATGTTACTTGATGGTATTGCTCAAAAGCCCTGAGAATTGATTTCAGAAAACGTTTAGATTTTTCAAGCTAGGAAAAGCCTAGAATGTTGCATAGAGTTTAATGGACAACTCCAGTGAGAGTTCAGAATGTAATGTTAATAGAATCTGTGTAGTAAAAGCTAAACTGCTAAGGCTTTTCCTTGAAAGTTGGGGTTAAACTAGAAGTCAGATTAAAGGTTGGGTTAAATCTTAACAAAAAATTTATCTGGATTTTTGTATACACCCTGAAACCCTGTGGAATGGTAAATGATTGTTCAAATTAGCAGATAGAGGAAACTTCAAGGCAAGGAACCATTTAGGGCAGCATGACTGCTGCTGTCTGTTTTTAGCAAAATTTACAGTAAGAAACAAAAACAAAACACACAGAGGAAAAATTATAGCTTCTCGGGAAATGGGGTTATTTAAAAATAGCTATCAGGAAAGGAATAATTTCTGAAGAGGGCACCATCAAATGAAGCCAAGTAGCTTGCACTGGGATAACAGGAAAAATACCATTGATGCATATCACATTTGGCTATTCCACACCCATAGCAAGATCAAGGGTGTGAGTTTGCTTCATACACTTTAAGAATAGAACCTCAGAATGGACCACATACCCTGAACTAGATGTCATTGCCCTAGAACTCAACAAAGCAAGGGACTCAAACTGCTACAATCATGGTCCAAGCAGGCATAGGTACAGCTCTCATTGGCATCATACCTTTGTGGCATCTGTGTGATGTTGCTTTCCCAAGTATGAGCAATACAGGAGTGACAGATTTACAATGGCTTCCACTAAGTTTTTAGAGGAGCGAAAAGAAGGCCAAGCAGGATCTCTGCAAGTAGCCTGTGATAGGGTGGTATGCAAAGCTGTGAGAATGATGCTATCATCACCATGGAGACAAGAGGGTGGTAGAGATACCAGGAATGTGGATGCTGGCAAGGAAGCTCCCAGTGGTGTTTGAAGAACTTGCACAAGGGAATGCCTTTGAAAGCTGCAACCAAGAAGGCTTTACAGGTGGTCCTGATGGTCTACACTGACACTGCCCAATGACAGCCACCAATATGACCTGTTGCCATTAAGCACTGGAATTGTACCCAGACAGAATAGAAATGTATTAGTCTATAACACAGGTTGGGTTTCAAAGACTTAATGGAATGAACATGAAATGTCCTAATAATTTTTTGTTCTCATTATGTACTGTAATGATAAATGTTTTGATTAGACTAAGTTAGGTAAAATATATTAAAATGAAATGAAAGTAAATGTTTTACTTATCCATTTATTCTTTTTAATGGAATATATAGGCACTTAAAGTAGAATATAG
The DNA here is from genome assembly GCF_011762505.2 of Arvicanthis niloticus. NCBI lineage: Eukaryota > Metazoa > Chordata > Mammalia > Rodentia > Muridae > Arvicanthis > Arvicanthis niloticus. The sequence goes on along the minus strand of NC_047661.1, from coordinate 78,594,235 downwards.
GCCTTTGGTCTCTATACCAGTGTTTCACAGAGCACAACCGACTTCCTTTGCTTTGTTCATCTGTCTTTTGTACATTTGCTTGTTTGAACATTGGGATGCTTAATCCCAAATGTCAACTGGTAAGGCCCCATGCCTGTGGGGATTATCTTGATTGGGTTAATTGGAATAGAAGGACGTACTCATTGTGGATGACACCTGGCTAAAATCTTGAACTATATAATGGATATCAATGTAGCATGTAATTATAAAAAAAAAAAAATCCACGCTAATCCAGCTAATTGCCAGCACTGGCAGTCTCAGTCTGTTCCAGCCTATACATAGCCTGAGACTGCAACTGTATGTTTCTTTTAGTGAACTCCTCTCCCTCAAACGCCAGCCTTTCCTCCCCGGAGCTCCGAGATCGCTCTACCATCCTAACTCACCAACTATTCTATGTTAGAAGTCTTCCAGGGGTGGAATCTGTCACCAGATCTAACAGTTCCTTGTCTACAGCTTACCTCCTTTCCTCCTTCTTCACTATACAAGTAGGGGCATTCCTATCTCCCTTGTCCCCTCTTCCTCTCTCAGACCCAGAAGGTCTGCCTCCTCCTTTTCACAAGGAGATTGGCTTCTTGTCGTCTTTATTATCCAATCAATTAATTACGGAAAAATTCCTCTACAGATGGAGAATTGAGCAGCAGCATTCATTTATACTCTCTGCTTTTGTGGGTGGGAAAAGGGGGTTACTTCAGCTTACAGATTTCAGGTCACTTTCTATCACTGGGGAAAGCTGGGCAGGAACCTGGAACCAGGATGTGGTGGTGTAAATGTGCTTGACCCAGGGAGTGGCACTTGTAGGAGGTGTGGCCTTGTTGGAGTGGGCGTGGCCTTGTTGGAGGAAGTGTGTCATTATGGCTGTGGAATTAAAACCCTAGTCTGAGCTGCCTCAAAGTTAGACTTTGGTTAGTGACCTGTAGATGAAGATGTAGAACTCTCAGTTTCTCCTGCACCATGCCTGCCTGAACACTGCCATGCTCCTGCCTTGATGATAATGGACTGAACCTCTGAACCTGTAAGCCAGACCCAATTAAATGTTGTCCTTTTAAGGGTTGCCTTGGTCATGGTGTCTTTTTACAGCAATGCAAACCCTAACTCATACACAGGAGCTGAAACAGAAGCCGTGGAGGAGTGCTGCTTACTGTCTTGCCCCTCATTGCTTGCTCAATCTACATTATTATTGTTTATTAATTATTAAAAATATATTTTTTTTCACTCTCTATATTCTGATTACAGTTTCTGTTCACCATACTCCTCCCAGGTCCCCCCCTCCCATCCCAATCCTAAACAAATATCTAAAGAATAATAATAAAATAAAAAATAAAACAAAACAAACAAATCAAAAGAGGTCAAATAAGAATAATAAATAAATAAGAAATACAAATAAGTATAAAAACAAATAAGAAAAAGATCCAAAGAAAAACCATAAGAAGCTCGTATAGATGCAGAGACACACATGTTCACACAGGAAATCCATAAAAATACTAAACTGGAAGCCATGATATATATGGAAAAGATCTGTAAAGTTTTTATTTTAAAAATGCCCTGACTTTACATTATGAGATCAAAAACCTCCAAAGATTCCATTGAGTTCATTTTGTGTTGGTCATCTACTATTGGGCATTAAAATTCTTAGTTTTCCAAGTAAGACTCCACTGAACAGAACTAAGTTTTCAATTCACGTAGCTATCAATTGGAGACAGTTTCTGGGTTAGGGATGGATTGTGGGGGGGGATGTATATGTTCACTTCTTTCAGCTCTAGAAAAACATCTGTTGCAGATTCATCTGGCTCTATGCTGCCATAGTTTCTGAGAGTTCATGCCAGCACAGCCCTGTTGAGTCTAGAAGGCCTTGGTTCCTCAGTGTTCTCTATCTCCACTGGCTCTGATGCTCTATCCATCTCCTCTCTCTCAGAGTTCCTGAGCCCTTGGGAAGGTGGGGGTGTTATGGAGGGGTTAATGGAGACATCCCTTTTCAGACAGATACTCTTTGCTTATTGATTATGGAAGCAATGCGACCAGATGCTTCAAGCTCCCGATGCCTTGACTTCACCACACCATGGTGGACCTCATTTTGAACTGAGAGTTAGAGTAAACCTTTTCTCCTTCAAATTGCTTTTGTTAAGATATTTTATCAGGGCTCAGCATAGTGGAGTGGAGGGCCACAGCCGCCATGGGATGCCTGTTTAGGAACCTGGTACGGATGCGGCATGTGCTCTCTAACAGCTCCTTGCCCTTTGAACAGCATTCCCTACTACTTCAGCAAAGGCATCCCCAATGTGCTACACCACACTCGTGTGCGTGCACCCTGCACATGGTACTGCCATTTGTAGTGTTCTATCTGATCTACGCATGGGGCAACCAGGAGTTTGATCAGGCCAAAAGGAGGAATCCAGCCATGTACAAAAAATGACAAATACACAGCACACATCTCGATGAATTTTCTGCCTTTGAAAGACTCTTCTTGGGGAGGGAGATTGAGTCTATGTTGTAATGTCTTAAGGACAATAAACTACAAATGGACTTTATTATATGTGTGTGTGTGTGTTTGTGTGTGTGTGTGTGTGTGTGTGTGTGTGTATTCACAATGACAGGGAACAAAATAAAGGCAAACATTTTCACAACTAAAGCCCAGTCAGTACCTTCTCACTTCTGTTAATCTTTTATAAGAAGAAATGCCAGTTTCTGCTTGGCAGAGACATTGGTAGTGTGTAGCCTTCATCATTATCATTTTGTCCACTGAGAGGTAGGTGGCCAGAGAACATAAGATCTATCTTTTAATCGTCCACATATGTCAGTATAAGGCCAGATCAGGTATAGACTAACTCAGTAATGGCTGTGGTACAGGTCATGACTGTAGCAAATATCCAGGCTGTCAACCATTCTCCCCCCCTCATTGCATCAAATGGAAACAAAGAAGGAAAAAGGAGAGGTGATAAGGGAGGATTGCAGCCAGAAGCAGAAATAATCATACACATACATTAGGATATTTCTGCCTTGGGTTGGAGAAATGGTTCAGTAGTTAAGAGCACTGACTACTCTTGCAAAGGTCCTGGGTTCAATTCTCAGCAACCACACTGTGGCTCATAACCATCTGTACTGGGATCCAATGCCCTCCTCTGGTGTATCTGAAGAGAGCAACAGTGTACTCACATAAAAATTAAAAAAAAAAAAATACATCTGCCTCCTGCCTTAAAGAAGGCAAGAACAATGAATTGGGGGTTGGTCTTGAACCCCAGCCAGAAGCTTTGCTGTTATCAGATAGCATTCAGAAAGAGGTCAAGTGTTCATCATGGAGAACATTATTGAGAATTCAATTCTCTTGTCCTCTATATTATTTTGTTAACATAAAATAATTTGCTGAAAAAATTGAGGCTTAAAATAACAAGCATATCACATCATAATTTCTTTAAATTTGAAATGTAGGCCAAATGAGTCTAGCTCACACTCGTTCTCTCAGGGGGTGGTGGCGAAGCTGTCTCGGCCAGGGCTCTGGTCCTCTCTGGATGTTTAACTTAGAGTAGTTACTTCCAGATTAATTCGTATGGCTGTAGGCAGGACAAAATTTCTCTCAGTAAGGATTTTGCTAAACCTAGTATCTCTTGACTCAAGAAAAGCCATTTTCAGCAGGACACAAGTGTAAATTTCTGAAAAAAAAAAAATGTCTGCAAGGACTGATTGACAGATTAAAAGGCAGGGATGTGGAAGGATTGAAATATTGCAGGACAGGGGGCTATTCAACTTGTCCTGGACTAGCTTTACCCCCTTGTAAGCTATTCCTCCTCCACTTTTGTGTCACAACTAACACACTGTGACTAATAGATTAAAAACCTCTTGGAAACTATTAACTTAGACCAGTAGCTTCTACAAACCTCAAAGCTAAGAAAGTCATCAGATAACTTCTGAGGCCTATGAAAAAGCTTCCCCCATCTTGCAGCATCCCCTTCCCTGATGTACCTACTAATGTATCCTAAAATTACCTCTGTTTATGATTTATTTGTTCTATAAAAAAAACTATAAAATTTCATGAAACTGCTTTCACGTTGAAACATGGAATTTGAGGTAACCTAAATTTGCGTTCAGGCCATGGTCATTCAAATTTGGCTATAGGGCTGGAGAGATGGCTCAATGGTTAAGGTACTGACTGCTCTTCCAGATGGACCTGAGTTCAATTCCCAGCAACCACATGGTGGCTCACAACCATCTGTAATGGGATCCGATGCCCTCAGAGCAATAGCATACTCAAATTTAGCTGTAGAATAAACTCCTATTTCTCTTTTAAGGTGAGAGCTGTGGTGTTTTCTTGTTTGTTTGTCATGCATTGTTTTTGTTTTTGCATTAATAGCAAACACCAAAGCTGCCCCAGATCCTCAGAGGACCTGGCATGATGATGATTTTATTGTTAAAACAGAGAAACACTGATATCAAGTTGTATCTGCTTTCTAGTCTTGTTTTTTTTTTTCTTTTTTTTTTTTCTTTTTTTTTTTTTTTTGTAGTACTTTGTCATGAGCCTTTCCACAGTGCTAAGGAACATGGGAGTAACATACTCTTGCAGCAGTATGCATTTCCAAATAAGAACATTACATTGTGCCCAAAAATCAAAGCTACATTGTCCTCACATCCTAACCTTAGACAGTTGTAAAAGAACAAGGTAATTTATGAGTTCTATCCCAACACTTCTACTATACTGTCTTCAGAACTGGAGCAGTTACTCCAAGTTCCATCCCTCAAGGTAAAGTTAGACAAGAGCATAAAGGGCAGAAGTGACTAGACTCAGGTTGGGGGCTTCCTGTTCCATTCCCCATTGTTGATTCATCCCAGTGTCCCAGTGCATTGTCTTTATAATAGAGTTACAGAATATGTTTCTTAATGTTTTATAGATCAATTAGAGGTGAGGTATTAAAAAAAAATACTACCACATGAGGAATGATTTTGCCAGAAACAATTTGACTGAAAGCAAGTTCGTGGAAACAAGAATGATCCAAAATTAATTTGGTCAAAACATATCCTAGTCACCAGAGGAATAGAAATATAGAAGCAAAATACAAGTAAAAGTGCCCCAAATCCTGAAAGGCAGATGGAAATTACTAAAGACTAATAAAAGGTTGCAAAAGTACTTTCTGTCACGAACCAAAATAAACAGTGTCTTGAAACTGGAGACATACTATTAATACTCCACAAATTATCATATTGGTCAGCTTGTTTCATAAGAAATTGTATTGAGCCAAATTGCTCTCAGCTGAATTGCCCTATCCCATTAGAAAACACAACAGCTCCTAACAATGTGGTAGAAAGGCTATGGCCAGCTTAGAGTGAGATTTCCAGGAGAAGTAATTAGTGTTAGTAGGCCAAGAGATGGTGTTAAGTAATCAATTACTCTGGAACTTAGTCTTTTAAAATATCAATAATTTATGATTTTGCCATTTCTTTGAGTCAAGAATTAGGGAATATCTTAGAGTCGTTAGAATCTATCATGAAACTGCAATCAGATGCCAGCTGAGGCTGTAATCAGTTGAAGGCTGATCCACTGGCGCTGGTTCCTAAGTGGTCCAATAGCATAGCTGTCAGCTTAGCCTCTGCACATGAACCTCACAGACAGGCGTTTGGTGTGGATCATCACAGCTATGATAAACAGCTTGCCCCAAAGTGAAGGAACCAGGGTAGGAAGATGGGAACTTATGGCCTTAGGGCCTTAGCACAGGAAGCCACATACTCTCACTCCCATTGCAGTCTCTTAAGTGACAGAGACCCATCTGATTTAAAGAGAGAATACACTACAGAGGTGTGAATTCCATAAAGCATTAGCCATTGGATGTTTTCTTGGAGTCTAGGTGTCCACTGGCTGGAAGATGAACCACTTCCAGCCAGATTTCGATGGCATCTAGCTCTTATTTCTTATTTGAAAGATAATAATTGTTCTCTCCTTGGTTCACAACAACCCTAAGTCTAAGAAAGTTCAAGTTTCAACTGCATCCAAGATGAATAGTTCAAGTACAATGTATAGGAAGAACCAGCCTTATACACTGAGCTGCCTTGCTCAGTCAAATACCAGGTCTACTGCTTTGGGACTAGAACTTTAATTCCTCTAGAATTCTGCAGGGGAAAAAAGTGGTGTTGTATATTTAAAGGGAGAAAAAAAATCATCAACTGCAAATACCCTGGAGAGAGGTAACATGCTAGCCTAAATTTTCATGGAGGTGTGAATGATGTGTGACAGACCATTTCCTGAGCCACGTTCATAAAGGCCAGGCAACAAATAGAAAGTGGAAAGGGCCCTACGAGAAACATGGGCGAGGCATCCAGGGAAGTGCAAGTAAAAGCTCTGACATCACCGTTGTTTCCAGAGCCCACACTTCTCCCACAGCAGTTCAAAGAGAGAATTATAAAAAGTTAGACCTACTGCCCAAAGGATAGTAATGAGCCCTAAAATAGAGTCCAGTTAGGAATCTGTGATTTAAAGAAAAGTCATTTTTTTTAGATTGAGGTCCAAATTCTATAGTTTATATTGTAACTTATTTGTGCCTTTTGATTAATGGCCTTTCCAGATGTGTAACTCTGCACATTCTGGCTCTAACAACTCAGATAGGGCACGGTATCAACAGGAGAGGGGTAGGGACTGAAGGAGTGGCACAGAGTGAAGATACACTCATAAAAGCACACTTGGATCAGGAATAAATAACTGCAGCCAAGCTAGTGTTGGTCCTTTACACCACCTGGCATTGCCCCAAACAGGCAGAAAAAGTCTATCAATGTGAGTTTGTATTTCCAGGAGTGACTAAGAGCTGGCTATGTAAAGACTGCTTTAAGCCAAATACCATGACAATGACCTTCAAAAAGCAAGGAGGGTGTTCAAATGTCTCCATGGTCATGCAATTTGGTTGCACCAAATGTTGCTCAGGATCACTCCCAAATACCTGAAAATCATTCCAATAAAATAGTTTTATTCAAGTCAATTGTAACTTATGCTCATAGATTATGGTTTAAAAAAAAAACCAGAGGGCACAGCAGTTTCTAACTCTCTTTCTATGACTCTTTTGTTTTCTCTCAGACCAACTGTGCTACCACATTCTCTCTCTCTTTCTACTAAGACAGTTCTGCTGCTTCCATCTCTTTCCCTTAAATATCCATGCACAAGAGATTCCAGTTTTGCCATTACCACTGAAGATCCCTCAGATCATCTTCTTTGTCTACCATTCTAGGCAACCTGGATGGCTTGTATTTTGACTTTAAAGGGAAATACATCCATTAAACAACAAATGCCCCCCCATGCACACACACACACACAGAGAGAGAGAGAGAGAGAGAGAGAGAGAGAGAGAGAGAGAGAGAGAGAGAGAGAGAACATCAGAATGCCCATATGGATGCATAAAGGTACTTTTAGCAAAGTCCTTCACAGATGAGACCTTGCTTATAAAATATTATCTCCAGCAGGAGTATGAAATGAAGGCCTTAATTGTAGAAACCAAAGACTCGAAAATGACATATGTCTGCTTTTTCTGATTGCCTCAAAGGATTATTGTATATCTTGTTCAGTGCTGTGAGTGATAAACTACCTAGCATGTAATAGACACTCAGTAACTACTCATAAGATTTATGTGACAATAAACTGCCCAAGAATTGAAGGAAGTCTATTTTGATTCTTCCCCTAATGGTTAAAGCCTAACATATGACATAACATCCCATAAATATTGATTATTTTTAAAGCTCTAAATCTAATTCCATACCTTGTATGCATCTGAATTGCTTGTACTCTTTTTTTTTACTATCTGTCCATGATGTACAAATGTGTAGACACCTACTCTCTTTCAACTCTGCAGTCTCTACTGATGGTCATGCTTTAGACAGATAGTTTTCTATTTCTAAGGACAAAACAAAATTTAAAATCTCATCTAAGATAAATAGAAGTCTAGGGGAAGAAAGCCACCTGCTTGTCTTACTATATCCCATTCAAACACTAATGGCAACCATCCACACATTCTTGTATTAGCCCACTTACTATTTCACCAATAATTGAGTGATTTCTGATACAAGGATACATTCAACATGGAGCCTCAAGGAGTTGAATTCAGTAATCAGCATTCCCACACACACACCAAAAAAGGAAAAGGAAGGGAAGAAGGAAGAGGAAGAGAAAGAGAGAGAGAGAGAGAGAGAGAGAGAGAGAGAGAGAGAGAGAGAGAAAGGAATTCCTGATGCTGAACTGCCAAGTTTCTGCTAGGGCTGAATCTCATTTTAGTGATGATGATTATAGGCAAACTAACATTAGAAGTCTGTGCTGTGTGCCAGGCACTGTACTGGACACTTTCCATGTGTCACAAAAAATTATCACTATGGAGCCTGAGTAATGTCCTCAGATTCTGTTTTTATTACGTTGGAGCAGGAGAGCTCCCCACACTTCCAGAATCCCCTGGCTGTTGTGAGGCCAACATCTGAGTCCCAGGTAACACAAGCAACTGGAACTATCAAGTCTCAGATCTTGCCTGTGTTTATGGAGCTGTAATCCCACCAGAGGTAACTTTGACTTTGGATATTATTAAGTGTTGGGTTAAACTTGCATTGCTCCCAAACTTCTCAAAAACCTAACTTCAAGTTAGTCACAAAGGAGGTGACTAAGTCTCTGAGAATAAACATTAATGGAACCAAGAATGAGCCCTTTGGGAAAGGCTTTGGGTCAATTAAACCTTTTTCAAAATAATATATCCATGTCTTTACTTTTTCTATCATGTGAGCTGCTTTCTTTTCCATTACCTGGTTGTCAGCCTCATCTCCTCATTCCCAGGTATGAATTAGTTTACATGCACTGGCATTGGGCACATTGAACACAGCACACTATCCAAAACACGTCTAAGTTTGAAGACCTCCTTCTGAGAATCAGGAAAGTAGAGATAGCTTTGCCAGGTGTATGAGTTCTCGGTGTGAGCCAAATGTGAAGTGCCAGATCACTGGGACAGACTAGAAGACCTTTCAGTGTCCGGATGAGCCAATGAACTGTTGTAAATGCCTGAAGTATAAATTGGCTACATTTTGTGAAAAGATTCTCTGTTATAGCTGAAATCTGGCAGGAGGAACAGCAAACTGAGGAAAATTTCTCCCCTCTCTAAATTAAAACCCCCAGGGATATGGGGTTTCACTTTTAAGTAGGTTTGGTTCCCAATGAATTCAGTGTTGTTGAACGTTATATTTTGGATTCCAGAAAATGTCCACTAAAAAGAAACTTGACCATTTATGCTCATAAAATTCCATACCATTTAGTACACTTACTAGTACCTGGAGTGATGACTGGACATCTTGATTCAGTTTAATGAAGTAAGCACTTGATAAAGCAGGGTCTGCGGGAGCATTTCAGGTGTTTCATAATTAACAAGAATTGTCATGATTGTTCTAGAATAATCTACTCTGGGTAAATGGTAGAAATGGAAGTATCCACATATTCCTTTTTGTATAGGTGAACTGAATTTAAAAGGCACCTAGAATAGTTACAATGATTATCAACTTGACAGGATCTAGAATCATCTAGAACGTTTGTCTGTCAGAGAGCTTACAGATAAGATGAGCTGAAATGGAAAGACCCATCCCAGACATGAGTGGCAGCATTGGATGGTGTCTGGATTGGAGTTTAATTGCTGAGAAGAAACACCATGACCAAAGCAACTCTTAGGAAGGAAAACATTTAATTGGGGCTGCCTTAGAGTTTCAGAAGTTTAGTCCATTATCATCATAGCGAGAAACATGGCAGAGAGCAAGCATGCCTAATGCTGAAAAAGGATCTGGGAGTTATATACTTTAATCTGAAGGCAGCAGAAAAGAGACTGTGTACTACACTGGGGAACTTGAGCATAGGAGATCTCAAATCCCGTGCCCACATCGACACACTTTCTCCAACAAGGCCGCACCTACTCTATTACAAAGCACTCAAACACATGAATGTCTGAGGATTGTTCCTATTCAAACCACCCCAGAAGGGCTATAGTCTAAGGCTGAATGGAAAGGAAAAAAAATCCATGCACCAACATTAATCTCTCCCTGCTTCCTGGCTGTGGATATAATGTGACCAACTGCCTAATGCCCCTGCCACCATCTTTGTCATAAGGACTGTATCCTCAACTGTGAACCAAAATAAATCCTTCTTTAAGTTTATCTGGCAGGAATTTTCACAGCAATTATAAAACTAACTAATATGTGCTATGTAGAGGCAGACAGATCTCTGTGAGTGTGAGGTTGATCTGGTCTACATATGGAGTGCCAGGATAGCCAGAGCCACACAGTGAGACACTGTATTAAACAACAAACTGTATTAACAAACAAACAAAATAAAGAGTAGCTAATACAATACAGTACATAAAATCTAAGTGATATTATAGATGATTAGCACCCTTCCATGATATTTTGTTTTATTTTACAAAAAAAAAAAAAAGTCATATCATCATCTGTTTCAAACATGCAGAATGTCAAAAAGTAAGTCAGACTAAAAGAATGATGGGTCAGAAAAATTTACAATTATGCTGATGTTTATTTGCATTAAATGAAAAAAATACTCTATCAAATATTTCAGTGTTTCAGAGTCTAGTCTTATTTTTGTCAAAATTGCTAATTAATAAATTTCATCATTACTACATAAAACTGAAGAACTGAGGAAATTCTCCAGAAATTCATTGTGGATTGTTATCATCAATAACATGTTCTAATGCCTCAAACTCTTTTCTTCAAAGGAGCATGTATCACACAGGGATGGTGATGAACCATACAACCTCAACTGCATTCTGTTCTTTGTGCCTGGGAAGATCACAAAAAGTGAAGATTTCTTCGTCCCTTCTTTTTGTCCTACATAAATAAGAGCTATAAGAGAATTCATCCAAATAAGACTTATAGATGATGAAATGGGGATGCATTTTTAAATTTTTCATTTTTGATTAGAATAACTTATGAACAATCAAATAAGAGGTGACTGGTGACAAATAACAACCACCACCACCACCACAACATGAAGTCTAAGAGAAGGATGTAGGTCCCAATTCCCACTGGAATGGTTTTTCACCATAAAGATGAACAAGACTTGATTCCTTGAGTTCTTCTGTAATACTTCATTCATACTGCACAGGATAAGGGACATCCAAACCCTTATATGGAAGTGGGACTCTTTCTGGGGTCTTCCCATCAGTACTCCTCTGCATGCATGGAATTTGGTACTGAGTTGCCTTCAGATCCCATATGCTTCCTCAGTGGAGACATAGTTACATAGCTACCACTTGTCCTACACTCTTGTGTAGAACAAGACCCAGAATATAAGACTTTTAATGTTTGTGTTTACTAGGCTTCTTCTGATAGGAGTCATGCTAACATAAAGAGCTCAGCAGACTGTAATCTGATTGCATTACTCTAGCCCTCCCACTTAAAACCAAAGAGAGTAGAATACAGGTTTCAGTTCCTGTCTTCAACTTCTAGTGACCCTCTCCGGTTATGGAGCTGCTAGACTCCACATTGAATATAGTGGCATGTCATAGAACATAAAATAAGCCTAATCATGTCGATAAACATAGTTCTTTATATACCCCATGGCATTTTTAAATTCTATGTTCTGTTTTTGGTTTTCTTTTTCTTCACTCTTCCCATCTCTGTCTGAATTGTCTTAATTCTCATCCTAGAAAATAATTTTCTTAGTTACAGTTACTCTTGCTGTGATGAAAACACCATTATCTAAGCAAGTTAGGAGGAAAAGGGATTATTTGGCTTAAACTTCAATATCAGTGTTCATCATTGAAGGAAGTTAGGACACAACTCCAACAGATTAGAAACCTGGAAGCAAGAGCTGACGCAAAGGCCATACAGAGGGGCTGCTTCCTGGCTTGGTCCCATGTCTTTCTTAGCCCACTTTCTTTTAAAACCCATGACTACCACCAGCCCAGGATGGCACCATCAACAATGGCCTACGTCCTCCTTCACTAGCCTCTAATTAGAAAACTGCCCTAAAGGTTTGCACACAGCCTTATCTTATGGTGGTATTTCCCTAAGTGAGGTTCCCTCCTCTCTGATGAATTTAGCTTGTGTCAAGTTGACCTAAAACTACCCCTCATTGTCATGCTTATAACATTTTTTAGCCTTGTATAATTGGATAAAGCATACACAGACATGGACATGGACACCTACAAGAAATCTATTAACTATTTTTGTGGTACTAGGTATTGAACCCAGGGCCTTAAGTATGTTAATCAAGTGCTCCATCACCAAGTGACAGTCAGTATTTATTTTGCAAACAAAGTTGGGATTCTAAATTTTTCCTATATCTTGTTTTGATTCTCGCATACTCATTTTTAAAAGATTTGTTATTTGTTATATTTAATTATGTGTATATATGTGAGTGTGAACACATGTTCTGGCTCTTGGAGGCCAGAAAAGGATGTAAGATAATCCCTGTAAGCTAGAGTTGAAGGTACTTGTGAGCTGCCCAGCATGAGTACTGAGAAGTGAACTTGGGTTCCCAGGAAAAGTAGCAAACACCCTAAATCACAGAGTCATCTCTCTAGTGGCAGTCATATAATTGTCAGCATTATTAATACAGCTTTAGTTCATTTTTGTTATTGTTCAATATGCCAAATGTATAAAGATACAATTTACTCTAAAATCTAGGAGTAATAATTTGTCTGGTTTCCACATTTTTCTTGTGCTGGCATTGTTGTTCACAATAGGTAGGAACTGGAACCAAGCCTAGACACCCATCAACTGATGAATGACTAATGACGGTATGGTACATTTATCCAGTGGAATTCTAATCAGCACGGTAGAAAAGTGCAATCATGGGGTTTATGGGAAAATTACAGAACTGGAAAATATTATACTGAACAAGGTAATCCAGGCCCAGAAAGACAAATGTCATACATTCTCTCTCACATGTGGATCCCAGCTTTGAAGTTCTAGGTTTCCCTGTTTAAGGTGAAATTTGTCTATAGAGAGCAGAAAGCAAGAAAAGACCTTGAGAGGTGAGGGAGACTTGAGTGTAGCCGATCATATGTGATATGAAAGCAGAGCTGTAGAATAACGTTAGAGTTGAGAAGTTTTAAATAGGGATGGTTAAGTAACAGATGCATAATTAGTCAACTACTAAGAATAGAAGACTGTTAAGTGCTTAGCCCCAAATGTGACATCTACAGAGCCAAGCCATTGTCCAGCTTAACAATGTTCCTGTCCCCTTTCCTGTGATTGTCTCCAAGGCTTGCCTCTGTAGATGTCACATTTGGAATAAAGGGTTCCTGGGTTGGGGGGAAGTGGGGAAAGGGAATAACAACTGAAAAGTAAATAAAGTATCCAATAAAATATTATTATTTTTTAAAAAAAAAGAGTAGATAAAAAACACCAAGTATGGTTGATAGTCCCTTCCTCCATCAGTTCCCTTTCTTCTAGAAAGTAACTAATAACATGAAATTAGTACATATCCTCTCTAGTTTTCTTCATGCTTTTAACAAGCATGTATTGATTCAAATTTGCAGAAGAGATGGCTCAGCGGTTAAGAGCACTGACTGCTCTTCCAGAGGTCCTGAGTTCAATTCCCAGCAACCACATGGTGGCTCATAACCATCTGTAATGGGATCCAACACCCTCTTCTAGTGTGTCTGAAGACAGCAACAATTAACTCACATAAATGAAACAAAATCTAAAAATTTTTGTTTTATATATATATACATATCTTCCCTCCAACAATATATAGGACCTCAAAACACCTATTATATCACCTTCCCTTACTTAATGGTGTTTTAAAATTAGTGTTTACTTACATTTATCTACTTTAAAATGTTTTTACATTGGGGCTGGAAAGAAGGTTCAGCAGTTAAGAGCACTCACTGATCTTCCAGAGGGTTCAATTTTGGTTCCCAGCATCTAGATTAGGCAGTTCACAACACAGAAAAGAGGAGGGAGGAAAACACTTGTATAAAAAATTTTAATTGGATATTTTATTTATTTACATTTCAGACATTATCTACTTTTCCCATCCCACCCCCAGAAACCCCTGTCCCCCTTCCTGCTACTTCTATGAGAGTGTGCCCCCATCCATTCACCCACTCTTCCCTCTCAGCCCTCAATTTCCCCCACACTGGGGCATCCAGCCTTCACAGGACCAAGGACATCCTCTCCCACCAATGCCTGACAAGGCTATCCTCCACTACCTATAGAGCTGGAGCCATGGGTCCCTCCAAGCCTGTTCCCATGCTGGCCGTTTAGACCCTGGGAGGTCTGGTTGGTTGATATTGTCCCTCTTCCCATGGGGCTGCAAGCCCATTCAGCTCCTTCAGTCTTCTCTTTGCCTCATCCATTGGGGAACCATGAGCAGTTCAATGGTTAGCTGCAAGGCTCCACCTCTGGCAGAGCCTCTCATGAGACAGCTGTATCAGGCTCCTGGCATCCATAACAGTGCCTGCCTTTAGGGAGTGCACATAGGATAGATCCCCAGGTAGGGCAGTCTCCGGATGGCCCCTCCTCCAGTCTCTTCTCCATACTTTGTCTCTTACTTGCTTCCTTGAGAATTTTGTTACGCCTTCTAAGAAGGACCTTAGCACTGACACTTTAGTCTTCCTTCTTCTTGAGCTTCATGTGGTCTATGAATTGTATTTTGGGTATTCCGAGCTTTTGGGCTAATATCCACTTATTAGTGAGTGCATACTATGTGTGTTCTTTTGTGATTGGGTTACCTCACTCACGATGATATTCTAGTTCCATCCATTTGCCTAGGAATTTCATGAATTCATTGTTTTTAATAGCTGAGTAGTACTCCATTGTATAAATGTACCACATTTTCTGTATCCATTCCTCTGTTGAAGGACATCTGGGCTCTTTCCAGCATCTGGCTATTATAAATAAGGCTGCTATGAACATAATGGAGCATATGTCCTTGTTATATGTCTGAGCATCTTTTGGGTATATGCCCAGGAGTGGTATTGTTGGATCCTAAAGTAATACTATGTCCAAATTTCTGAGGAACCACCAGACTGATTTCCAGAGTGCTTGTACCAACTCACAATCCCACCAACAATGGAGGAGTGTTCCTCTTTCTCCACATCCTCACCAGCATCTGCTATCACCTGAGTTTTTGATCTTAGCCACTCTGACTAGTGTGAGGTGGAATCTCAGGGTTTTGTTTTTTTTTTTTTAATTTGAATTTCCCTGGTAACTAAGGATGTTGAATATTTCTTTAGGTGCTTTTTGACCATTCAAGTTTCCTCAGTTGAGAATTCTTTGTTTAGCTCTGTAACTCATTATTTTATAGGGTTATTTGATTGTCTGGAGTCTAATTTCTTGAGTTCTTTGTATACATTGGATGTTAGCCCTCTATTGGATGTAGGATTGGTAATGCTCTTTTCCCAATCTATTGGTTGCCGTTTTGTTTTATTGACAGTGTCCTTTGCCTTACAGAAGCTTTGCAATTGTATGAGGTCCCATTTGTCAATTCTTGGTCTTAGAGCATAAGCCACTGGTGTTCTGTTCAGGAACTTTTCCCCTGTTTCCATGTGTTCAAGGCTCTTCCCTAGTTTCATTTGTATTAGTTTCAGTGTTTCTGACTTTGTGTGGAGGTCCTTGATCTACTTGGACTTGAGCTTTGTACAAGGAGATAAGAATGGATTGATTTGCATTCTTCTACATGCTGACCTCCAGTTGAACCAGCACCATTTGTTGAAAATGCTGTCTTTTTGCTACTGGATAGTTTTAGCTCCTTTGTCAAATATCAAGTGACCATAGGCATGTGGGTTCATTTCTTGGTCTTCAATTTTATTCCATTGATCTTCTTGCCTATCTTTGTACCAATAGCATGCAGTTTTTATCACTATTGCTCTGTAGTACAGCTTGAGGTCTGGAATGGTGATTCCCCCAGAAGTTCTTTTATTGTTGAGACTATTTTTTCAATCCTGGGTTTTTTTGTTATTCCAAATTAATTTGAGAATTGCTCTTTCTAACTCTGTAAAAAATTGAGTTGGAATTTTCATAGGGATTGCATTGCATCTATAGGTTTCTTTCAGCAAGACGGCCATTTTTACTATATTAATCCTGCCAATCCATGAGCATGGAAGATCTTTCCATCTTCTGAGATCGTCTTCAATCTCTTTCTTCAGAGACTGGAAGTTCTTGTCATACAGATCTTTCATTTGCTTGGTTAGATTCACACCAAGGTATTTCATATTGTTACTAATGTGAAGGGTATCATTTCCCTAATTTCTTTCTCAGTCTGTTTATTTTTTCAGTAGAGAAATTCTACTGCTTTGTTTGAGTTAACTTTATATTCACCCACTTTGCTGAAGTTGTTTATCAGGTTTAGGAGTTCTCTGGTGGAAGTTTGGGGGTCACTTAAGTATACTATCATACCATCTGCAAATAGTGATATTTTGACTTCTTCCTTTCCAATTTGTATCCCTTTGACTTACTTTTGTTGTCTAATTGCTCTATCTAGGACTTCCAGTACTATATTGAATAGATAGGGTGAGAGTGGGCAGCCTTGTCTAGTCCCTGATTTTAGTGGGATTGTTTCAAGTTTCTCTCCATTTAGTTTGATGTTGGCAACTGATTTGCTGTATATTGTTTTTACTATGTTTAGGTATGGGCTTTGAATTCCTGATCTTTCCAAGACTTTTACCATGAAGGGGTGTTGAATTTTGTCAAATGTTTTCTCAGCATCTAGTGAGATGATCATGTGGTTTTCTTTCTTTGAGTTTGTTTATGTAGTAGATTACATTGATGGATTTCCATATATTGAAACATCCCTGCATTCCTGGGATAAAGCCTACTTGATCATGATGAATGATTGTTTTGATGTTTTCTTGAATTTGGTTTGCGAGAATTTTATTGAGTATTTTTGCATCAACATTCATAATGGAGATTAGTCTGAAGATCTCTTTGTTGTGTCTTTATGTTTTTTAGGTATGAGTGTAATTATGGCTTCATAGAAAGAATTGGGTAGTGTTCCTTCTGTTTCTATTTTGTGGAATAGCTTAAAGAGAATTGGTATTAGGTCTTCTTGGAAGGTCTGATGGAATTCTGCACTAAAATCATCTGGTCCTGGGCTTTTTTTTGGTTGGGAGACATTTAATGACTGCTGCTATTTCTTGAAAGGTTATGGGACTGTTTACATGGTTTATATGATCTTGATTTAACTTTGGTAACTGGTGTCTGTCTAGGAAATTGTCCATTTCATCCAGATTTCCCAGTTTTGTTGAGTACAGCCTTTTGTAGTAAAATCTGACTATTTTTTTAATGTCCTCAGTTTCTGTTGTTATATCTCCATTTTCAGTTCTGATTTTGTTAATTTGGATATTGTCTCTGTGCCCTCTGGTTAGTTTGGCTAAGGGTTTATTTATCTTGCTGATTTTCTCAAAAAACCAGCTCCTGGTTTTTTTGATTCTTTGTATAATTCTTTTTGTTTCTACTTGGTTGGTTTCAGCCCTGAGTTTGATTATTTCCTGCCACCTACTCCTGTTGGATGTATTT
The DNA here is from genome assembly GCF_011762505.2 of Arvicanthis niloticus. Lineage (NCBI taxonomy): Eukaryota > Metazoa > Chordata > Mammalia > Rodentia > Muridae > Arvicanthis > Arvicanthis niloticus. The sequence continues at coordinate 78,576,736 of NC_047661.1, read as the reverse complement.
GCTTCCTTTTGTTCTCCTTTTGTTCTAGAGCTTTCAGGTGTGCTGTCAAGTTGCTTGTGTATGCTCTCTCCAGTTTCTTTTTGTAGGCACTCAGAGCTATGAGTTTTCCTCTTAGCACTGCTTTCATTTTGTTCCATAAGTTCTTTGTATGATCTGCCTTCATTTTCATTAAATTTTAAAAAGTCATTGATTTCTTTATTTCTTCCTTGAACAAGTTATCAGTGAGTAGAGAGTTGTTCAGTCTCCATGTGTATGTGAGCTTTTTGTTGTTTTTGTTATTGAAGACCAGCCTTAGTCCATGCTAATCTGATAGGATGCATAGGATTATTTCAATATTCTTGTATCTGCCGAGGCCTGTTTGTGACCAATTATATGGTCCATTTTGGAGAAGGTACCGTGAAGTCCTAAAAAGGTATATTCTTTTGTTTTAGGATGAAATGTTCTATAGATATTTGTTAGATCCATTTGGTTTATAACTTCTCTTAGTTTAACTGTGTCTCTGTTTAGTTTCTGTTTCCATAATCTGTCCATTGCTGAGAGTGGGGGTTGAAATCTCCCACTACTATTGTGTGAGGTGTAATGTGTGCTTTGAGCTTTAGTAAAGTTTCTTTTATGAATATGAGTGCCCTTGCATTTGGAGCATAGATGTTCAGAATTGAGAGTTCATCTTGGTAGAATTTTTCTTTGAGGAGTGTGAAGTGTCCTTCCTTACCTTTTTTGATAGCTTTTGGTTGAAAGTCAATTTTATTCAATATGTCTACTCTAGCTTGTTTCTTGGGAGTATTTGCTTGGAAAATTGTTTTCCAGCCTTTTACAATGAGGTAGTATCTGTCTTTGTCACTGGTATGTGTTTCTTTTTTTCTTTTTTTTAAATTTATTTTTTTGTTGGATATTTTATTTACATTTCAGGTGCCATCCCCTTTCCCCATTTCCCCTCCCTAGAAAACCCCTATCCCATGACCCATTCTCCTTTTTGCTTTTATATAATATTTTTAATGTTAATCAAAGGCTTTATAAGTTTGGTAATGCTCAATATCAATCAGAAGTGTAACCCAATACCCAACCTAGGTATATCAACTATCTTTGACTGGCAGAGACACTAGAACATCTGCCTCCATGTCCCACCCCCTCTTTCTCTCTCGTCACCTAGCTCCTCTCCTTCTCCTCCTACTCTCCTTACTCCTCCTCTTTCTCTTCGTACTCCTCCCACCTTAGCTCTTCCTACATATCACCCTTCCTGTTAAAATAAAACTTTTCTCTCAAAATACAATTAGAGCATAACTATACCAATTTGTGTCAGTAAGGCAAAATATATCTAATACCCAGTCCATCATTTTGTTGACTAACCAGAACCTCTGTCATCTCTCCTAACTAAAACACTTAATTCTGAACCTGGCTTTTTTCTTGGCTTTAGAATGAATGTCAGCTGAAAACCATCCTCTCAAATCTTTTCTCTCAAAGTAAATAGCCAGGGTTGGCTATGAGATTATAAGTTTTCAACCCCGTCAAAAATCCAGAATGACTGAGTTAACTGAAATTATGGGAAGCACAAAGCATAGCTTCAAAAACTTAGCCAATTTATAGAGACCGCTGAACACCTGGACAGTCCCTATACTACAAAACATTGGAGCATCCAATCTTCAGCCTTCTGGCCCAGGATCGTCTGACAGACCTAGTGATGCAGAATTATTAAGGGCTTGCTTCATGAGTAGATACACCAAGGCTGTGTATTCTGCGATATACAGTTCTCAAAACAAATTTTAGTATCAAGATAATTTTTTGTTTGAATTCTGGAATCATTTTTTTATTGTTTCTACTTCCATTTTTATGTCCAAGATGGTTTTGTTCAATTCCTTCACCTGTTTGGTTGTGTTCTCTTGTACTTCTTTAAGGGATTTTTGTGTTTCCTCTTTAAGGGATTCTACCTATTTACCTGTGTTCTCCTCAAAATCTTTGAGAATGTTATTTATGTCCTTTTTAAGGTCCTCTATCATCATCATTAGAAGTGATTTTAAATCTGAATCTTGCTTTCCTAGGGATATGGGGAATTCAGGACTTTCTTGTGTAGAAGAACTAGGTTCTAATCATGCCAAGTACCCTGGGTTGCTGATGCTTATATTCTTGTGTTTGCCTTTCACTATCTGGATCTCCTTAGTTCTACCTGCCCTGTCTCTGACTGGAGCCTGTCTTTCCTATTATCTTGGTTGTATCAGAACTGTGTGGGGTGGGTGTTACTACTGGGGTTAGAGCTGGGGCCCAAAATCTGCTCAGTGCTCAGGCACAGACATGAAGGAACCAGTGCTCTGGGCCAGGAATGACTTCCTGGGTTCTAGTGGGTCCCAGTTACTCCTTGTTTGGGGTGGGCCTTGCTGTCTGCTTACCTAAGATACTGCCTGGGTTAGAGCTCCTTGGAGGTCTGCTTCCTCTGGGTTCTGTGAGATTGGGGGCAGAGCTGCCACCAGGGATCTGCTCAGTGCTCGGGCCAGACTGGAAGAAACCCGATATGTGTTTCTTGTATGCAGCAAAATTCTGGGTCTTTTAAAGTATTCAGTCTGATAGTCTATGTCTTTTTATTGGGGAATTGAGTCCATTGATGTTAAGAGATATTAAGCAAAAATGATTGCTGCTTCCTGTTATTTTTTGGTATTTGATGTGGAATTATGTTTATGTGGCCATCTTCTTTTGGGTTTGTTGAAAGAAGATTAGTCTCTTGCCAATTCTAGGGTGTAGTTTCTCTCCTTGTGTTGGAGTTTTTAATTTATTATCCTTTGTATGGCTGGATTTGTGGAAAGATATTGTGTAAATTTGGTTTTGTCATGGAATATCCTGGTCTCCCCATGTATGATAATAGAGAGTTTTGCTGGGTATAGTAGCCTGGGCAGCATTTGTGTTCTTTTAGGGTCTGTATGACATCTGTCCAGCATCTTCTGGCATTCATAGTCTCTGGGGAGAAGTTTGGTGTAATTCTGATAGGTCTGCCTTTGTAAGTTACTTGACCTTTTCCCCTTACTGCTTTTAATATTCTTTCTTTGTTTTATGCAGTTGGTGTTTTGATTATTATTTGACAGGAGGAATTTCATTTCTGGTCTAGTATGTTCGAAGTTCTGTAGGCTTCTTGTATGTTCATGGACATGTCTTTCTTTAGATTAGGGAAGTTTTCTTCTATAATTTTGTTGAAGATATTTACTGGCCCTTTAAGTTGGGAATCTTTGCTATCTTCTATACCTATTATCTTTAGGTTTGGTCTTCTTATTGTATCCTGGATTTCCTGGATGTTTTGGATTAGGAGTTTTTTGCATTTTGTATTTTCTTTGGCCATTGTGTCAATGTTTTCTATGGCATCTTCTGCACCTGAGATTCTCTCTTCTATCTCTTGGATTCTGTTGGTGATGCTTGTATCAATTACTCTTGATCTCTTTCCTAGGTTTTTTTATCTCCAGGGTAGTCTTCCTTTGCAGTTCCTTTATTGTTTCTACTTTCATTTTTAGATCCTGGATGGTTTTGTTCAATTCTTTCACCTGTTTGGTTGTATTTTCCTATAATTCTGTAAGGGATTTTTGTGTTTTCTCTTTAAGGTCTTCTACATGTTTACCTGTGTTCTATATTTCTTTAAGGGAGTTATTTCTTTCTTAAAGTCCTCAATAATCATCATGAGAAGTGATTTTAATCTGAATTTTGCCTTTCTGGTGTGATGGGGTATCCAGGACTTGCTATGGTGGGAGAATTGGGTTTTGATGATGCCATGTAACATTGGTTTCTGTTGCTTACATTCTTGAGCTTGCCCTTTTCCATCTGGTTATCTTTAGTGCTACCTGCACTCACTGTCTCCGACTAGCGCCTGTGTCTCCTGATGTCTTAGTTGAGTCAGAGCTCCTCAAAGTCCAGGTGTCTCTGTGATCCTGTGATCCCAGTTGTCAGAGCTCCTGGGAGTCCAGCTTTCTCTATGATCCTGGGGGTGTTAGAGCTCCTGGGAGTTCAGCTTCCTCTGGGTATTGTGAGATTGGTTGCAGAGGTAGCACCCAAGGTCTGCTCAGTGCCCTGGCTCAGATAGAAAGGAATCCATGCCAGTGGGTCAGGGCATGGTATCTTCATGGGAGCAAACCAGCCAGGAGTCAACTGCTCTGGGTGCAGTGAATCTTCAACTTCTCTGAGTGCAGCAGATCCTCTGGGATGGGTCTGAATATGGTGTCTTCCTGAAAACAGACCAGACAGACAGAGGGAGCAGAAGAAGAGTGGTATTTGGGAGGGTGGGGTTTTGATGTGTGATGGGTCCCTAATGTGCTGGATCTCAGCTACAGCTCTGGGACTTTGGTTTGTGGGGGAGGGTTCTTACCAGCTGCTCTGAGTGCAGCAGATCTTCTTGGATGGATCAGAATATGGTGTCTTCCCAAGAGCAGACCAGCTATGAGTCTGCACCAGCAGAAAGGGTGAGAAGGGGAAATAAAAAATGTTTTAATGGTTTTAAATATACTAGTACATACGATTCTTTGCATTCTAGTTCTTTATAGCATTGTTCTTCTTTGGGTCCCTTTTTTCTGAAAAACTGCCTTCAGGAGTTCCATTGGTGAGTTTTGTAGACCAATGGTCAATATTCACTCTTAGTTAAACTTGGGAAATCTAGTTTGCTAGGACTTAGCCTTTGGCCCCAATTTCATTTTTTTTTTCCTACTCTTTATAAAACAGTTTAACTAAAAGTCATGGGCATATTTTTATTAGTGTTGTTTGGATCTTCCTGTGTTTTTCCAAATAAGCATTCACAGCTGAAACTTTTATTCTAAAATATTATATAGCTTTTACTATTAGCTTTTGTTCAGTTTCTCCCTTTCTCCCCTTATAACTATTATTTTCTATATGTTAGCCTTTTACCATTTTTGTTGTGTGCCCATGTTTGTGTGTGTGTGTGTGTGTGTGTGTGTGTGTGTGTGTGTGTGTGTGTGTGTAGCAGGCCTCAGGGGGTATTCTCAGGCATAGTCCACCTTCTCATTTTAATTTGTATTGAGGTAGGCTATCTCAGCGGCCCAGAATTCACCAAATAGGCCATGCTGGCTAGCCAGAGAACCACATGAATTCACCAATGCAGACCTGGAAGTACAAGCACATGCCAGCACACCTAGGTTTGCTTTTCTTTCTTTCCTTTTAACTTCAGTGCTGGAGACCTTGGGTCCTCATGCTTACAAAACAAACACATTATTAACTAAGCTATGTTTCCTTACCTCTGCCTTGCTTTTAGCCTCCCAGTTTCTTAACCTTCACCATATAACCCTGTATACAGCTACCATGCTTACCTGTATCTAATCTCTACTATTCCAGGTACTATCCTTATGTGAGATTCCTAGACCAGACCTTCCTCCTCCGGAGTCTATGGCTGTGTGTTTTGGTGTCTTAATGGTACCCAAACTTCACCTTCTAGCTGGCCCTCTGATATGTAAGAATCAAGAGCACTCTTGTACTCCTAGCAAGGTTTTAGCATCAATATATAATATCAATGATGGGAGTATTCAAGATAGGCCGGAGTGGCAGAAGCCTTAGAATCAGGTCAAGTGGACGATTAGTCTACATATGTTTTTATTTTATTGTAATTCTTGTTAATAAAACTTTATTTGAGTAAAGAATTCTAGATTTATATCTAGGAGACACTTGGAATTCTGGGAAGGTTGGCATAGAAAGTGAGACTAAGGTAGATAATACACATTTTCTTTTCAAATACTTGAAGAGATTTCCTGTGGAATAACAAAACTTTCTGTATTACCTTGTGGCATACAATTTGTGCTACTGTACCTTCCCAAGGAATGGCTTCATGCTCATAGAGAAGAATTGTCCAACATTCAAAACTGCTAAGAATGGTGTAGTCATTCTCAAAAGCATACTGAGTTCCACATAGGTGGAAAGGTTTTTCAAATATAGAAGGGAAAATTAAAGGAAGCAAACACTTGGCATGAACACTGTAAGGGAGTGTGACATGTCACATGATTGTAGAAGTGACTGGACTTCTGGGTTTCCATACCTAAGAGTCACTTGAGTCTTCTGTCTCATCTAGAGATCACTTCACAAAAATGTCTGTTCGTAAACAGTTCTGCAGTGTTTATTGACCGAATGATATAGAATCCAGACCCTAAAAATCTCAGCACCTTCTAACAGGAGGCATTGGCTGCTTCTGGCACACAGTCCATCAGAATTGCCAGTTGACTGTGATCTTGCCAAGATGTCCTGAAAACAGCCTCATTTAGGAAGCTCTACCTATCTTTTCATTGTGTCATCCAGTGTATATGCTATTCTAAAAGTAGAGGGAAGAAACTCAGAGAGGGTATGGAACACATAGACAAACCATGGAAGCATATAAACCAATGCTTGGAAGTAGCCTGTGCCATTCACTCATATTCCAAAAGGCAACACTACCTACATAGACAATCTTGAAGTCAAATAAACAGGAAAGCTAGTTTTTTCTATAGACAAAGCTTAATGCAGGCAGAAAAACACTCATTGGATACTAGAACCAGCTCATAAGAGCTTCCAATAGACAATTCCTTTAAGTTCATGGGTTGACCAGGCAGTCATTAATCCAACAATATTATGAATTGGAAATGTACAATGGAAGATGGCAAAGGACCAATCAAACCTCCATGGCTTCTCCTGCCTCCCCCAGGCTAGTTTTAACATTTACCAGCACACCACTAAAGAGAAGCAGTAGCTGTAAACAAATACAACTGGCTACCATCATTTCCTTGGCAACCAGAACCTCAAGGAGCCCAACAATAATAATGGATTAATAACACTTAAATAAGTAAATATATATACATATATATGCATATATACATATGTACATATACAAACATATATATATACATATATACATATGCATACACACACACACATATATACTTCAAGATAAGTCTCTTATTTGTACCCTGAAGGACTCTGCTTAGTTTCTTAGCTCAGAGGAAAGAATCAGCATCAATTACACCTTCTTGACTCACCTTCTGGCACAGCAAAATGAAGTAAAACCAAGGAGGTAACGCTGTCATCCTCCCCTCTTACATGAGCTCAGTTTAGGGTCTTGTTTCCTTGGCAACACACCTGACACTAAAACTACTTCCAGTTCCCACTCTTCTCAGCTACTTTGAGTGTATCGAGTGAAACATTCCCTCTTGGCACCCCACATGAGCCCATGGGATGGTTTCCAGACTAGGCCCCTACTTTAGCACCAAGTCCCTTCCTTAAACTAAGCTTTAATTGAGCCCAACATTTTCTTTCCTGAAGTGTGGGCTGGATAGTGCTAAGTGCTGTCATTTATGGAACCCCAGGTGCAAAAGCTGGGCTTCCCCCAGCCCCATGCTGTCATCTGCCCACCTCCCACATTCGCCAATTGACCTCTACTGTCAAGATTTCCTCCTAAGCCAGCGCCTGAAGTCAAGGGTATTTGCAGATTCCTCCTGGACACCATCCCATTTGAAAAGATGATGAAAAGATTAAGAAGAAACCAACTTGAAAGGATACCAATAGGTTTCTATAGAATTGCTCTGGAAAGCACCAGGGCTGTGTTGCTGCAGAAAACCCATGCCCATTCCCACCCTTTGTCCTCCCTTATTGCTACCAGTTTCCCCCTCTCAATCTCCACTCCCGACCCCCACCCCCATCCTGGCCCATGCTCAGATCCACCACTTCAGAGGGCTGGTTCCAATTGCAAGGCTATTCCTGCACCAATCTCTGGTGAGCAGAGTGAAAGGTGCCGACAAAGAGGCCCTCTCCACAGCTCCCTTTTCACAAGAAGCATGTATCCAATTAAAGGATTTTAATTAAAATGCTTTCTGTAGCATCCTGTTTCTACTCACTATTATAAATTAAACTTGACATTCCCTGATTTAACAGGTGGGTGAGATTATTCTGAAAGCTGCCAGATGAGAGGAAATAGAAGCTAGGCTAAAGGAAGCTGTGTGCTGGTGTGTGTGTGTGTGTGTGTGTGTGTGTACTCACATGCTGATGTAAGTGCACTGTTATGTATGCATATGTTTGACTTTAAATTAGTTTTAAATCATTTGGCTTCAAATACAGAAGTCATGATATAGCCAAGGGACCTCAAGAAGAAACTAGAACTCTAATCCTTAAAAAGTAAAATCTTGTGTAACCATTTTAAAAATCCAAGCCCATGGCCTCTGTTTATTTAATTGTGTGTGCATGTGTATTCCTCATATTATAAATATTATAAATACATTATATATAATATATTATGTAAATATATTATAAATATCCCTAAAGATATAAATACAACTTCCTCAGTCTGTGTAACGTATAGAACTTGTATGATATATAATGTAGAATTTGTCTATGTATAACATGATGAAGAACTTGTGTGGGGAAAACAATGAGCCTCACAGCACAAGAAATTTGTGCATGTATTAGTGTGGTTTTATTTCTGAATATCAGCTGAAAAAACCTGTAACCTTCATTTTTTTCTATAAAGAATATTTATACAAGGGAATAAGGGGGGAGTTCAGTGTTGTCATTGCCAATCACAGGCTTAACATCTTCAGTACTGTAGAGCTCAATCAGGTTAATGTCTCAAGAAGTTCTTATAGAGCCATGAACTGAGCCTTCAGATAGGAACTGACAAGTTGTTGAGGGGCTCCTTTTGTTCAAAATCTGGAAGTTTATTCATAAAGGCAGTTCTCACAGGGTTTTATCTGAGTTCCATGTGGGGTGATGCGGACCCCCCTCTCCACAGTTCCCTCTCCTCTCCAAACTTCCCTCCTCCCCAGTTCTCCCTCCAACCCTCTTCTCTACAACACTCTTTACCACTTTAACACAAACACCCTGCCCTAAATGCCTTCCATATTTGTTAATTTGTTCATTTTGTCAACAAGACATTGTAGCATTGTAGCTATTAAAAGTTCATCAATGAACAATAAGAAAATAGACATACAAAATACATTTATTTAGTGGTGAGAATGTTAGAAAGAAAAGGGAAATTGAGGTAGGCAGTGTTGTTTGTATTTTATCTACTTCAATCATAATCTTAAATTGTATGTTTATACTTCTTTTCCTTACTTGGGCAGCTAGTCCCTGAGGGCAAGAGTTATGTCCAATAACTTAAGGTAGGAATCAAAGTTTTAACAGTGAATGCAGCAGAAGTACCAGCTAGGGAAAGCAGAACTTGACGATCCTCACATGCCCCGATTGGATATTACCTCTGCAAAACCTCACAGTATCCTCCAGATATCAAGGCAGCCCACTGTATTTTTATCTACATGCTGATTTTATAAGACAACTTTTTCTTGTACTATACTATACAAAGATTACTCTAGTGGCCTGAGACAGTGAATGTCTTTCAATCGCAGGCTCTAATTTAACCTTAAAGAGTGTAAATGTATTCAGTTGCAAACCCAACATTTTCAAAGGTTGAGGCAGAAGGATCCAGAATTTAAAGCCATTCTTAGCTAGAAGACAGTTAGGGACCAGTCTTGGTTACTTATAATCTGTCTGGTTGAGGGGTATTTGGAAAGGAGAGAGGGAGGAGAAGATGGATAAAGAGGAGAGAGTAGAAAGAGAAGAGGAGAGAAGGAGGGAGGGAGGGAGGCAGGGAGAGAGAGAGAGAGAGAGAGAGAGAGAGAGAGAGAGAGAGAGAGAGAGAGAGAGAGAGAGAGAGAGAGAGAGAAAACATTAGGGGAGTTTTAATTTAAACCAGACAGCCACCATGAAACATTAGGGTGAATGTTCTTCTCACTCCTAGCAACCCATTAGCTGTCTTATCCATATAGGAAAGACCTTGTTGGACAAATGAGCTCTTTAGAAGCTTACTTCTACTGGAAACTTCTAAGAATTTAGTGTCACTATTTTATATTCTGAAGCTAAATGAAATAAGAAAAGTTCATGGTGGCCACCTGCTACCTGATCTGTGCTCAGTGAACAACTGTTGTTTAATCGTGGTTCCCTGTTGGTATTTATAATGTCCAATCCCTCATGCGCACATATACAGATAGACATGCCTCACCTGCTTGGGAACGCCTAGTGCATAACTTATGCCACAAAGGCTTAGTGATCCACTTTTACCTTCAACCCACCCCTCATTGTTCAGGAAGGAGAAGGAGCCAAACCTCAAGTGTCATAAGCATCTTCACAAACCTATCAGCCTCTTCAGGGCATGAGTATCAACTTCCCTCTCTTCTGAGTCTTTCCTTCCTTCATTTCTAAGACTCCACTCATAAATAACACAAAACAAGCTGGAAAACTAGAGAGAAGCCATCTACATGATTCAAATTACTAGTGGGTTGAGGGAGCTGGATAGTGGCTAATCCTCCAGGCAGATTGCAAAGGGCATGCTAGAAGCCTAGTGACTGTCTAGCCCATCTGTGGACACATTTTTTCACTAAAAGACAGCTTCCCCAAGCTGAAAGAAACAAGCCTAGAAGAAATAATGCGTGCCATTTTCCACTATTGTTGCGCTAAATCTCCAACCCAAATAGGACCAGTCAATGAAAATACAACTCAATAATTATGAATATATGCTGCACGCCTAGATTGGACAGATTCACCACTTCACTACTCTATTTCCCAGCTATGAGACCCTTATAACTTTCGGGTTTTCCAGACCCTACGTTTGTCCTTCCACCTCCTGCTTCCCCATCGTCCTCCTCCGACTTCCTCTGCTGTCTTCCCTCTTCTCTCCACCTCTGCTCTCTTCCCACCAACCTTTATTTCTCCCCTTCTTCTGCCCAATCACTGGCTCCAGCCTTTATTTTACAAATTAAGGTGGGCAGAAGTTTCACTAGAATTCACCTGTGTAATGATTCATTCCTCCTCCTCTGCAGCCCTTCCCAGGAAAGGGGAATTATCATCAAAATACAAGGCCGGGGTTATCCACAACACACTATGAATTTCACAATGATGGGATCAAGTGGAATGATGCAAACTGAAACTCTAAATGGTTGGGAGCTGGGAGGGGGGCTGCAGCCCATGGGGGGAGCAACAGTGTCAACGGGCCAGACCCCCCCCCCCAGAGCTCCCGGGGACTGGACCACCAACCAAAGAGTACATACACATGGAAAAACCCATGGCTCTGGCTGCATATGTGGCAGAGGATGGCCTTGTTGGACCTAAGTGGGAGGAGCAGCCCTTGGGCCAGAGGGTGTTTCCGCCAGGGCAGAAAAGAGGGAGAGGGTGTGTGGGTGGGTGGGGGAGTACCCTCATAGAAGCAGGGGGAGGAGGGATGGGGTAGGGCTTCAGGAGGGGAAACCTGGAAAGGGGATAACATATGAAATGTAAATAAAGAAAATATCTGATAAAAATAGAAGAGAAACAAACAAACAAAACGTCAGAGAGCTCCTTAGAAGATGGAAGAGCACGTAAGGTGGAGTGTGAACAATCAACCATCACTGAAGTAGCCCTGGGTCAAGGCATAGGTTAGGTACAGATGGAAAGGGGGGAAAGGGAAGGATCTTCGTCCCAGGCCTGAAGGATTTTACACAGCAGGAGGATGAGATTCACCCATAAGTGATGGGACAGATAATTAGAAGCTGACCATGGACAGCAGTAAAATGCTCTGGAAAATGAGAGCCCCACGTCATCTTCTTGAGCATGTGACCTAAACGCACCATCTACCTTGGCACCTTCAAGCTTCAATAACTTGGGTAGTGGGAACTAGAATCAACACCATTGAGAAGAAGTATAACTCCTGAGTGAAGAAGTTTGGGCTGGATATGGGTTTCTGGGCTCGATGATTCCATCCCACCTCCCATACCACATGGGATCAGGGGAAAAGAAATAGTAGAAAAGTTAAGCAAAGACAGGAAATGTAAATGACACAAAGGTCATCTGTCTATCAAATAACACAGGGAGGAAGTTACGTAATCAGACATCTAAAGTCTCTGCCAGCTCCAGAAATAACTTAATTTACACCTCACTCCAATCTGAATGGAGTCAGTGCCCAGTACAATTGCACTACTGAGAGGCTTAGAATATAGACCCACAAGTAAAATAAGTCCACTAGAGAAGGATTTTTCACACTATAACACACACAGGGAGAGACAGGATCCAAAAGCAAAGTGAAGTCTGAGAACCAGGCAGATGTTTCTGGTGGTCCCGGTGTGGGCAGGGTGTTTCAAGGTTTATGTTTCCACAGTCTTGGCCTCTTATTCAAGGAATTTAAACCAAGTCTCCCACAAATTGCAAAAGTAATAAGGACACTCATTAGAGCCAAGCAGTGGTTCTGGTGAAAATGAAAACATGCTGCCAAGATTGACAGCAGGCACAGGAATAAGGTTACTCAGGGGCTCCATTTTTATGGGGTCTTCCTTTTCAGAATTCAAGAAAAGGAGGAGTTTGGTTGCTAAGGAGTGTAATACAAGTGGTTCTTAAATTTTGTACATAATTCTCCTAGCAAGATAACTCATGATACAGTTTGTTTTGTTACATATGCACAAAAACCAGTTCAGAGTAGATCAGTCCATTTCTGTTGGTTTTACCAACTGTTCTGGGACATATTTGCATAGAAATGGAATATTGTCAAGGGATTGCTGAGGGGAGTAAGGTGTCCTCATTGCTTAAGTCAGATACTCATGGAGCCTTATGAAGGAAGATCCCAAGTTACTAGGTGGGTGATTAGGGATATGTTTCAATAGAAATGGGGTACTGTCAGGATAAATTATTCTCATTGTTATACATGCAGTCTTATGCAGGGAGATGCCAACAGGTTGCTATCTGAGTTCTTAGGGAATGGATGCATACATAGCCCAAACCAAGGAGAGTCCTAAGTTGCTAAGCTGTACCCTATGCTTTCCTATCCCAACTCTCCATTTACAATTCAGTCCAGAGGAAGAGATCACAGTACAATGAACGAGAAAGGATAATGAGTGACATGTGAAACAGTTTCTCTTTGTTTCTGGGAGAGCTCTAAGTTTACCTCAAACATCATACTTGGTTTCTCAGATGATTTCCCAGCTCCCAGCACTTCACCATAAAAAAAAAAAAGTGTGTGTGTGTATGTGTGTGTGTGTGTGCAATTTTAAAAAATATTAAAGAATGTAGGGAATATATAGAAATGCAGCTTGGAAAACCATTGTAAGGCTAAAAACCAAATTTAAAAGCACAAATGGTCACTTGCTGTCTATACAGTTGCCCTTTCTGTCCCTAGGGTGAAATCTATACATGGGTCAAATCATTTTCCTTCAAAATACCCAATGAAATAAACTTTCCCAAGAACTCTCCCCAGATTTAATGTGTTTTTTTTTTAAACAGCCTACTTATGAGAGTCTGTGTCTGCCCTGTTCGTAAGAGATGAATTTGCCAAGCCTTTTGGCATCGAATAAGAAGGCCATAAAATATGTCCATATTTCCTCAAGTGATTGAGTTATTACACATAGAATTCTTGCTATGAAAACATTGGCAGCCAAAGAGGAAAAAACCTAGTTCCTGAGTATCAGCACCTAGCAGAAGAGTTTAAACCTAGTCTGATGCTTTTGCCCGATCACTCTGCCATTAAAATGCCTACAATCTTGTGGGAAAGTCCTGAAATCAAAACAGAAAATGGTTGATCCTGACCTTCATGCAGAGATACACTGAAAATCTCTACCTTAGTTCTCAGTGACAAAGAAGAGGTTCCATTCAGGGTTATTATTTCTAAGTCTCGAAATCCTTTGCCCAGACATGACAACGATGTAGACACAGAATGTAAAGCTCTCCTTGTGCTAGTGTACCTGGTGAGAACATCTCAGAAACAAGGGGGAGAATATTTCTGCTGGTCCTCTGTGTTAGTCTCAGATACAGTGGCTACCAGCCTCAGTTCTGACCCAATCTTACCACTAGAAACTCCATATCCATACAGGCCCTTTATCCCAAGTAGAACACAAAGTTTGGTTCCTGAGCAAGAACCAGCCACATTAAACAGCAAGTTACTGAGGAGACAAACACAGACTGGAAGTGACAGGGACATGTGAAGTAGAATAATCACTAGGCCAACATCGAAAACTATAAAAAGAAAACAACACCCAAACTTTCCCCAATTTTTTTTACATAAATGAAAATGTAAGCAACTGTAAAACTAAGGACCCATGTCATTTATTTTATTTCCAATAGTAAATGACTGACTTTGGTGGTATAATATTACATTTTTAGTTGTTGTTTTTTTTTTTTAAGTCATTTCACACATGAAAGTTGTAAAGGATAAGGTTTCCCAACCTCAGTTCTGCCACATGCTGGTCTGAGTGGTCATGGGAATGATAATTTTGTGTGTGTGCTATCTATGTGATTAGTATATACAGTTAGCTTTGTAAATGTTAATTTAGACAATTAAAACTCACCATTAGCAAGCTCACGTGGAATGTTCTTCAGACTTCCCCAAAAGGCAGTAAGACTGAAACAATCAAGAGATTACGTTCTTGGGGGGTGGGGGGGGAGGGATTGTGTGTGTGTGTGTGTGTGTGTGTATACATACACAATATGTACATGGTTGATGGATGTGTTCATGAGTGCATGCTCATACACATATATGCAAACAGAGGTCAAAGGCTGATACTGGGTGACTTCCTTTGTTGCCATCCACCTTACTTTTTAGAACAGGGTCTCTTGCTGAAGCTGGAACTCATTGATCTAGCTAGAGTGGCTGGCTAGCAAACTCCAAGTGTCTGCCTGTTTCCACGACAGCCACAGTGCTGAGATTACAGGTGAGCTCCCATGCACAGCTTTTAGGATAGTGCTGGGGATCCAAATTCAGGTTCTTCTGCTTTCATGGAAAGCACTGTTCTGCGCCATCTCCCCACCCCGAGATTAGTTCTTTTAATAGATAGCAGATATCTACAATCCAGGGTATAATACTGACTCTGTCTCTGTTCTAAGGAAAATGAACTCTTGCTCTCCATTTTTCCATGTAAAGTGGAGCTCATAAAGTAATGTCCAAGAGTTGCTGTGAAGATTAAATAAATAAATTCATATTGTGCTCTTCAAAATGGGCATGATGCATATGTGCTCAGTACAGGGGCGTTGTCCTCACTAATGTTAAAGAACCAGCTGGAGAAAGGTCGGAATCACCATAATGATTCCATATGCTTTGGAATGTGAGAAAGGAGGAAGAAAGCCATAAAACTACCTAACTGACAAAAAGAACACAACTTCATTTTTACCACTATATAACTGAATACATTTTATTTAAAATATGTATAATTTTTATATCTAACTTCTATTCTATTTGTATACTTAATACAATTATTAATAAATCTTTGCTATTGTCTGAGTTTTTTTTAAATTTCTCTATGTAAGATTCTCCAATGTTATATAAATTTAAAGCTTTCAGGGGAAAGTAATTTAAAATAAAAGCAATGGTATCTTTACCAAAACAAAAATTATTGAATTTGGATTAAGTAGTTTCATTTCACCCCAAAATTATTTATCTTAAAAATTATTTATTTATTGGTGTGTGTACATATAAATACATGGTAGAATACTCATACAGAGGTCAGAGGGCAACTTTCTGGAGTTGATTCTCTCTATCATTACGTGAATCTAAGAAATGAAACTTAGGCTGGCAGTATGGCAATTTCTTTTTTAATTTAATTTTATTTAGCAAGTAAAATAATATCATCAAAACAATTGTGTTTGTCTGGTGGACATTTTGTTGTTGCTTTTGTGAATTTGGCTTCTTTTCTCTTTTAAGGACCTAGAAAACTAGACCTTGTCCTGAGTACTCACTGTAAACAGGATCACTGGAATTTAGTGCATGATGCATAGGAATGCTAACACGTTGGTTGTCACTCATAGCTGTTCCTTTTACGTCAGGGAAAGCTGCTACCAACATGCTTAAGGATGCGTTGAGCCGGAGCTCACAACTACAGTATCTCAAGATAAACATGCTCAGAATAGAACTCCTAGCTCTCTCTCATCCTACATAACTTAATTTTACCCAACTTTCTCTCAGAATCAGAGCCACCATCTATGCAGACACCTGGGAATCACAACAACTAGTCTCACACAGACATGTTTGCACCAGATCAGACAATTCTCATAAAATTTGCCTCTAAAGAATATCTTGACTCTGTCTACCTGTCTGCAATAATGTTCTCTATCTTGAATCTCACTTTAGCCCCTCCTAAATCCCTGTGGAGTGTTACCCACACAACAGTCATTGCAATGCAATAACTCAGCTCTATGCTACTCCCCAAACGTAAATAAACTGCTGTGACAGCGATTTTGTGAGTTAATACGATTGATCTTCTAGAAACTCAGATATTACATTACACATTATTTCTTGGTGCATCTCTGGATGAAATTGACTTTTGAAGGGATATAGCCAAGTGTCTGCCTTATATATTTTATGCTGCTATAATAACATACACTACATACAATTGACAGTTGGTAAAAATAGAAAGTTATTAGTCTCACATCGGAGGATGAGCTTAAATATTCAAGATCCAGGCAGCAGTAGATTCAAATAAGAACTCATTCTTCATGGATGTCCATTGAGTTAGTTTTCTTTGTTGTTTGTTTTTGTTTGTTTAGTTTGTGGTTTTGTTGAATTTTTTCCCTATGTTCTAAGTATCTATAAAGACTCACAGTCTCTACTGGTTCATTGTTAAAAGGTGCTATGTTAATTATTCTTCCTTTATTGTAATAAGGACTTGAGATGACCTACTTAAAGAGAGAAGTTTTATATTTCTTCTTATAGTTCAGGAGGTCCTAGTCCAAGCTTGATGGTCTCTGTTACTTTGGAGAAGTCATGAAACAGTACACCATGGTTGGAACACATGACAAAAAAAATCACTCACTGCATAAGGAGAGAGAAAGAGAGAGTTCAAGGAGACTAGATTCTCACAAACCTCCTCATGGGAATACTCAAGTGTGCCAAACACTTGTCCCTGGGGTCAATCTCTGAAAGATTCCACCACTTTCTTATAGTTTTCCTGCTGTGGACCAACCCTTTTCTAAATGAACATTTGAGGAACAAAGTAATAACCTGGGCATAGCAGCATAAGCGTGTGAGCCCAGATACTTGGGTAACTAAAGCAGGAAAATTATTTAAGAACCTTAGTTAGAGTCTAGACTAAGTAACATGACGAGACCCTATATCAAAAAAGGAATAAGAGAAAGAAAAAATGTTTAATTGAAAGAACAAACTAGGAGAAATCCAAGATTGCAGCTGCTGCCAGCACCCCCTGGACTCCAGAGCAGCTCACCAAGCATAGGAGGGGAGAAGCGGCAGTGGAAAAGTCTACAGAGCCTGCAATGTCTCTGGAACAACTGAAAAGACAGGTCTTATGGGAAGATGCTTTTAAAAAGTGGACTCATGAAATTGAAATGAAAGGTGACAGAGCAAAACCACTTGAACATTCACAGTGGAGAGTGTGAGACTAGAGATGAAGCAGAGACAGGTATAGGAGAGCTATGGGAGTAAGGCCACAGTGCTGCTTACCCTGTTACACTTGAGCTACTAACAAACCAACTATCAGTCCCAGTAAGCAGGGGCAGAAAGGTGTCTAGCAGTCACGAGCTCTCCTGCCTCCAACACCCTGCCCAAATGCAAGATCACCCTAACTCTAGGCATCAGCAGGATAGCTAAGATAAGTCTCTTCAATGGTCCAGTAATCACAGTGCTTCAAAAACTAGAGACCTTGAACCAGACCAATGACTCTTGGCAAATAAGTACATTCATGAAAAGTTGTTTGGGAAAATATATATACTGTGTGAAACACTGCAGTTTTGAATGCCACTTTAATAAATAAAGCTGCAATGGACAGATGTTAAAGATGGTGAGGTGGAGCTGAGCTTATGCCCCAGGGGAGAAAGAGGAGTCTGCAGTAGTGGTGACAGGTAGAGGACTGAGGTTGCAATGAACAGGGGAGCATGCCATTGCCAAGTAGGGCTGGCAGGCTGGTGTGCAGCATCTTGGAGCTCTCGCAGGCTCTGCCCACAAATTACTACCCAGCCACACAATCACCGTGGCTCTGAGCAAGAACAGGATCACATAGGGAACTGGTTGTCAACCTGTAGATTATGACCTCTTTGACAACCCTCTGTCTCCAAAGATATTTACATCACAATTCATAAGAGTGGCAACACTGACAGTTATGTAGTAGCAACAAAAAATAATTGTATGGCTGGGGAGTCACCACAGCATAAGGAACTATGTTAAAGGGTAGCAGCACTAGGAAGGTTAAGAGCCACTGGCATAGGGTGTGTTGAGAAGGAGTGAGACCCACAGCAAATAATAGGGACTGAACAAAGCCCCCATATGGTCACCCGAGTTGACTCCCAAGGATCTCCCTCATCCCAGGTCTCTGGGACGTTTTAGAAGATCTCCCCACCCCCACATCCAGCAACTGCACATTTCCATTCATTCTTCTGTCCCTCTGGGACTCTCTCCTATCTCTCCTCATGCCTGATCCTGCCTCTCTATTCCGCTTTCCCTCCCCTCTTCCATCCAGACCCCTCCCTCTGCCTCCCATGACTATTTTGTTCCCCCTTCTAAGTGGGATCCAAGAATCTTCACTTGGGCCTTCCTTCTTGTTTAACTTCTTTGGGTTGTAGAGTATATCATGGGTATTCTGAACTTTTTAGCTAATATCCACTTATCAGTGAGTACATACCATGCATACCCTTTTGGGTCTGAGTTACCTCATGCAGGATGATATTTTCTAGTTCCATCCATTTGCCTGTAAAATTCATAATGTCCTTGTTTTTAATAGCTGAGTAGTATTCCATTGTGTAAATGAACCACATTTTCAGTATTCATTCTTTGGTTAAGAAACATCTGGGTTGCTTCCAGTTTCTGCCTGTTATGAATAAAGCTGCAATGAACATAGTGGAGCAAGTGTCCTTTAGGTATGGTGAAGCATCTTTTGGGTATATGCCCATCAGCAGTATAGCTGAGTCTTCAGATAGAACTATTTCCAATTATCTGAGAAACCACCAGATTGATTTCCAACATGGTTTTACAAGTTTACAATCCCAGCAGCAATGGAGGAGTGCTCCCCTTTCTCCACATGTGCTCTTGCTTAGGTTTTTGATCTTAGCCATTCTGGTTGGTGTAAGGGGGAATCTCAGGGTTGTTTTGATTGTAAATACCTGAAGGTTAAGGATAGGGTTATGTGTTGTGGATTTAATTTGATGCTTATATTATGTTAATTGGGTTCCCAAAAAATTACATAAGAATCCTGCTTATAAGATGCTGGAGGTCCCTGACCCTAAAGTTGCCAGTGGCCAATGTCTGGGCAGAGAGTCAGAGGCGGGACTTTAGATTTCCTGAGCAAGGGAACTGAGGGAAGAAGGATGATTTAGAGTCTCTATGCTGGGGAAGGCCTAACGACAGAGAGACCACCAACATGAAAGAGTAGGAGATTATGGCCCAGGAGGGCTGCGGGCTAGAGCAGCCAGGATGGAATATAGTTTAGGAAATAAAAATTCAAGAATAGGAGAGAAGAGTATGCTACCCATTTGAAGGTTTGAAAGTAGCCCCACCATTGAGCTGCTTAGAGCATATTAAATCTAAGGCTGTGTGTGTGTGTGTGTGTGTGTGTGTGTGTGTGTGTGTGTGTGTTTCATTTGAGAATCCAGTACATTGAGGCAGAAGCAAGGAACTTGCATTGCTGCTGCCAGGCAAGTAGAGCAGATTAATCAACAGCAAAAGATAGGGAACACGAAGAGACTACCTCCAGTAGCCAGACAGGACCCCAGTGGAGGTTTGGGAATATCCACCCACCTACAAAACTTTTTACACAAAATTGGTCCCGTCTAAAAGAAATGCAGGGACAAAAATGGAGCAGAGATTGAAGGTATGACCAACCAGTGACTAGCCCATTTTGAGACCCATCCCACGGGCAGGCACCAATCACTATTAATGATGCTATGTTGTGCTTGCAGACAGGAGCCTAACATAGTAGCCCTCTGAAAGGTTCTACCTAGCAGCTGACTAAGACAGATGCAGATACTCACAGACAAACATTGGAGGGAGGTTGAGGACCCCTATGGAAGAGGGAGGGGAGGACTGAAGGCCCTTAAGGAGATAGTAACCCCACAGGAAGACTAACAATGTCAACTAACCTGGACTCCTGGGAGCTCTCAGAGACAGAGCCACCAACCAAAGAGCATACACAGGCTTATCCAAAGCCCCTGGCACATATTTAGCAGAGGGTTGCCATGCCTTGCCTCAGTGAGAGAAGATGCCCCTAGTTCTGCAGAGACTTGATGCACCAAGGCTGGGGGATACCAGGAGCAGGGGACAGGGAGGGATGTCGTCTCAGAGAAGAAGAGCAGGAGAAATGAGGCAGGAATTCCATGAAAGGAAACCAGGAGGTGGACAACACTGGGGATGTAAACGAACAAACAAACAACAAGTAAATATTTTGTAAAGCCCCCATAAGACAGAGGTCTACTTGCCTTGACTCTAGGCTTCTCCTCCCAACAAAACCTGCGTGAGAGTTCTTGGCCAGAAGCCAGAGGAGCTGATGACTTCCACACCCACTCATTCCTTCCTAAACTAGGTCCTTGGGCAAAACACTAACGAGCATTCAAGGGGCTAGAAGGTAATGAGGAGGTGGGGGAAGAAGATATGGACCATCCATGGCCTATATAATCAGCCCCTAAAGATTTGGCTTCACAGATTCACATAATTCCCTTTCTACCAAAGAGTGTGAAGAAAATGTGGAGATGCTAAGGTACCAGGAAATGAAACATTGCCCTGTTAGAAATCTGCAAACATTGATACCGCCTCTACTAATTGTACATTTGGGAGCACTGAAAGAGGTACTGAGTGCTTGTCAGTGGGCTCTCTGCCTGTGGGGTTTTTATATAGCTCATTCAGTCACAAAACTATTATATTTCAGAGAAGTTTCTGAAAATCTTTTCTGTTTGTCACTCCCATGGCTTTAGTCTGTGCGTTTCCCCCACAGAGAAGCAATTGATCAATGTCAGACATGGGAAGGTCAAAACCGAGTTCCCAAGTGACACACATTCTAATGTGTACAATCTGTATTTTTAAGCAACAAAATAACCTTGAATTTGTTGAGTTGGAAAGAGATGTGTGAATTCACAGTTATGTATTTGCCTCAGGGTATGAGAGAATCTTGTGGATTTTAGGAATCAAACACATTAGGTTAAATCTAGGTCTGCATCTTACCAGCTATGTTACTTTGAAAAAGTTAGTATCTCTAAGCCTCATGTTGTTCAGCTTTTAAACAGGAAGAGTTTAGATAAGATTATGGGTACAGAAAAGACACATGACAGGTGCCCATCAAATGATAGGAGATGGTGATGGGGTATTACTGATAATGACTGACTTCTACTGAAATAGCCATGACTACCATAGGGAAGTGATGGGGATCTAAAGGTTCCCATATTAAAGGACTCACTTAAATCTTTTTTAAAATGATTTATTTATTTATTTATTTATTTATTTTATGATATAAGTGCACTGTTGCTCTTTTCAGACACACCAGAAGAGGGCATCAGATCCCATTACAGATAGTTGTGAGCCACCATGTGGTTGCTGGGAATTAAACTCAAGACCTCTGGAAGAGCAGTCAGTGCTCTTAACCACTGAGCCATCTCTCCAGCCCCACTTAAATCTTAAAATACTTAACTGTTGAGCCACTTTCATGGAAAGGAATTGAAAACAAAATAGACACTACAATTTCTTATTAGAAATATAAGGTGAATTGGTACAGCAAACTTTATATCTTAATTGTATAATTGTTTTTAAGTTTAAGAAAAACTTAAAATGCTCAGGGTGGTGACATACTTTAGTCTCTGTACTCAGGAGGCAGAGATGGATCTCTATGAGTTTAAGACCAGCCTGATCTGCACAGCAAGTTCCAGACTACCCAGGTCCACAGAGTGAGAGCCTGTCTCAAAAATAAGGCTACAGAAAAAAAATTTAGAGGAGCATAAAATTGAAATTTAAAATTAAGCTATCTATAAATTTAAAATTGTCTATACTTGCAGTGGTTTGAATAGGAATGGACCTTATAGACTCATGTGTTTGAATGCTTGGCCCATAGGAAGTGACACTATTAGGAGGTGTAGCCTTATTGGAGTAGGTGTGGCTTTCCTGGGGGAAGTGTGTCACTGTGGAGGAAGGCTTTGAGGTGTTATATGCTCAAGCTCTGCCTAGTATGGCACACAGTCTCCTTCTGCTGCCTGTGGATAAAGATGTAGAACTCTTAGCTTCTCCAGCACCATGTCTACCTACACACTGTCATGCTTCCTCCCATGATAATAATGGACTAAACCTCAGAACTATAAGTCATCCCTAATTAAATGTTTTCCTTTATAAGAGTTGCCATCATCATGGTGTCTCTTAACAGCTATAAAGTCTTAACTAAGACAATATTTCATATATTAGAGGATCATATATAGACCCAGGGCAATTTTAAAGGAAAGCTTACTGGGCATGGTGGAGTCAGAGAGAAGAGTATGACACAGATGCATTTACTAAGAATTTGAATTACATAAAAGTAATTCAAAAAGTTTATATAGGCTTGGGAAAACAAGGACTTGAGATGATGAACTACAATGAGAACCATGTGCTTGGAAACTGTTTTATTTCACAACCTCAACACCTTAAAAATCCATGACTGGTATTCCATGTCAGATCATGTATTTATTTGTTGGTCAAGTACTGCTGGGTGGCCTGGGAGCCAGTCAGCACTGAGAGTGAAGTGATACTCTGTGCAGGCTCGGAATGTTCCAGGATGTATTCATGGCAGCATCACCGAGCTCTGCATAAAGCTTTTAATTGTAGGAGGTTCTTTAAGACCAGGCTTAGAGGCAAGATAACCATCACTGGGTATCAGACACTTTTTGGTCCACTTGCTTCCTGAGAAGAGTAGTATTGTAGTCCAAACCTCAGGGGTCAATCCCAAACCTCAGGAGTCAATCCCCCATACCTTGGCCAAAGCCTAGCCAGGTAGCTACAACAGACTCTCTTGGGAAATAGTCATTAAATGCTTTCAAGAATGCATTGACTCAGGAGCTACAAGGAATGATGACAACTCTGGAAGCCTGATTCCAGTGGCCAGTGCATCTACATGCATGCACTGGGGACAGTAAGGGTTAAGAAAAATGAATTTTAAAAATTTAATCTAAATTTATTTAAAAATAAACCAGATAAACTATTATTATCAAAACAGATCCTTTACTATTCAGAATACAATCATATTACTTGCACTGATCAATGTTGTTAAGCCTAATTCATAAAACTTAATCACAAAATGACAGAACTAGTCACCTTTCATTGACAGTAGCTTTTACATGTGTGTAATCACTACATTTAATGAATAAAACATAAGTTTAACTCATGTTCTGCTTGGGTAGCACTGATACAGTGCCTCAAGAATTTTCATATATAAGTTCTAATTCAGACTGACTCGTTAATAGTGTTTTCTTTTCTTTGATAAAAATATATGTGCTTTAGTGGTTTCTTGTTATTATAAATGAGACTTCACTGAAGATTATAGAAAAAATTATAATGATTTCTGTTTTGAGTTCTACAATTCAGCTGGAGTCCTAATTTAAACACCAGCCTCTTATATTTGTGTGTTGCAAATATAAATATGTCCATATCAACTATATGTGGGTACACAAATATCTTAGATTTTCCCCATGCTTGTACCCTGTCATTAAGCTCTTGGTCCCTAGCTTTGGGACAGTTACTTGGATGCACAGAAATGTAAGCTCTATAGGAGGAAGCTTGGCTTCTTAGACCTAAGTGAGGATGGGAGAAGCCTAAGGGGTGCCACTTGGAATAAATGTCTCAGACAGCTGTTTATATAATATTTTATTGTTTCTTTAAGAATTCTACACATACATACAACATATCTGATAATATTCTTCGATCTCCACCCCATAGTAACTCAGATCAACCCCCAAATCCCAACACCCTCACAGCTTTATGTCCATATATATTTTTAATCTCCTACTGAGTTCATATACTCATAGACATGTCACCAACCACTGAACCATACATTCTAAGATACAGGTATAGTACCTTCCTTTGGTACAGCAAGGTACTCTGTGTTCAACCAAAAGAGAAACATCAACACCAACTAACTCTTTGGTCTACAGTGGTGTCCTGCCTGCAAGAGATGCCAGGCCAATCTTGCCACAAAGCTTGTGGAAGTAACCAACCAGTATCTGAATTGACTTAAGGTCTACTCTATGAGATAGAACCAGTACCCAACACTGCTAGGATGACCAAAACCAGAGATTAGATAACCCAAAGACCTACAGTAAAACCAAATACTACCATTCTAAAAAAGAAAAGTAGCAATAAAAAGACTCCTGGTGGCAATTACTTACTTACATAATTATGTTAATTGATTTGATTTTATGCAGATCTTGTACAGACAACCATAGCTCTTGTGAGTTCATTTTATTGCAGTTGTTGTGACATGCCTTAGAAGATGCTCATTCACCCCAGTGCTCCCCAACCTCTGACTTACAGATGTTTCCAGCATGCCTTCTACAATGGTTCCTAGGCCTTGGGGGGAGTGAATATGGACGTTCTGTTTGTGGCTGAGTACTCCACAGTTTCTCATTCCCTACACTTTGACCAGTTGTGAGTTTGTTCATTAACTACTATTCACTGTACAAGAACTGTCTCTGATAAGAACTGGGAACTACTCTATCCACTATCGGTATAGAGACACTAACTTAGAAGTCAGCTTCATTCTGTGTCCATTTTCTCTGGGACCTATGAGCACCACACTCATGAGTTCTTGGCCAGATTTAGAAGTGTTAAACATAGGTTTCCTCCTGTGAAATCGATCTTAAATCCAGTCAGAAGGTGGTTGGTTAGCTCTTTAACGTTCTTGCCACTAGTACATCTGTGGGCACATGCCAGTAGTTAATACAGCTCACAAAGTACACAGCTGTGTAAGATTGTTAGTGACCTGGGCCCCTATATCTACTTTGACAAGAGAATGCAGGGCAATGGTCCAATGACCTGCATCAAATGTATTTATTAGGCAGGTGTTCAAGCTTGAATTACCAGTAGCCTCCATCTTACTAGCCAGGACTCAACACTGAGTAAGATCAATGTGTCTAGTCACATGGAGCTGAGGTCCTTCACTAAAATATATATCTTTTCACTAATAATAATTTTTAGCAATAGTGTAAGGTGAATAATATAGCTATTCAAATATTTTAGTGAAGTTTGCTATTATTGTAGCTTTAAAAACTAGGCCCTGTGCACACATGTAACAGTTGTGCAGCTGGGGCTTCTAAACACAGAAGCAGGGGCTGTCTCTGATTACACTGACTGCCTTTGGATCCTTTCCCCTTAATTAGGCTGCCTTGTCTAGGCTTAATAGAAGAGTGCCTAGTCTTGGGGCCACTTGATATGCCATGGCTGGTTTATATCCTTCTTTTCTGAGAAGGGGAGGAGGTGAGGTGGGAGGGAGGGACTGAGAATCGAGGCAGGGAGGAAAAGTTTTGATCCATATTAATCAATAATAAAAAAACATTGTATCTTCTCTAGTCAGACTGACTGTTAAAATGCCATAATGAAACCCATAACTTTGCATTATAATTCAAAGTATTAATAATTTAAAATTACATAAATGTCCACATATTTATTTTCACTGTGAAGTCAATTCCAGAAAGATAGAATTTAGGTGGTTTCTGTTAGGGAGAAGCTTATAGAGATTCATAGGAGGGGATTTGCAGAAGAGGGGATATGAGCACAAGTCGTACAGCAAGAAGGATCTTATAAAATTGGATAGCATCAAGCTGTTAGTATAGGGACATTTTAAAGGGCACATGTCAGAAACTGGGTGATGCATGTGATCGATGAGGTCAGTCCAGTTGGCCCTATCATGTATCCAGGAACCTCCTCTCAATTGTTTCCTTGTAGAGCTTCTGGGCAGAGATAGTCATGTAGGAGATATCAAAACAGGAACCAGAGCTCCATTCTTCAAGCCTGGCCTCCAGCAAGTGCATTCTCAGAAGTGTTCCCTGTGCTCTCTACTTTAGCCAACAAGGTTATTTATGTAGCTATCACTACATTGGTTGTAACTCTTGCCATCAAGAATTAGTGTGTAATAAAGTACCACGTAAATAAACAACACGGGGGCTGGTAAAGAGCGACCCCCTAGCCTGATAATCTGAGTTTGATTCCTGAAACTCCAACATGGTAGAGGGGAGGGAGGGAGGGAGGAAGGAAGGGAGGGAGGGATGGAGGGAGAGAGGGAGGGAGGGAGGGAAGGAGGGAGGGAGGGACGGAAGGAGGGAGAGAGGGAGGGAGGGAGGAAAGGAGGGAGGGAAGGAGGAAAGGAGGGAGGGAAGGAGAGAGAGAGGGAAGGAGAGAGGGAGGGAGGGAGGGAGGGAGGGAGGAAAGGAGGGAGGGAAGGAGAGAGAGAGGGAAGGAGAGAGGGAAGGAGAGAGAGGGAGGGAGGGAGGGAGGGAGGGAGGGAGGGAGGGAGGGAGGGAAGAAACAATGCCCTCAAGTTGTCCCCTGACCTCTACCTGTATGTCATGATGTGTGTGTGTGTGTGCCCATATACACAAATAAAATAAATGTAATAAAAATGTAATGACCTGGAGAGAGGAATCACCTCCTCAGAAGACAACCACTAAGCCAAAACTCTGATGGAGACATTCCTTCAGATTTATTACAAATGCTTTTATACGCCTTGTCTGAATAGTTTCTAGTAATTATTCTGTGGCTTAGATAAAGGAATCATTAATATTATTATTCCCATCAGCATCCTAAGTACCTAGGGCCAAGGATCCAAAATACCTGTCTCCACTTTGCACAGCTGGGATGTCATGGCTATCAGACAGGGGTTGAGGACAAAGTGGCTAGAATTATACACTTTGACTCAAGCTCACTCTCTGATGTGTGACCATAGGCTTGGCTTTGCTCACTGTCAATAGAGAAAAACAACAAACTTCATGTGATTGTTGCTGAGATTAAGCAAACCAGTGCGGACACTGAGAACAGTGTCTGACAGCCAGTGAGCACTTAATAAGCCTTCCCCATTCTTATCGAGCTTGTCTTCTGGGGCTGAAGCCCCTGCCTGCTGCTTTTGTACATAACTTCTGATTATATTTAGCTCAGGGCTTTTCCTCTCTCCCATCAGAAGCATTTATATCTCAAAAATCTCAAATTCTGACTATCCTAATCAAAACTACAATGATAAAGCCTTAAGACAGGTGGCTGTGGCCCAAGACAAACAGGTTGGCACTTTGCACAGGAAAAGCACTTATGTTTTCTAAGTCCATCATCCACCACCCCGTCATCAAAACCAAACCACCTGAGACTGGCAAGCATGCTGCACTCAGCCTTGAAGCATTAAGTTTTTCTCTGGGTGTAATAGAAGTAAGCTTGTTTTAAAGAACTGAGACATGCTTTATTATGTATGCAGACAGGAATCTCTTGGGAATTGGAAAACCCAGTTTCATTCATTGTAGTTAAATTTTGTGGCTCTTTTTTACATCCTGGCCCCTTAGCCAGCAGGGACTCAATACCCATTTGCTGAGCACTTAACTTATACAGCAAACACTAGAGATTCCAAGGTGAGAGAGGATTCCTTACACCATAACCAGAGGAAAATCAGAGAACCTTTTGCCCTCCAAATGGGTATGTCTTTGCCCCCTGGAAGTTTGCTTGTTTGGGGAAACCTGATTTGGAAGGAGTGTTTAAAAACTGTGGCCTGAACTCAAGTCCTATGGTGCTTTCAGCAAGTGGTAGTGGCAAGACGTCAATCAACCTGTGATGACAACACCAGAGATACAAGGACCATACCAACTCCAAGGATGCAAGGACCACACTATGGGAAAGACAAAAAAAAATCTGCATTCATCCTATCTGTAAAATCACAGAACTGGGGAGAACTCTGGCAATTTTGAGTCCAGAATACAAAGACACTTTGATAAGTGTGAGAAGCCTGTGAAACTGTGATCTTGCAAGAGAGATCACAGCACAGCTCAGAAGCCTTGTTGGCAAAATAGTTACTTCCTGCTTCAGGGTAAATAGGCTTAAAAGTCTTATATAAATGGCCCTAAAGGTTAATTGACTACCTTAATGCTACAAAAGGTATTAATAATTGTGAAAGACTCAAAATACTCAGTTTAGAAGTTAAGCACACACATGCACATGGACACACACACACAGAGAGAGAGGGAGAGAGAGAGAGAGAGAGAGAGAGAGAGAGAGAGAGAGAGAGAGAGAGAGAGATAGTTTTAAAAATACCACAAAGGGAAAGCAAATTTGGCAGTTATCCAAGGCAGAAGGCAGAAGGGCTCACACTGTTCTGCCAAACCCCCAGCTCTGCCAGGTCTTTTGTTTTCTACAGCTGTGTATCCTTAAGTGAAGTTAAGCTTGTATACTCCCATATGAACCCTGAAGAACATGTTGTGTCCCCTTATCATGCAGGCTGCTTCCCCTGCAAGTTCCCTAAGCACCACCACCATGAGCTTCAAAATACAGTTACTTCTGAAGATGCAAGGGCCTATGAGCTTGCTCTCACCATCCTTTCTGCCACAGATGCTTCTTGCTACTGAAATAAACCTTCCAACCCCCAAGGCCTACTTTCCATGCCAACGTGTCTCTTGACCCTTTCTCAATCCTACCCCATCATGCCTGACAACTGCACTTCCAGTTCCATGGCTCCACAGCTGACACCAAAGAAAAACCATAGCTGTCCGCCAACCAAAGAATGGGCAAAGTGGAATGAGTTCCACTACTAGGTCCATACTGCATTGTCTCTCTGTTGCACAACCATGGAGACATCGTAAACATTACAGTTTATGAGAACAATGCACAGTGAGCATGCTGCTTCCCCAGTATCCGGCTCATGGTCCTACCTCCATATACTCTTCTGTCATACACTCTTCTGTGCAAGAACACCACAGGTAAAGACACTGAGACTGCAATCTCAAACAGGAAAAAATCAGGACCTGATGATGGTGAGAAAACCAAGACATACATGCTTTGTCGTAGACTTGATGTAGGCCAAAAAATACATTCCGTGGAAGGTTTGAGCTATTACAAAGAAACATGATTCTCTGATTAACTTGATTCAAGATTTCTTTATAATTTATTAGCATATAAAATGTGCTTGTCTGTGTTGTGAACTTCTAAAGTCAACTGAGAAGAAAATAATCGGTGACCACAGATCCAAGGCTCACTTGACCAAAAGACCTAACTTCATAAAGCATCAGTAGGAATTTCTGATAAACACACAAAAGAAGAAAAGGATGTTTTCCTGTCTTTAGCCAACCAAATGAGAGCACTCACTTCAATCTGACTGCCTTACTTCTAACTCACAATGGTTTCTCTCCACTAACTGACTATATAAGGCCTTGTGTGGGTACCAGGAAGTTCATATCTTTATATTGATGCAAGTTCACAACTATTTGTTTTCAGAAAAGGAGTTTTTAAATATAAGGAGAAACTAGAATCTTCAAGGAAAGTTAAATTCTCTATCAAGCTTGCCCTCAAAACCTTGATGCAATTTAGAGGAAGGGAGAAAGACGTCGTCTTGTATCATATAAATGAGTATATAGAAGCAAACTCAGGAACACATTGTATACCTTCATAGTATCTTCCACTTGTCCATATCAAGGTGAGTGAGGTTAATTTGGCTCCAACCTTTTCTAGGCAGGGTGTTGAATTCTCATTTTGAAAGGTCTAGCTTGACATTGAGCCTCATGATGAAAATTTTGGTTTCCAAGGCCCTTCTTTCTCCATTCCACTGACAAGCTGGCTGGCAAGGGCATAGGTAGCAAATCCAATGGAGGGGCCCAGATGCCTTCAGGCATTACAGAAATGGATCTCATGGTACAGGAAAGGGATCCAAGATAAAACGAGAGAGTTCAAAAGATCAGGATGCCTTTTCATTGATCTTGGACTTGTAAGAGCTGCACCATCAATCATAGTCGCTCAAAAATTCCTATTAATGGCCCCGAGTGCTGGGGTTCCCATATGGTTTGTCTTTGTAACATTTGGTCTTGCGCATCTCTTTGGAAGCAACATGAGAATCTGTCAGTGTCAGATCCAGACCCATATAGGCCATCTCACTCCCTGCAGCAGGGAAAGAGGAATGTGTATCTATACACATCCTTCAGTAGATGGCCATTTGAGGTTAGCTAAAGAGCCTGGAGACTAACAATCCCTTATCTCTACAAGAAAACTAAACAAAGAGTTGGTCAAGTCAAGGTGCAAATCTGAAAGGGAATTATTCCCTATTCTTATCTACCTCAGATGTATAGGGGTGGGGTCTGGATTCTTGGTAAAAAAGTAATGAGTGTGTGGAGGTTTTGGTTTACCACAAACCAATACACATTTAGAGAGGACAGAACAGTCTAGCTATAAGGAGGGGGAGGTTTTTTTTCTTGCTCTTTCTTTTGACCTTCCTGAAGCCTTTAAGGTATGCCAACAAGACATAGCAAGAAAGAACCCCAGTGTAATATTATACAGTATGGAAGTCATTTGTCATGTGTGACAGACAAGGACCAAAGTACCTAAAAGATTCAAGAGATACTCCACGTGTAAAATACACACTGGATTCAAAGAATCAAGGCAAAAAAAATGTATTATAAAACACATTATTATTATTATTTTTACATGGATTACATATTAAAATGATGACATTTCATACTGGGTAAAATTAAGTATGTTCCTAAAATTGATATAATTTTTTGTAATATAACTACCTAAATATTCAAAGGCACATTATATTTCTGTCAGAGAGCGCTGTTGCAAAGTATGACTCCATCACCTGGAGTGGAGTTGCTGTACTAAAGACTAGATGGCTTAAACAAATATGAATTTACTTGTTTTCTTGAGTTTCATAAACACAAAATCCATATTAAGGTGTCAGGGAGGTTGGTTACTTCCAAAGTCTCTGGGGACTAATGTGTTGCATGCAATATTCCCAAATGTTGGTGTTTGGTGGCAGACCATGGAGCCTCACGACTTGTTGATACATCACTTCTGTCTCTACCTCCATTCACACCTCATTCTCCATATGTCTGTGTCTCTTTGGAAAGAACACATTTGCTTTATTTTGAATTACATATTTGTAGGGGGTGGTTACATGCTGTGCGTGCATGCAAGTTCCCAAGGAAGATGGAAGTATTGGATCCCCTGGATCTGAAGTTACAGGTGGTTATGAGCTGCTAGATGTGGGTTCTGGAGACCAAACTGGAGCAGCAAAGCTCTTAGCTACCTCACCTTCTCTTTAGCACCATCTCTTCTCATAAGGAGCTGTGATCTAGTGTAATATCTTAACTATCTTAGCAATGATTCTATTTCCAAAGTCACACTCTTGAGGTCCCAGAGAGGATATGACACTGGAGACACTGTTGAGCCAACATACTGGCCAATATAGTCCTTTTAAAGAAAAAGGAGAAAGGCATCTATTCCTGGAGGTGGCACACTATCTCAGCTTTAAGTGGTGAGACACATCTGCCGTGTTTCCTCAGATGTCGCGTTCTGGTGCACACAGAACTAGAATTTGTTGCTGCCTGATGAGGAGCTTGTAGGGGTAAAATGCAGACTGGAATGAAAACCAGAAGAGTTGAGTTCAAGCTGTGACCCTGTCAATGATATCACAGAAGCTATTGGAAGAAACGCTAAAGCACTCAGAACCTGAGGACTTGCCTATTTCTGCAACAGAAATAAAACCCCTGAACTTTCAAGCTTAGAAAATAGCTTTGGACTTCACATCAGATAATTACAAAAGTGCTTCTAAACATAGGTCACTTTGACAGGATGCTACAGAACTCAGTGTCTCCATGGTTGCCTAACCTCCCCATTTACCAGACTATTTGTGAGAGTAGAAAAAAATCTGTTCCTTAGTCACCTTATACTTAAACGCTTTGACCGAACACATTTGTGTCTAAATAATTCACTCATCACAGCATTACCCCATAATAAGCCTTGGCCACTGAGGAGCCTGTTGTTGTTGTTGTTGTTGTTGTTGTTGTTGTTGTTGTTGTTGTTGTTGATGATGATGTTTTATTTTGCTTTGTCTTGTTTTTTCTTTAATTATTTTGAGATTATAATTTTTTGTTTTGTTTTTTTAGACAAGGTCTTACTATGTAGCTCTAACTGTTCTAGAACTCACTCCTGTATGTCTCACTGGCCTCAAACTAACAGAGACCACCAATCTCTGCCTCCCAAATGCTGGAAATAAAGGTGTGTGCCATCATGACTGGTTTGGGATTATAGTTTGGTTACAACATTTCTTCCTTTTGTTTACCCCCTCTCAAACACCCCCAAAGCTGTCTTCATGCTCTCCTTCAAGTCCATTGTCTCTTTTTTCTTCTAATTATTATTGTATGTAAATAAGTATATGCATATGCATATATTCCTAAATATAACCTGTTTGTCCCATATAATGCCACCTGTACACTTGTTTTCAGGGCTGGCTGTCTTTTAATAAATACCTATTCACAGATTCTAAGAAAACAGATCACAAATGCTTCCCTGCAGCATAAAGAAGAAAACCCAGAGTACTGATGTTCTTAGATCCCAGATTTCAGAGCCTCACTCAATGAGGGGTGATCATTCTACTGCCCAGAACCCTTCCTGAATTGCTGGTGTGGGTCGGAACCAGATTTTGCTTGTTAAAAAGACAAAATGGGTCAGTGAACTATCTCAGTGGATAATACCATTTGTTACCAAACCTGAGAAGCTGAGTCATGCCCCCAGGATTGTCACAGTGGAAGAAGAGAACTAACTCCTGAAAGTTGTCCTCCAGCATCTGCATGTTTCCATATGTACATGGTGGCATTCCCATATAGGACACATATACACATGCAACTAAATAAATGTAATTTTAAATTTTAAAAATAAACAGTTAAAAAAAAAAAAAACCAGATGATGTGGTTGCATATAATGCCTGACCTGGTCTAAAACTAAGATGTTGTTTTTACATCAGAGTAAACTCAGTCAAACTCTAGTCTTCTGTATAGTTTCCTGTCTCTCTCTATTCTCCCTCAGGATGGGCTTGACAGCATACTTTCAGGCCTTCACCAGATGCTGGAGGCTTGAGCAAATTGACTACTGTCTCTTAGAAACATTTTTAAAGAAAGAGAAGTTCATTGGTTCAAAACACAATATATACATGTCCAGAAGCTTAAAAAATAAAGAAAACATATAATTTAGAAAACAAGTTCATCACCAACACAAGGTAGGCAAGGACCCTCGGGGATGGTTAGATGACCTCCACAAAACTAACAAGTGTAAAACATTACAACACCACTTAGAAGTAAGAACAAATGGGCACATGCTGAGAGATGGGGACAGAGCTAGACTGCCCAGAGGTACAAGAGTAAACATCCAAGGCCTTACTACTTAATAACTTCAAGATTCATGACCGTTTTCCTCCAGGTTGTCACCAGCTTTTATGCCATAAAATGACAGAGCATCTTTTAGTCACCGTGTCAAAAGCTCAAAGTGCAAGGTCAAAGCTGAGTAGGGATGAAGACGGTGCTGATGAATTTCCCTGCCCAGTCTAAGAGGATCCGTATGCTCTCTGGAAAGTAGCTGTACCCGGGGGCAGGAGGGGTATATATGTACCTCACTCATATTGCCTTACATGAATGAGACTTACAAAGGATTTTCCTGACAAATGGATATTTGAGCCGACCCTCAACAACTCCAGCTCTAGGAAGAATCGTACTGGTCACTAGCTGAGCTTAATATGCCTTTATTATACCTCATGTAAGCGTCCTTGTTGAGGGTAACTGGAATCAGAAACCTACAAGGAGTCATTGTGTCACTTGATTAAACAAAATGGGTATCAGTTTGTAGGTTTCATCTGGGCCAAAATCGGTGTTTCACCAAGCTTAAAGACAGAGCAAACTATCTGAAAATTGCTAAGTACTGTTTAACATGGCTTCTCAAGGAAAGCAGCATGTTGGTGTGCTTTCAGTAGCTAGCACTCTGCACAGAAAGCCCAGATGTTGCCATTAACATAGGAACTGGTAGGAAACTGGTGTAGTCACACCCTACTCCCTCATCGCATGCATTCTCAACAAGACTCTGGTTCCCAATAGCTCAAAGGTCACTTTTTAGTTAGAATCATGACAACATCCACAAAGCCAGACTAGGTTTTTTATCATAGATAGAGGCATTTCTTTCCTGTATTATTTGCTTAATAATCATTGTTTTAATTTATTCTCCCCAAAAACTTCCTCCAAGTTCTATCTGATTGTGCACCAATAACTCTGTTGTTACCAAGCCTGGCTTCCTGAGTCATATACATAGAAGTATCACCCTTGGTTTGATCCTCTGCTATTATCATCGCAAAATTCTTAATAAATTTAAACAAGGGACCCTACATATTCATTTTCCATTGGTCTCAATATTACATTGTGGTTCTTTCTGCAACAACAACAAAAAAAACCCCACAATCTCTGGCTTTGAAGAAGTGTTCTTACATTTTCAATGTGTTTTTTATTTTATTTATTCATGTATTTATGTACATGAACACTCAGTCTTCATGCATATCATAATGGGAAATCAGATTTCATTACACATGGTTGTGAGCCACCAAGTGGTTGCTGGGAAATTGAACTCCGATTCTCTGTAAGAGCAGCCAGTGTTCTTAACCACTGAGCCATCTCTCCAGTCCCATGTTCTTACATTTTCCATGGGAGTTCGCATTTATTTTCTCATTCGATGTTCATGAGAAAGCATTCAGAACTGAGGAGAGATTGAGAGAAAAGACAACGCTCTCAAGTTAGGAAAGCCCTGCTTCCAGTTCAGAATCTACAGACATTATGTCATCTTGGACTAACTACATTACTTCTGCAATATACTTCTTCCCTCCGGCCAGGGAAGGTGTGCACTCACTTCTGTTCCCTCCTTCTCCTCTAGTCCGTCTTTCTGTTTTCCAGTTTACAAAGTATAAAAATTGAAGCCAAGGGGCAGAAAGTATTTCTAGTCTTAAAAAAATTCTGAGTCCATCGAAAATCAGCAGTCAGACTTGAATTAAATATGCTATGACTTATTAGAGAAAATGGCTGCACAAGTAAGTAAAATGAGAAAGATAGAAGAAACATCAACCAAGGAAGTCTGCCCCTGACTGAGGAAGGAATGAAGAGCTGAGCAAAAGTGTCCTGGAATGCTGTGCTCTAAGAAAGATCTGAAAAGGCCATTGGGGACTTCACAAGCCAGCCAGAATCATCTCTCTGAGGAACCCTACATCTCCTAGAATGCTCTTACCTTCGTGCCTCAGCTGCATCGAGTCATTGGTGCTGGAGATGCTCACTGGGGTACAAACATTTAATAAAGACTGAGTTTTCAGGGTGTGGCTCCTGGCTGCTTGCCCTATCCTGCATGAATTTGCAGGTCTGTGGTATACATTTTCATGACCACCACTTCCAACTTCACGCAGGGGTGGTGACAAAGATCCATGCCGTCCACTCTTACTTGCAAGGAATTCCTTTAGCCCAACACCATCCTAGAATGAAAAGAAAATTTCTCTTGAGTGATTGCTTTGTTCAAGGGCAGAAGGGAATTTGTTGAAACTGGCAATTTTACCTGGTCTGAGAGACAGAGAGTCTGTCTGCTGAACAGCCCTTTGTCCTGGCTTTCTGAGGAGGTGAAAAATTCCTCAGAATTCTGCTGTCGTTGCTCAGCTCTGGGGTGCAGCACATGAGTGCTCCACAACCTCCAGTTGTCTGACTTTAAAGGTGGTCCAAAGGAAGCTCTGAAAAGTTAACTCTCCGTGGCTTACCATGGTCCATGAGATGTTTTTAAAGGAAACAAAGAGGAAATAAAATGTTAAAGGAGGTGGGCATGAGAAAGAAAGACACTTTCTGCTAGCGATGAACTTCCATGTACATTACAATGCCAGTGCATCCGTTGGGAAATGAGTGGAGATGAGGTAGCTGATTTTATTGGCTGCTTTTCTTAAAAGGTGGAAACTAAAGCATTAGAAAGTTTGAACCACTTGTCCACATTTTCATAGTTTCAAAAAAAAAAAAAAAAGCAGAAGTGAAACTCTAGCCTATACCTTCTGCCTTCTTCCAGCACACTGGGGTTCCCAGAACGTCTACAGCCTCCTAGTCACAGAAAATGTTAGTCTAGAATCTGTGCTGTCACATGGAGGCTCTTTTTCTGCTCTCAACACTTCTTCATAAGCTTTTTGGGGGGCCTCAGGAGCTCAGGTTACATCATCTCTGTCAACATTCATGGGGATGGAGAAAGAGATAACAAGAAATCACAAAGTTTACTAACCAAGAGTAAGCAGGTGTGTATAAAGTAAGAGGAAATGAGGAATAACCCCAAATAAGGGAAGTTTTAAATAAATAAACTTTGTTGTTATAATCCAAATAAGGTTATAGTGCACATTTCAGAAACAAAAATTATTTGTAGCTATCTGTTTCTCAATAACTCAAATTTTCCTATTTTATGGTTTTAATGCTCAGAAGGAGACCTAAAATTTGACTTTAATTTCTAACATTTATCTAAGGAAGATGGATTAAACCAACTTCTAGTAAAATAATAATATAAATAATATGGGGAACTTCATACTATCCCACTTGAATGAGGAACAAAAGCCATTTACACCACTTACAAGCATAGATTTATTGCCCCCCCCCCCCAAATTCTCTATACACAGTAGGTCAGGCATACTCACTAAAAGTACACCTGAAGAGGAAGAAAGGTTAATCTGGCTGAAAACAGTAGAATAAAATCAATTTTCTTCTTTTAACACATTATTGTGGTGGTTCTTAAGAGCCAGGTCAGGCCAGATTTTTTTTATATATTCTACTTCCTCCCTACCACCTCCACAAATTCACACTTACACACCCTGCCCTGTTTAGACATTTTATTGTGTTTGCATGAGAAATTTTCAAAGCCTATTTCCATGCATGGTGCCAAGTAAAAAAAATGAATGCCAATGACAAAAAAAAAAAGTTTAAAGGCGCAATGTCTTTTTTATCTCTCATCAGAGAACCAAAAGCTTTTATCCAGCTGGAGGTCCCTCAACAACAACAACAACAACAACAACAACAACAACAACACTTAGACACAGATCCCTCTGCAATAGCTCCAACCTCCAGGAAATCACTTCTTTATACCAAGTTTGAAAGTCAACTCTTCAACAAGAATTATTATGTCCTCTATCCTATGCTTACAAGATCATATATACTTCTATTGCAGCTTCTCTGTAAAGGTCCCATTTCATATACATAGAATCACAGGACATTTATAAAGGTCCCCTCTTTTTGAACTTGTTATGATCATTTCTAAACACACAGATTTGAACTATGCTTACATGTACCTGTTTTCCCTTCAGACAGGAGCTGTATCATCAACCTTGTAGGTATGCATTAGAAATTAAACGAAATAACTTAGATTGTGAGTTCTTCCAAGACATATGGTTCACCCATCCCCTTGGACACACAACTGGAGTGGATCTGGACTCTTGTCCTTAGGAAAAGCCACATGACCGAGCTGTAGGTAATGAGATGTGAACAGGTGTAAAACATAGCACTTTCAGACTCATTCTCCTTTTCCCAAAAGTTTCTCATGTGGGAATCCCTGTCATTCTCCATTAATCTGCTTGATAAAAATAGCACCAAGGGCCTAGAGGGGAGAATCACAAAATAAAAGACTTGAGATTCTGCATGACTGCCTCCCTCTCCCCCTAAGAGTCCCCTGATCTATAGTGTATGCAACATATGCAATGATAATTTACACATATTACATTATATTGTATTATAATACATACTTAATATTACATTAAGTCACTGAGATTTGGAAGTTGTAACAGTCATTCCCAACATGGTTGGGTATTTTTGGCTGATATAATGAAAAACAATGTGCCAAGCACAAAAAACTGCTTGATGTTTGTTAGTGACCACAGTCCCTAACAGTGACCCATCACTGGCAATGCCACATAGTCTGATTGAAGTCCACCTGAATTAATCTGAATTACTCTAGCCATTTCCAAATAGAACTGAACTCATTGTTTCAGGGCACACAGGTAATTGAATTACTTTATTTTTGAGATTAAGTTGTTTGAATTCACACACATTCTGAATTCCAAGTCCCAGTCCAGTGAATAGTCTAAAAATATTTTGTCCCATTCTGAAAGTTGCCTTTTACTCTTTTGGTTACTTCTTTTTCTGTACAGATTTTAAGTTTCATATGATCTCATTAACCTGTTTTTGCATCTGTTGTCTATTATTAGGGCACATATGTAGAAAACCATTCCAAAGCCAATGTTCTAAAAAATTTCTTCCAGGTTTTTTCCTAGTAGTTTTACACTTTCACACCAGTGAGTGGTCCACTTTAACTGATATCTGTAACTTGGAAAAGACAGAGATCTATGTTCATTTTGCTGTGAGTGGATGTTCTTCTGGCATTATTTATTAAAGAAATGGTACTTTTCTCACTGTTTCTTCAGAGTAAAACATGCACGCATGCACGCGCATGTGCGCACACACACATCAGTTGACTATGAATATCATGTTATTTCTAGGCTCTCTGTTCTGTTTCATTGGTCTGTGTATCTGTTTTTATAGCAATACCATGCTGTTTTGACTTCTGTAACTTTGTAGTGTTTTTTTAAGTCAGGATATAGCTATCTTTCGTCTTTTTTCTTTAAGATCACATTGGTGACTTGAAATCATTTATGATTCCATATGAACTTAAATATTGTTTTGCTTGTATCAGAAGGATGTGGTGTAAAACAGTGGTATGTAAATGTGGTGAAAAGGGGATGTAGAAATAGCCCATTTGTTTTAGGAAATGCATGCCTTTCACTGGGTATTTTTGTCAAATAGCATGAGACTATTGTGGGTACATCATCTCCCATATGATATAACTGCACACACACACACACACACACACACACACACACACACACACACACACTTTTTAAATAATATCTATAAATGATAGGTTTCTCTGTGGGTTTTTCAAACACCCTTATTTACCTCCCTTTCCTCCTTTTGCCTCTCTTTCTCACCCTTCCCAATCCCTATACAATTAACCCTTCCTCCCCATTTTTATTACCCCCTCCATAGCTCGTACGATACTAATACCTTATCTTATCCTCTCCCAGGCTTGGCTATCCCTTTCTACTTCGCTGGTTTCTTTTGTTACTTCAGGTCATATAGTTACATCTAAGTATCTGGAGCTAGAATACACACACACACACACGCACACACACACACACACACACACACACACACACATACACACAAGAGAACATGTGGTGTTTGGTTTGTCTTTCTGGGTATGGATTACCTCACTCAATATAATATTTTGCAGTTTTATCCTTTTATCTAAAGGCTTCATGATTTTAGTTTTTGTTACAGCTGAATGCTGTTCCATTGTGTATTCCTCCAGGTGGAACTGACCTGGAAACCTCCCTTCATGGTATGGGAAGGTACTATGTCAAAAGACAAAATCAGCCGGGCGGTAGTGGCACACTCCTTTAATCCCAGCACTTGGGAAGCAGAGGCAGGCAGATTTCTGAGTTCGAGGCCAGCCTGGTCTACAGAGTGAATTCCAGGTCAGCCAAGGCTACACAGAGAAACCCTGTCTCAAAAAAACAAAACAAACAAACAAAAAAAAAGGACAAAATCAATTGATAGCCCTGCCCAGATATAATGCCTATGATGTACAACAATGTCTTGACTGGCCAGATGTCACCAATAGTACAACAGTAGCACATTACCACAGATGTGAAGTGTGCAGACTCACCCGCCGTTCAGCTACCAGTCACCCTAGTTCGGAATCCAGTGTGCCAGGAAGGCTGATCAGCCTGCATATTCTCCTACAATTAATCTTCATATCCATGGGTAAGTGTAACTCTCACTGCTCTTCAAAGAAGTGCTTTTTTTTCAGTAGTTGGAGACTATTGAAGAGATCCACAGCTGATCAAAATGCAATGACAAAGGGACTGTTGGGTGCCTAATTCCATGTGACACATCTACAGTACAACACTCAGGGAAAATCATGGAAGAAGGGGCCAAAGTTCTAAGAACCACAAAAACAGGTTATGTGCTGCTTGGTAGTGTGCCCAAAACAGGACTGGAAACAGGTGTGTACTCATGAAATCCCAACAGTATAGTTGCCTGAATGAAGCACATCCACGTAATAACAACATCAGTTGACACTACAGAGTAGATGAGTGAATT
This sequence comes from Arvicanthis niloticus, assembly GCF_011762505.2. Taxonomy (NCBI): domain Eukaryota; kingdom Metazoa; phylum Chordata; class Mammalia; order Rodentia; family Muridae; genus Arvicanthis; species Arvicanthis niloticus. Next base: position 78,536,647 of record NC_047661.1, on the reverse strand, counting down.
CCTCAACATTTTACATCTAGGTGAAGAGATACAGTTGATTAATGACTGCTGAGAGGAAGAATCTGTCTCCATCAAGGATGAATTCCTTCACAGGTTGTCCAATCCCAGTGCTCAGCCTGGGCACATGCATATAGAAGCAACGCTAGATGGACTCAATATAATGTGTGTGTGTGTGTGTGCACGCGCGTGCTTGTGTATGCATGTTAGTGTATGTGCACGTGTATGTGCATGCATGTGTGTGCACCTGTGAGTACATGCATGTGTGTGTGCATACAAATGCCTGTATGCCTGTGTACATGTGCCTATGAGTGTACATATCAATGTGTGTTTAAGCATGTGTGCACATGCATCCACACATGTGTAGGTGTTCATGTTAGTATGTGTGCACATGTGTATACACATCATGTCTGTATGCATGCATGTATGTATGTGTATGTGCACAATATGTACATATATGTGTGGGTTATAATAATTAAAGAAGGGGTTATGAATTTGGGAGAGAAGGTAGGAGTAATTTAGATACAGTGCTCACATATAAAGTTCTTAAATTTTTTTCAGAGTTTGTTTCTTCTAATTCACTGAAGAACAAAATGAGTATTTTGATGAATCAGGATTTCTTTTAATCTGTGTAAATATCGAATCTTTCTATCCACAAACATAGAATTTTGTTCCACATATTTGTGTCATCTTAAATTTATTTCATCAATGTTTTCTAGTTTTTTCCAAAGATCTTTTATTTTCCTTGTTGATATTGTTCTTATGTATTTAAATTTTTTATAACTAATGAATATCAGGTTGTTCTATTGATTCTTTTCAGTAGCTCACTCACTGTTTCTTCATATAGAAAAATTGCCAGATTTTCTATTATACTACTTTATGAAATTTCTTTATTGGTTACAATGGATTTTTGCATGTTATCTTGGATTTTCTACATATAAGTTCATTGCATTTGCAAACAAATACAGTTTTGCTTTTTCTCTTTCAATCTGGAAGTTCTAGTTCATTCCTTGCCTAATTTCTGTGGCTAAGACTACCAGGGATAAGATCAGTAAAAGTGAATGTAAAGATCTTTCGCTTACTCTAGATTTTAGAGAAAAACTTTCAGTACTTTCCCATATGGTGTATTAGCTGTAGATATATCACATACAGCCTTCAATTTATTGGCCTTCAGTGATTTAGAATGATCTACTCAATCAACATTTGAGTTTTGTAAGCTTTAACTGCATCAGCATTCAGCCATGTGTGAGTTATGTGACTTTTTCTGGGACGATATGAACAAATGTCTCTTTGCCATAGATACGAGTACTAAAGAAAGACCAAAAAAAATTACTCCAGCCAAGACTAAGTTAGGAAAACAGTGAGTTTTATTGAGGTTGCTTATAGGTGTGTTGGTGAAGAATTTTTGTAGGGTCATGAGAAACCCAAAACCCTACTTCACCAAAAAAAACTCTACCTCAGCATGGCTGGCAACTTACAAAATCTGCTTCTTTGGAACTCTCTGTAGAAATGGCAGATAGCTTTTGGCCAATCAGAAAGTTTCTCTTTCTGGTGTATACTGTTTTTATAATCTTGGAGCAGGACTTTGAGAATCATGTAACTTGGAACTTCCTGAACTTCCTGATCCCTGTATGTTTCATTACCTTATGAGCTTCCATGAGTTCTGCAGGAGGAAAGTCTTCAATTTGAAGGAACAAGACTCACTAACTTCTCCACGAAATTATTTGAAGTATCTCATTGTGTAATTAGTCAAGTCACAACATTCTCCTATTCAATTATAATGTAGTAATATTCTCTGATAGGTTTTGGTATATTGTCTAGACTGGCCTCATCCTTGCTGTGTAGCCAAGGCTCATCTCAAATTTTCAATCCTCCTGCCTTCACCCCCCTAAAACTGGGATTATAGACATATAGCATCATATCTGCACATAGACAATAATTTTTGACAAGAAAAAAAAATGCTAGTTACTTGGAGCAACTTTTTCTGATTAATCCTTTACTGACTTCTTGGTAATTATTTCTGTCTCCTTAAAAACACTCTCAAATCTTGGTCCTTAGTGTGTTCCAGACATTCCTTGGATTTGACAAGTCTGCTTTCTTTCTCCCAGCTCCTGTTTTGAAATAATGGCATATGCCTACCCTGATTGTTCTAGTACCTCTCAATATCTATTGTTTCTTAATACCACCAACAATTTCCTCATCTTATCTTTACATTTATTTAAAATAATAATCATCTTTTTCATTTCTAATTGAGAGTCTGGGGAGATGGCTCAGAGGTTAAGAGTACATACTTCTCTTGCAAGAGGCCTGAGTTTAGTTATTAGCACTCACATTGAATGGTTCATAACTACGTATAGCTCCAGTTTGAGAGGGTCAAACACTGCATCCTGGTCTCTATGGACTACTGTATTCACACACACAAACCCGCATACAAACTCACACATAGACACATAAAAATTAAAACAAAACATATTTTAATTCAGTGAAGTCTGAAGCACTTCCCATTTAATACATATACCACTTTCAGCTACCAACAGCTGTAACCATGACCACCAATAATTTTAACAATAGATCAGGAAAGTTTATTTTATTTATGAAAGCTGCATGCCTATCCAGCTGTACAGTAAAAGCCTTCTGTGTCCAGACACCTATTAATAGATATAAGACATTTCATTGTAATCAAATCCCTACCAGAAAATAGACAGAGGGAGGATCCAGAAAAGAAAACTGACCAAGGCTACACAGAGAGTCAAGAAGAGGCAGAAGTCAACCCTAAAGCACAGATTCTCCTCGCTGAGTCAAATCTGTCACACAGGTCACCACACAATCTTCTCACTGCTCATGGAGATTGATTTTATTTTACATTATGTTTGCACTACAGTTTTCAGTATGGAGATACTTCTTGATGAAGAACAAGGACAAGTCAGACATTGAGACGCTTACTCCACCTCGATGTCCTTCAGACCTAATGAATATTCATCAAAGAGTCAGGATGTTCCAAAAAATAGAATTTCTCATTGCTTACTAGCTTCAAGGTATCCTGGGTCTTTACCCTAACTTCACCTTCATACCCTCTATTTGGCTTATAATCTCGCAGGTCAGGCTGCGATCCTCAGTTCTCTTCTGTGCTATGGACACTCTCCCTGTTTCTCATCTGAAGGGCATCTTCTATCCACGCTTTTCTTTGAATTTATTTTAATATGTAATATCTTTATTTTTTTTAAATTGTAATTTAAGTAAATCATGTCACCTTCTCTTTCCTCCCTCCAGCCTGATGTGGTGAGATACAGTGATGACAGACACAACTTAAGGGGAAAGATTACCTATAGCCAAATACTGACTTTACCTCTAATGTCCTTAGCAAACTAGGATAATTTACTTGGCCTCTCTTGACATAAGCTTATTAATCTACATGTTGGCTATTCAAAATCTGCTATGAAAAATAATTCTGGAACTGGAATTTTTGTCCTTTGTTAGATGACTCAGAAATGTTTAAGGGCTGAGGACCCTGAAGTTTCCATAAAATGCACATGGTTCTTGTGCTCACCTCTTCTTCTCAGCAATACACAGAGACAGTTTCTGAATGGCCAGTGTTATCGCATTTAAACAAGAAGTTATAAACTCACATACCAGTGATACAGGACAAATGAAGCCAGTCCAATTGGAAAATCCATAACCTTCCAAAAGAGAAAAGACCCACTCAGCTCCTTATAAAATTGAGGCTGCAAAATTATCCAAACCTGCTGTTTTTATAAAAGGATACTAGGACTTCAAACTGGGGGAGGGAGACTAACTATTTTTTTTTATTTTGGCCAGTTATTTTCAAGTGTATGATATTGTATGTGTTTGAGAACATACAATATTATATCAGTCTTCCCCTTCTGGCTGGAAGCCTGAAGCCTGAAGCCTGAAGCCTGAAACCCTTCTCTCTGGTCATGAAACAGACTTGTGCCCTGAGTGTGTGGTGACCATGGTTACAGATCATCTGAGATAGGTCAAGAAACTTTATCTTATTTATGGAGCAATTCCAGGCTTGGAAAACTGTGTGTCTACTCAGCTATGTGCTACAGTCACCACTTTTTGCAACAGATATTGGTTTACCACAAGACTACTCTTGTCAGATTCCCCCAGAATCTACAGGTCAAATTCCTGGCCCATCCCAGGATTCCAACCACTCACCGGTGATCTAGTTATGGTGTCAATTACTAATGGTCCTGAGATTAAGAACTTGATGAAACAGATGGCAGGAAAGCTGCTGCTAAAATTGTCTATGTATGGTAAGAGACAGAGAACAGACTGCCCCTGCCCTGTGCATCTGTAGAAGAAAAGGGGAGGTTATTGGAAGCAGGATTCAATTTGTTCATGGTCAAGTCAGCTGAAGTTCACATGATTACCCCTTTGAGGAAAGCAGAGCTGTTAGCAGCTGTTGGGTAAGCCTTAGTCATTCTAAGAGGACTAGAGAAGCTTTGATAAGTTGCTAAGAGCCGTATCTATCTATAGAATTCAAATCATTTTCCAGCAGCTTTTTATCTATAAAGAGCCAGAGCTAAGGCAGGTCTACAAGTAACTAAAATATATATTTAAAATCTTTAACTTGGGAATGGTGGCACATGCCTTATTATAATATCAGCATTTGGAAGGTATAGGCAAAATGACCATGAATTCAATGCACTATTATACTACATAGTGAGTTCTATGGAAATCTAATTTATGTAAAAATATATTCTCAAAATTATTTTTATGGGAAAGGAGAGATAGTCAAGTGGTTGTTGAACTTACATAGGACTTGGGGTTGGCTACCAGCACCTAGATAGTGGCTCACAACCATCACTAACTGTACTTTTGGGGAGTCTGACACCTTCTTTTGGCCTCTGAGGGCACCAGACACAACACGTATGGTGCCCATGCATGCATACATGCAGGCAAACTGCTCATACAAAGAAAATAGAAACAAATAAGTCTTTTTAAAAATCGTTTTCTATTGGAAAATTTGACCTAATAAAAACATATTAAACATCTTTCTTCAAAGAAAGAGATAAAATTGTGATAGATCAGCCAACCATGGTCACTCATGGTCCTGAAGGAGAATTGCTATGAATTTTTGAGGTTAGCCTAAGCTGTAGAATAAGACTCTGTCTCAAAAAGCTCCCCCAAAATTATGGTATATATCTATTATAAGTAGTATACAATTAACTGTGGAATGAATAACATTAATTTTAAAGGCTATTCATAGACTAATATGTATGCTGCTTCTTTTTAAATAAAAAATGGATGGAAATTAATGGAAACCTTTATTAATTAATGTCTGATATCAGGTCTCCATGCATATGTGGCAATAATCCCTTCACATGCTGATCCCTCTGCCCAGCTCCCATGCCTCTTTTGAATCAATGTCTGCTGTGATGTTGTAGTCTGCAACATGAAATGGACAAAAAGTGGAAGATGGACAAGCACAAATACAAGCTGTACCTGTGACATTCCTCTTGTGCCACTTCACAGAGCTGAGGGCTTTTGTTGCATGTGAACACTATCCTTAACCATCAAGGAGGCAGATTGCAACCCCTATTTTATTTTGAGAAAAGAATAATCCAAACACTCAAACTCAGACCTTTAAAAAAAATAGTTATAGGACTTTTTCCCTTTATACTGCTTTCTGTGACGTGGTTGAAAAAGAAAAAGAAAATATTGGAATTTGTCCAAAGTCTTTAGCTTCTTTTGAAACAAAACATACTAATAAAATGTCGGCTTCCAGAGAGAACTTGATAGAAAGTAAAGAAGAGTGCATTTCACTCTGTCATCTCCTGTTCTGTAAAACTGAGAAGACCAAACTCCTGGAGAGTCACTGCCCCCAGCCTTACAGGAGTCTGCTCATTTCTTGTTGTTCCAGGTCTCTGGATCTGGTCCTCAGCCCGGCTTCTTTGCCTCTAACTTCAGCAGCTCCCAACCCTGTGTTTATTTAGCCTGTGAAAGCAACACTCTTCTTTTGGAGCAAATGAAAATTTTCAGGCTAAAAAAATTTCTACAATCATTGTGCTTTTGGTTTCTTGCAGAGGGTATTTATGAAAGCTGAGGCAAATAATAGATATCCATTCCAGATGGAGAAATCGATGAGTAGTTCAGAAAATGTACTACTCTTCCCAAGGACCCAAGCTCAGTTTCCAGCCTCCTCATGGGATAACTCACAGCTCCTTGTAAATCTACCTCCAGAAGATCTGATGCTTCTGGCTTCATTTGATGACTCTCAATTTAGGCTTAGTGATTATTCTACTAAATTCCAGCCATATTTTTCTAATTTTTAAATTTTGGGGTGCTGGGGATTAATCCAAACTCTCAAGCATGCTATACTAGTACACTACATCCGTGGTATATTTACAGACCTCTTTCCAGGGGTACAGAAGACATGTTCTGTTAAGTGACACAAGCTGGCTTTGACCTCCCTTTGTAGTCCAGATAGGCTTTGAAATTGTGAATCTCCTGTTCCAGCTTCTGTAGTAGCTGGAATGACAGAAATTTTCTCACCAAGCTTAGCTCCCATCTCCTTTTTTAGCACCATCTACTTGAGAAAAGGGTCTTATTGCAGTAAAAGAAAACGTATAATAAGTATAGTGTGCTTGCATTAGTAGGGCCTATCCAAATCGCATACCTGCTACATAGCTTGTTTCAAAGAAATATTGCCCAAGAGATAACAGCTTGATGTATTCAACCTTACTATTGGGTCTTCTTTAGTTATTACTCCAAACAGAAAGGATTATGTCATTGGAAGCATAAAATTCACCTTAAAAATATTCTACAGCAAAGTCAATATAATCAAGGTGTGACATCCCTGAGAACAGCCAAGTCACAAAAGAGCTAGTCATACTGAAAGCCAAGCTAAATAGCCCATAATTTTGGATTTCTGGGTCCCACCATCAGCCTCTCAAGTGCAGGCCTATGTAATGCCTGACAGCCCTTATTGAGTCTTGCTTGACTTGGCCCTCAAAGGAGTAGCTCTTCAGTGATTTGGCTTTCCCTGTGGCTCTCACACCTTCCCACAAGTGATCTTTGCACCATGCTTGGATTTTCTAGTATAGGTTAAGTGTCTACATACACTCACATCATCAGGTTTCCTGGGTGAAGATGACCTGGCCATACATGAAATTTATACATGAGATTTTTTTTTTAAAGGTACACATTTTCCTCAGAATCCTGATATAATTATGATTTTGAGACCATGACCAAAGGCTGAAGGTGCTTCTTGTAGTCTCTTGAGTTGCTTATCAAATCAAACTTGCATTGATCTTACAGTGGATAGTTGCTCAGACTATTCTCCACACTTCAGAAGCTATTTTTGTTAGATGTGAAATTCCCCAGTTTCAAAACACATATAGCACAAGTCTTTGGAGCATAGCTATAGGTACTACTATGTTACAGTCATTGGCCTTTGTTTTATTGTGTACCAATATTAAGCAATCTTATTTCAACTACTCAGTGCCATCTCCAGGTAGCCTTACCTGAACTCTGAATTGACCCACCTGCATCCATAGAGTCTACATTTATTTCTATGGCACCATTCCTCATGAATTGTTCCCTTCTCTATACTTCATTATGATCTCCAGAATATTTATTTATTTATTTATTTATTTATATTCACTTTACATCCCAGTCTAGCCCCCTCACTCAAGTCTTTCCAGTCCCACCCTTACAAATCCCTCCCTCCATTGCCCTACCTTCTCCTCAGAGAAGGGGAGCATCCATTGAGTACCACCCCACCCTGGGACATCTAGACCCAGCAGGACTAAGAACATCCTCTCCCGTTGAGGCACAACCAGGCAGTCCATGTACAGGGAAGGGGTTCCAATGGTAGGCAACTTCCCCTGCTTCACTTGTTAGGGGAACCACATGAACACCAAGCTGCATACTTGCTACAGATATGTATGGGTCTAGGTCCAGTCCTTGTATGCTGTTTGGTTGGTGTTTCAGTCTCTGTGAGCCCTCACCATGGTTCCAGGTTAGTTGATTCTGTGGGTCTTCTTATAGTGCCCTTGACCCCGGCAACTTGCTCACTTCTATCCTCAACTCTTCCACAAGATTCCTCAGCCTCTGCCTGATGTTTGTCTGTGGGTCTCTGCATCTGCCTCCATCTGCTGCTGGATGAAGCCTCTCAGGAGACAGTTATGCTAAGTTCCTGTCTGCAAGCATAGCAGAGTATCATTAATAGTGTCAGGGGCTGGCTAACTCACATGGGATGAGTCTCAAGTCAGGGCTGATCTCCAGAATTTTATGGACTAGCTCCCACTTACACCTATGTTACCATCACTCAGTATTAAAGTCCTGTGTAAAATAGATGTTGAGTACATGTTCAGGCTTAGTCAAATGGGTTAAAGCAAAAGTTGTTTCCAGGCCTGTGAACTAATAATATTCCAGAATCTCTTTCAGTTGTAGAATATCAGTATAGCTGGTATTGACACTTAGAAAGACATACTCCCAGATAGAATTGTCACTATAGGAATAATTTGTTCATCAAAGGATAATTTTATTTAGCAAGCTTTGGGGATAGGGAAAATGACATACACACTCTTGTTTTTATCTTGTAGCAAGGAAGAACTTAGCAGCCACTGGCTTGACCTTTATTTTAGTCTATAGCCCTATATCCTCCAGAACATCTTCCTTAAACTCACACAGATGACTGTGATGGGCTTCATGGACATTATAAAAACCAACTGTCTGGTATAATAGATGGACCACTCAACCCTGAACCGAAATTTCTAGTCACACTTTCTGTTCCAGTATGAGTAAGACTGACCATCATAGCTCATACATTTGAATGCTTGCTCCCAAGTTTGTGGAACTTTTTGTGAAGGATTAGGAGGTATGGTCTTGTTGAAAGGTGTGTCACAGGGAGTGGGTATTAAGGTTTGCAAAGCTTTACCATTCATAGTTAGTACTCTCTCTGATGTGTGCTTGTGGATCAGATTTAAGCTCTTAGCTACTGCTTCAGCATCATACCTGCCATATTCCCTGTCATGATGGTCATAAACTCTAAATCTCTGGAAGGAACCATGAGCCACAAATTAACCTTTTCTTTTATAAGTTGCTTTGGGCATGGTATGTTATCATGAAAACATAAAAGTAATTAAGATACTAACTGAAACCCTAAGCATGAGCCTGTCTTAGCTGTAGACAGAGCCCCAGAGATCATCTTTGCTAGTCTCAAGTTGGCACTTTGTATGAGATAGCTCTACTCAGTCACTCAACCAAGAATGTCTTTAAGAACTCCCAGGAGAATATCAAATCCTTGTAGTTTCAGAAACTCTAAATGTTCTGTCCATTTCCATGATTATTTTACCAGGACCTTATTCTAATAATGAAGGAAGGTCCTTCTCAAATCATGATTAAAGAGAATGAGCTCTTTATTCAGGTGAGGTTTGGGGAACATTGATGAGAAGGTTATGTAAGCCAAATGTCACAGATATAGAACCAGCATTTAGAAATGGGAACAACTGAAGAGAAATGAAACTCTCCTCATATAGCCATCTGTGGCTATGGAAAATAAATTGTGGGTTAGTGTACTTACCTGCTTCTGTGAACCCTTCGAGGAAAAGAGTGAGTAATTTTCTGCTAGAAACCTGACTAATTGATGAGAAGCTCTGAAATGCTGGTTTACAGTCAGGTTCCAGACACTGTGATTGCTCTCTGAGAAATTCTGAGCCACAGGCTGGAGCACTGTCACAAGGTTTGAGGAAACCCAATTCCAAAAAATCTTTTTAGAAGACATTTGGGAATGTGACTGCCAAACAGATTGGGTCTTTAGGCAGTGAGTAGTACTGTACATGGGCTTCTTTCCACACTGTTCCTTTTGAATATCAAATGTCATCTAAAACCAGATAAAATGACACTCAGTTTAGAGCTGAAATCCACATGAATTTCGTCATTGGGTTGTTTCTGGATGAAATTGAATTAAGAGGTAATTCCTGTTGCACTAAAAGATTTTAAGGTACATAATGTGACACACCTATAGTGCTGCCATTGTTTTGCCTAAGCAAAACAATCTCATATTAACTAGCAGTGACAGTTCTTTTTTTTTTTTTTTTGGTTTTTTTTTTTGGTTTTTTGAGACAGGGTTTCTCTGTATAGCCTTGGCTGTCCTGGAACTCACTCTGTAGACCAGGCTGGCCTCAAACTCAGAAATCCGCCTGCCTCTGTCTCCCAAGTGCTAGGATTAAAGGCGTGCGCCACCACCACCGGCGCAGTGACAGTTCTAAATCAAAACTTCAACAAGATATTTAGCCTCTCAGCACTGGTGTCTCTCACACATAATATAAGTAAAATAGCATAACTAGTAATAATAATATCAAATTTGAGGCTAGAGAGGTGAATCGGCAGTTGAGAGCCCTTGCTGCTCTTAGATATAAACTAAGGTCAGTTACCAGTACCTATGTGGTGGCTTACAGCCATTTACAATTTCAGTTCCAAAGGATTTGATGCCATCTTTTTGTCTTTGTGGGCACTGTAAACATGTGTTTCATATACATACATGCATACATACATACATACATACAAGAAAAACCTTACATATAAAAATAAATCTACCTAAAATTTAAAAATATTGTCAATTTCATAAAATGACTTACAAAATTAAAGAAACTGAGGTTTGTAAATCATTCATTGGCATATGATAAGTACTTGTCATATACTTTTTTTATTCTTCTAATTTAAGAAAAGTCAAAGTCCACATCTTTGATACATTTTAGGAGACAAAAAAGAAACTCATACTGAGAGACATAGCCTATTGAACATCAGTTCTCAACCTGTGGATCACAAACATTGGAAAACACATATTTCTGATGGCCTTAGTTACCTACAACCAAAACTTATTTTTGTTGCCAAGTCATAACTATAATTTTGCTACTGAGCTCCAATGGAGCTCAAGTTTATTCTTACAGATTATATTTTACAAAGCAGCTGATAATCTGTCATCTAGCTAGACTTATTTTTATCTTCTAGTGTGATAAGAATGTCAAATTAAGTTGACTCAGGAGAAATTGACTGAGGGTCTCCTAAACTCTCTCCAATGTCTAACTGATATGTTTCTTTTCTCCTGGACATTCAGGCTACATTTTTTTTCTTCTTTTTCAGTTGAGAGTGACCATTAGAGTGTTTACCATTGGAACAGAGAACAAGTCATATACTCAATTCTATATCTGGCTTACAAACATGACCCATGCTTTGTAGAATATCAAACTATCTTTTAATAGTTATTGTTTATTACTAATATGAACAAATAGAAAAAAATTACTCTTATTCTCAAACAAGGAAGTCATTCATTGTTTGTTAGCTGAATATAGACAGCATTGTATTGAAGATAGTGGAGCTATGAAATGCAAGATGCCTGGTTTCCAGAATCAGTCTTCTATCCAGGAACCTCATGATGGAAAGTCAGAAAGATGAAAAATCAACATTTCTAGGATAAGATTTGAAGGTTTGTTCATTACAGAGAGTTTAAGAGAGTTGAAGATGTGAGAATACTTTTATTCCTGCCCAAAGTGTTAAAGCTTTTCTTTAACAACATCAACATGTTGGCAGCCAAAGTACATGGCTTGAACCCGAAAATGGACCCCAAGACAGAGTTATTAAATTAACAGGCTGTCAAGCCAAGGACGGTTAAGATTCTGCACAGAGCCTTAGCAACCTAAGACAGAAATGCATTGCTTTGTATAATGCATATTCCATGATGGGTAAGGAAGGCATTCTTGTCAGAACGACCTAAGACAGGCTCAGTCTTGTTAATGAAATAAAAAAGGGGGGGAGAAACAGAGAGTTTTGGGGGCTGCTTGGCAAGAGTCTGACATGGTCCAAGGACAAGGAAATGGACTGCTTGGCGGGGGAATATGTCATTGGCCAAGGAAGAGGAAGTGGCCTTCAGGCAGGAATCTGACATTAGGCTAGAACAAAGAAGTAATTTCAGGCAGGAATCTAAATCTTAGGCTAGAACAAGGAAGTAGGTGTCAGACATGAAAACAAGGAAGTAGGTGTCAGACATGAAAATGACTTTGGGCTAGGACAGTGAAGTTGGCTCAGATACTTTGGTCATCCTGATAAGCCCTTAGAAACAGTGATCACGGGAGTGTTCACGTAATTGGGTTTAATGCCTTGCTTTTTCTTTGACTATTTGTGTTTATTGTATTGCTTGTCCCTTGACTATTTGCATCTATTGTATTGCTAGACCTTCAATCTAGAACTGATCTGAATACATGCATGTAATTAAGATGGTATAAAAGCAAAAAGGAGGAGGAGGGATGGGATAAGGGTTTTGGGGGAGAAGGAGATGACATCTGTACTGTAAATAAATAAAATATCCAATAAAAAACTAAAGAGAAAAAAATGAGAGAGAGAGAGAGAGAGAGAGAGAGAGAGAGAGAGAGAGAGAGAGAGAAAAGAGAGAGAGAGACTTGAGGACGGATGCACATGGTGGAAGAGGAAGAGAATTCCATTTACTTTGTCCTGGAGTACCAAATGCCCCCATTAAATGAGAACAATTCAAGGTTGCCATGGCAATCCTTTTCCAGCCCTATATCCAGTCTGGTTTCAGGGGGTGAAAATAATACTAAGATGATTCACCCACCTTTGGTTTTCTGCATCTGGGCGGGGCTTGCAGCAGAGGCTATAAAAGCAAATGTGTGAGAAGGAAGCATCCAAAGTTGGAAAAGCCGTTGGGCTCTCCCATAAAAGATGAGTGCAGTGGGTTGTAAAATGAGCTCAGAAGGAAAACATGATGAATGTTTTCTTGGCATTCAGCAGCAAAGTCCCCTTTCGCCATCCCATGTGGCTGGAGAAAGCAAGGGGCCTGACTCAGGGAATGTGGAGGCTGAACTCTCCCTGGGCCCTGGCGTGGGGGTATGGGTGGAGGTGTTAGAGACATGGCTTGACTCCTCCATCACCTCCCAGACACCACAAGTCTTTTCAAGGTTGAGGTTTCCACTCAGACATGGGATGAAATTCTGAACTTCCCAAGTTGCACAGCCAAGACACCTCACATAGGAAAAGGGAACCCAGAGTCACGTAAAAGCAGGGAGAGCATGATTAACTTTGACTTGTAGGGGTGGCCATTTTCTCTCTCAACCAGAGCCCATTCATCTCAGAAGTATCTATCTGCTCTATGCTACCGATCACCAGAAAAACCTTCTCTCTCCTATTTTACCATTCAAAAAATTTTCAAAGTAAAATTCAAGGTACCTTTCCCATAAAGCTATCTCTATTTTATTTCATTCCCTATAACTCTTGGTCTGGACCTGAGTTGGAATCCCTTCTTTGTTTCTTCCCAGTTTTGTCATTTTGTGTGAGTTTCAGTTTCCTCAACTATAAAATAGAGACAACTCTGACAGAGTGGTTACAAGGATTATAGGATATTGCCCTGATAAAGTATAACATGTAATAAACACTCTCTAAAAATTAGTTTCCTCCTGAAAGTCAGCATCGTGCATGCTCTTTATCACTAACTTAACATGTCTTGTTCATTTTCATATGATGTCTTAACTCTCAGCCAGACTGACATCTTCCAAGGTAGACATATTCTGCATCCAAAGAGTACACAGAAAAGTCCTGAGATCATTGTGGAATATCAAATCATCTTCCTATAGGTAATGTTTGTCATTAATATGAACAAATTAAAAATTGACTCTCTTTCTCTACCTAGAATGTCATAAAATACAGCTTAATTGGGACCTTGTAGGTTATAGATTCAGGTTTGAAAAATCCTGAAGAGCTTTTAAAGTAAGAATAATAGAAAGAAAATATAGGGACCAAAACGTCTGGCCTCATTTGAGGCAAAATTATATAAACACATCTTCCAATGAAGATGCCACTGCCCTGGATGAGTGCAAGCAAACATATACATGACATCAACATTGTAATGCTTTAGCTGTATCCTCCTTCACTCGCTCCCTAACATTCAGGAACCTTTATCTTCCTTAGGGTTATCATCCCAATCTGAAATTATACTACTCAGTCAAGCATTGGTGCAGTCAATGCCAATTTCACTTCCAGCACTGGGCCCCTTAAAGATGGGAAGGTATCACTACAATGTGGCTCACCACCATATTGTAGTGCCTAATGCAGCATTTGGAACAAGAGTCCCTAAATTGACCCAGATGATGAGTTGAGCCTGTCATAGGTGTGGAGACCAAATCTCCAACAATTAGTGGCCATAAGCAAAAGAGGTTTGGGGTGAAGGTACCTGTGGCCAGGCTTCCTTGAAGAAATCATCTTCTAATAAAGGCCAATCAGTACTGTAAAACATCTCTTCTGGAGTCATCTAAGTACTAAGCAACCAGTCAAACACTGGCATCAGTCCAGTTGTGTTCTTGGTTGTCAGCCCTCAACATTTTCATTTGTGAGAAAGCAGTTCATGTAAGAAGATATTGATCAGGCTGAGGCTATAGCTTGGGGTAGAATACTTGTCTGACATGCCTGAGGCTCTGCATTTGATTCTCTACAAGATAAAGGGGGCAGAGGAGCTAGTGAAGAGGAAGGGAGGAGAGGAGAGTAAAGGAAAGGAAAAGGAAAAAGAAGTTTCAAAATGTTTCTGCCTTGATTAAATTGCTCACTTTTAGTTGAAATACTACATTTGTGATTCATGGGACATTTTCTTGCCTTTTAAAGTTGATGTTTGACTCTATTATTCCCTTACACCAACAAAAAATTCTGAGCATTCTCCTAGGTTCCATGAACTCGAACTTCCTAAATTAAAAGAATCCAGACATGATCCTCATATCCTGGGCATCTTCTCTGAATCTTCAGAGCTTTCAGCAGCATTTGCCCGATATGAGTGGTTATCAAAAGAGGAGCCATTTCCAGAAATAAATCATGAGGGCTGGAGAGATGGCTCCGTAGATAAGAGCTATAGCTAAACCAGATTCTAGCACCCACATAGCAAAGCAGGTGTGGTCTCTTGATAACCTACCATTCCAGTCACAAACCAAGAGGTCCAAGTTCAGAGGATAGTGACTCAAAGGAATAAGACAAGTAATAATAAGCAGTGGTTCTTGACCTTCCTAATGCTGTGACTCTTTAATACAGTTCTTCATGCTGTGGTGACCTCAACCATAAAATTATTTCATTGCTACTTCATAACTGTAATTTTGCTGCTGTTATAAATTGTAATATAAATATCTAATATACAGGTTATCTGATATGTGATCCCTCCAAAAGGGTTATGATCTACAGGTTGAGAACCTTTATAATAGAGGGAAACATTTGATGCTATCTTCTGGAGATATGATATCTCCATAGATACATAATGTGTGCACACCTACAAACACATACGCACTAAATAAATAAATAATGGCACATATTTGATTTTATGTTGTTATTATATACAATGGTGCTAGCTAATATATAAATTAACTTTATATTTACCTCTAACATAATACTTTATGAAAGAAAAACTACTTCAACTAATTTAACTACCCTTATTGTGGAGTGAATTCAGCCATGCCATCATTTTGTACTACTCCTGAAAAAAATAAAATTGGTAAACAAATTCAGCAGTGAAAATGCTTATGTATTGAACATCTGTGATCCTAGGATCTATCCTCGGAGTTGAGAATTTACAAATAAACAGAGCAGTGATTCCTTTGGGGAAAAAGTGGCCAAATGAACTATCTCAACCTATATCCTTGTAAAAAATGATATCCTTTTAAGAATGACCCTTTTACAAAACACCATTTTGTACATAAACTATAAAATATGATGTTTTATGATTTTATTAAAATTGTAAGAACACTTTTATTTTGAGATGTTTTAATTATATCATTTATCCCTCCCCTTTCATATGCCCCTCCCTTCTCTCCTTCAAACTCCTTGCCTCTTTATTCACTGATATTACATGTATTTATGTATATATCTATACATATTTTCCTAAGTATAACCTGTTCAGCCTGTCTAGTGTCATTTGAATGTGGGTTTTCAGAGATGACTGCCACTGAACAACCAATCATTGTGCTCTTCCATAGAGAGGAGGACCTCTCTCACTCCCAACTCTCCTCATTTGCCTACAATTCTCTGTGTAGGGTTGACAGTTCATAAGCTTTTCTCTGTCTGGTGGGGCATAAGAACATATTCATGACAAATTCTTTTTAATTACATTTTTATTTATTTTATTATGTTTTGACTGTGTTTAAATATGTGCATCACATTTGTGCAGTGTTTACAGAAGTCAGAAGAAGGTATTGGATCCCCTTCAACTAGAGTTTTGAAATGGTTTTGGACTACCATGTCTTCATGTGTGCTTCAAATTAAGTCTGGATCCTCTTTGCAAGAACAGTAAGTGCTCTTAATTGCTGAGCCATCTCTCCAGCCCCTTCTTGCAAAGGTCTTTATCCAGTGTGTATTATCATTTCTATTATCTCATCACATGCAAATGAAACATATGCCATAGCGTGGGTACAACTGGTTTAGGTTATTCTGAAAGAGCCAAAATTATAGAAATATCTTATTTAATGCTGTAAATTTCAGAATCTAGATGATTGGGATTTTTTGTTTTTTGTTTTTGTTTTTTCAAAATAAGGTTTCTCTCGCTGCAGCTCTGGCTGACCTGAAACTCACTCTGTAGACAATGCTGAGATCTCAAACTCAGAGATCTGCCTGCCTCTCTGCCTTCCTTTCCCAAGCACTGGAGTTAAAGCTGTGCACCACCACTGCCCCTTTTTCTTCATTATCATTCTTTCCAAATAAAAACATGGAAATGTCTATGCCAAGTTTGTTGCATGCCATATTATGATTATTTATTACCCATGACCTCAGAGAACAAAAAAACAAGTAACAGTGCTTGGTCTACTAATAAATCAGAAAGAAATAATCAAATGCTTCCTTGTAGTTTTGCTCCTCCATTCTTGCAGAGGAGTAACTTAAGGTTTCCAAATAGGAGCATCTCTCATGGTTTGAGATAAGTCATTCGCAAACAGCTTCAAATTCATAGAGATAATGAGTTAGCCACTGTCTCAACTAGCTTGGCAGCAATTTGATGGCTAGTGGGATTAACTGACATGCCACTTTCTGAGTTATTTATACAATCAAAGCAATGATTAAGATTTTTGTCCCCCACCCTTTTCTCCTACTGGGTTGCACCATTAAGCCTTAATAGGAGAGGAGATGCCTAGTCTTACTGCACCTTCATATGCCATGGCTGGTGATATTTATAGGAAGCTTGCCTTTTTTTCTGAAGAGAAATAAAAGGGGAGTGAGGAAAAGAAAGAGAGGGGGAATTTAGAGGAGAAGAGAGAGGGGGAAACTGTGGTAATGATTTAAAGATAGATAGATAGATAGATAGATAGATAGATAGATAGATAGATAGAACCTAACAAAAGCAATGTTAGATGAGAATTCTAAAAAGAAAGAAAGAAAAAGAAAGAAAGAAAGAAAGAAAGAAAGAAAGAAAGAAAGAAAGAAAAAAGAAAGAAAGAAGCCCTCTTTAGTTTGTTCTGCCATTGCAATGTACTGCTGGGCATACAGCCTACCCTTAAGTGTGGTTTATGTGCCTGCTTAGGCTCAATTGCAGAAAACTTATTTTTTCTTTAGGAGTTGTTTGTCAGCTGGAGATAGCTTCTTGGTTAGGGATATCATCTCCTATCTCTCACTCTCAGCACTGGGACCCTGTCTGACTTGAACTTGAACAGGTCCTGTGCATGCTGCTACTGCTTCTGTGAGTTCACATGTGCATCTGACCTGTCTTGTCAGAAAAACATCATGACAAAACTATTCAATTGATGCCCCATCACACTCTATAAAAATTCACTAAATTCATGTTCAAATGCAACACACATCCTGCTAGAAAAATTGTCCCCCAAACCTAGCTCTAATTCCAGTGGGTGTATGCAGTGCCCAGCATCCCAAGCTGCCCACTTACAATGCCAGTAAAGTGAGTCTGTGGGTGACCAGTGTGATTATCCAACAGGACACAATGCAGTATAGGTGTGAGAACAGATTTTATGTTCTTGCTCTGCTCTTTCCCAATCACATAAGCAGGGCTGGGAGCATGATTCATGCTCCACTTACAAGCAGGATTTTTCTCCCCTATTCACCCTCTGTGGACATTGCTGGACTTGCCTGAAGTATGCAGAAGTGCTTAGAAATAGCATGGCCCTCATTCTTCATTGGTTTCTAAACAGTTAACTTGTGCATAACAGATCAAAACTACCCCTCCCATGCTCCAAAGGGGAGTATAAATTTATTATCAAATACATAAGGCAAACCCCAGTCTAAGTCATTTGTTCCTCAATCTTTCAAAATGTACCTCTATTTCTGATTCTCCAAATGGCACAGTGCTCTGGTATAAGGCCACAGTGCTAACTGCACAGACATTAGACTTAAGGCCACAGTGCTAATTGCACAGACATTAGACTAGTTTACTAGTGCTATCACTATCTACCTGAGGACCTTGGTCAAGTGTTTGACCTTCTATAAAACTGCTTCCAGATCTACAAATATTATTATTAAAATCACACCCATCTCTCAAACTTATAGGATGATGAGTTATTAGAAATAGTAGGGGAATGGTACATGGCACCCTAAAAGGTTGCTATTAAACTATATTTGTGCAGCTAATATGCAAGTGAACATCCTGCTAAATACAAAATCTAGCATCAGGTCTTAGTTCCCTCTGTGATGGCTTGAGTGATCCTGGATAATTCACCCAACTTCTGAGTCATTCAGCTACTATCATAAAACAAGGATAATACTGACTTTATGTCATCTGCATAAAACACATGTGAAAGTGTTTGACTTATTGTAAGAAATAACACAATACTTATTTTTTTCTATATAAACAAACACACAGAAAAGAATTGCAAAGATTTTATTTAGCGACTTTCTGTGCTTGGCACTCAGAAACAGTTCCGTGCATAAGGGCAATTTTTTATACACCTTTTCTTCATACATATTTTACATACCCTTTTATTGCCCCCTTTTTAATATTCATAATATTGAATACCCCACTAGGCATATAAATACATTTATCTACATCACCTCAAAACAAAAAAATCTTAATAATATCTGTATTATCTTACTTGATATCATTCGAGTTTCCACACCATTTAAAAATTTTAGCTTGCACCAAGCTTCACTCGTTTTTCTATCATTAAAGAATTTGAAAAGAAAAGAAAAAAAAAACAACCCCCAAACTTCAGAATGCAATGAACTATTTAATCAAAATGGAGATCTATAGGCAGATAGAAAAGGGGGAAGAAGACCCATCTGCAATTCTCTCCCGTGTATCAGGGTTTCTCTTTGCATGGGGACCAGGGACAGACTGTCCAGGTCAACACTTTGGATCTGGCACATGAGGCCAGGCCTGTCTTCCATGACTGTTTTTTGGTATCACCTAGGAGATAAAACCATCCTTCATCCTTGACACCTGTTTCCCTCACCCTGCTCAGCTGCATGCCACTAAATGGCACTCCCTCAAGGGGCACCTCTCTCCTGGGTCGTTATGGTCAGAGCTATGGAATCAAGAAGCATTCCTTGTCCTAACCCTTCTCATTGGTACCCTTGACTCTAATCAGGGTCCCAAAGAGGCAAACTCTCCACCACCACCATCCCTCTTTCTATAACTTTAGAGGCTAAGCAAACTCCACCAATTCTCCTTGGTGGATTAAATCTCAGTTGTTCACATCTTCTCAGTCTTGCTGTCCATTCTCTCCTGCCCTCGATTCTCTTTCTCTGTCCGAGCTTTTCTCACCCTGTCCTTCCACAGGCACCACTATAACATCAAAGAAGGCACACTGAATGAAGAAAGCCAAAGGTTAAAAAACAATCTTTCTCAGGAAGCCAAGTCCGGGTATAGCACTGATGCCTTTCCACCTCTGTGATGAGGAGAGGTTCTAGGTACACGGTTCATTCCAGAAATGTGGGAAGCTGCAAGGGAGAAAGGTTAATGGCTAATGATGGCCCAATCCATCTATGATTGTACATGGGAAAAAAAAATTTTTTTTGGTGAAAGCACCCATTCTGGGCCTCCTTTCAAAGAGTTCACCCAGTTCAGAGTCAGTGTGTATGATGTTTGTGTTTGTATTACTTTGTATATGCATGTGTGTACATGAATATATTCATGTAAGTTGTGTGTGTGTGTGTGTGTGTGTGTGACTTTTCTTGCCTGCTACATACTAGCATTTCCTTCAACATTATTATAAAATGATTATTCAGTCTCTTCAAGGCCACTCTCTCATACACAATGCTTTTATAAAACTAAGATTTTGGAAGACAGAAGAATGACCACTGAGATACAAATGATGGACTCCAAGGATCCTTCAGCGGCATCTATTGTTGTTCTCTGTTTTCCTTATCCAGAAAAACAAAACAAAACAAAACAAAAATGAAAACAAATGCACAATTCCTATTTTCCCAAGGCACGGGGCTCCTGAAGAAGAAGATCCACCCACAGAGATTCTGGAGTCTTGACCGCCATCACCTCCATGGTGTTTGGACTGCTCTTTAAACCATGTGGACAGACATCTGAGAGGAGGAGCCTGGGACTGCCCCATACTGTCGGCCATCACAGGTGTTGGTAGCCTGCTGATTATTAGTTGAAGGGCTGATCATGTGCATGCTGTGCTCCATCCCTGTTGGCAGGTACTGCCTCTCTCCAAAGGCCCCATTGGAAGGAGAAGAACAGAGTAAAGTGCTTTGAGATGCGCTCAGTTTCTCTGGGCTTGCAGCTAGCCTGGGGGAAGTGGGGAAATTGTATCCATACAGATTGTAGGGATTATGGAGGGAGAAGGCATTATAGGAGCTCTGCTGCATGTGGCTGCCACCAAACATGTGTGGTGATGAGGAACTGGAGGCTGCATTGCCTGCTTGCATGACATACTGAAACTGGGAAGTGGGGAAGGACCCCAACTGGCCACCATACGCTTCCATCTTGCTATTGCTGGGCAACGAGGGAGGTGTCGGTATTCCTGAGATCAGCGATGGAGTCCTCTGAGGCATGAAGGTTTCGGAGGGCTGAGTGGCTGAAGCTGTGCCACTCTGGAGCCTGTTGTAGCCACTGTCACTCAGCCCTGGATAGCTCTGTAAGGCAGCCATGTTGCTTCGGGCACATGGTGGATAATCAGAGAGGTTTAGATTACACAGCTGGCTTTCTCGACAACCCACATTGAAAGTATTCGGGGCCAAATGAAAAGTTGGAGGAGAACAAGATGGAGATAAGAGATGAGAGGATGCTGAAGGGGATGGTGTCCCAGTGCTGGAGGTGGTTGGAGAAGTACCTGTACTGCCCCCTGAAAAATAAAACATAAATTCCATTGATTAAGATGAGTTTGTCTAAGCCAAATATCCTAAATTTTTATAGATCAATTCCTTCTGTTTACATCAGATGATGTCATATGTTTGAGCACACATTACAAAGGAGAGGACAGGAATGACATAGAATAAGTAGTCTTAGTCATACTTTTAAAAACTAGAACAAACCTCTGGTGTTTGTTGTTTAAGTCACTTCCTAATAAGACATTTAGTGATCAGCAGTAGGAGTCACTAGCTCAGATCTTCTCATGCTCAGGGCAAATATGTAAAGTGTTTATTTTATCCAATGACTGTTTCCTGTCTTGCAATCTTTAATAGAATACCAAAGCAGGAAACTAACCTCATGGAGACGGAGCAGGGTACCAAGCCAGGACTGGGCCCTGAGAAGGCCTAGCAAAGGGGCCTGGGTGGTGGAACCTGGGACATTAAATTGGAGGTCTGTTATATCAAAGACACATGATACACATAAATTATAAGATGTAGGCTGAAGGGAGTCAGGACTAACTTGAAAAAAAAAATCACTGTCCTGGGGGTGTGTTGATTTTTTTATAGGAGCCTGCCAAGACTGAGACATTGGAATAAGAGTTGAACTTGGAATACTTGAATGTGGGTGTGTATAGAACCAAACTAGTCATAAACTAACCTTAATGAGAGCAGAGTAGATTCTGCACTGAAACTCAACAGCCCTACTCCCTCCATTTCCCTACACAACATTCAGTTTCTTCACAGATGAGGAATTCAGTAAGAAAAGGCTGCTTTTCCAGGATTCAGCTTCAAACCACCTAATGGAGAGTTTCTGCGCATGAGGATTCCATGGCACCATGTCAAAGCACCTCTACTGTACACCTA
Organism: Arvicanthis niloticus; assembly: GCF_011762505.2. Lineage (NCBI taxonomy): Eukaryota > Metazoa > Chordata > Mammalia > Rodentia > Muridae > Arvicanthis > Arvicanthis niloticus. The sequence continues at coordinate 78,514,531 of NC_047661.1, read as the reverse complement.
GGGGTGAAAACTAATGATATAAGTTCCTACTTCACAGTACTCAGACCAGTGATTCTGAAACTTCAGTACACATGTCTACTTGAGGGCCCATGAAAACAAACTGCTGACTCCATTTGGTTTCTAAATCTGTGTATATGGAACAGAGCTTGAGGACGTACACTTTAGGAGCACAGACTGACTGCACTTTGCTGTAGAAGTCCTCCAAAATTTTATTTCCAAATGACCTTGAATCTGTCTTGCTAAGTGCTGATCATCAACCATGTAGATGGGAGGCTGGATGAATGGTTGAGGCTCCCATGAACTGAGAACCAGTTCAAGCCAGCCTTCCTCAAGGATATTCTCCAAATAATAAAAGTCAAAAGTGACCTTTGTAAGACCCATTTTTCTCTTGGGCAGGAAGCATCCACTCCCCACCTCTCCCAATGGGCTCTGAAGGTGTCCTTCACTGAATTCTAGGATATTCAGCTGCTTCTAGCATAATCTAGAACACTCTAGGATCCTTCTTGAGAGAATTCCTTTCCATGCATCAGTATGGCATTTCTCATAATTGTTTACAATCACGGTCTTTTAAGGAACAGCGTGTCTCAGGTTACTGATAACTCTTGTTGAACCTCCAAGAAATGAGGCATCATGAAGAGTAGTATTTTGCAGGTGAAAAAAAAAAAAAAAAAACAGGAATCAGTTTTTGTTTTATTTTGTTTTGTTTTAATCCATGAAGAAAACCAGGAACATTCCAGAGATGTTGGAAAAAATATGTATAGCAGTGTAGGAAAGGAAGGAAAGGGTAGAGGAGCAAAAATAAAATAAAATAAAATAAAATAAAATAAAATAAAATAAAAACCCTCAGTCTAGATCCACAGGCACAGTAGTAGTATTTGGCTTTGTTAGTGTTTTGTTCAGAGTTAAATTTTTATAGTTCAACTAATATCTCTCCCAAGGTCAAAGGAACTTTCCCCAGTGAACTTTCAGATTCAATTGAAATTTAAGACAACCCAATCAGCTGCTAAGATCAGAAAATTCACCTCTGTTCATAATAAATTCCTATAAAAGAACTAAAATGATTTTTGTTTGACAATCTGTGTGATATGGCTGACATTGTCAAAAACCATCAGCAGCTGGTCACAGTGGGAGACGCTTCTCTGCAGTTTACAGCCACACACTGTGAAGTCTACCTCTGGATTCTCTGCAGCTGTGGAAGGAAGGGCTTGAACCCATAAGCCTTAGTGTTTCTCATTTTCATATTATAGCTGTGTCTAACAGTTAAAAGTATGAATACCCAACTCCAAGTACTTTCCAAGGAATCATTTTTCCTATAATGAGGGAGTTCTGGAAGGGAAGATTCGAGAAACAGAAGTGAACCATTTTATGCTTCCTGCTGCTGGGTATCTGCACAGCTTTCTTTTCCTCTCCATCCTACAGAAAGCTCAGAGATTTATTCTCTTTGGAGCATCCTATATTTTTTCTTGCTTTCCTACCCTAAATGCCATGAACTTTACTACAGGAAGTGCTGTGACAAAAAAAAATGGAGAAACTTGACTCCGGTTGTAAAGAAATTTGTCTTTTACAAGATATGAATATAGTTTCCTGTCTTTGAAAGCTACTCCTGCCTTCTCTGGTCTGGTGTTTATGTGGCGCCAGAGGAGACCACCTGTTCAGCACACTGTCCTATCCTGCTATAGGTAAGCTCCATCAGGCCCTGGCCTCAGCCCTACAGCCGGAAGTGCATGGTGGAGCACATGACTTGCTACAACTCAATGATTTTCTCAGATGCCCAAGATGGAACAAATGGTACTGATTTAAGGCCTCAATTGGTTTCACTACAAAAAAAAAAAAAAAAAAAAAAAAAAAAAAAAAGAAAGAAAGAAAGAAAAAAGAAAAAATGAAGAAGAAGGGAATTATTAACAAGTTACAGGGTTTTCTGCTGAGCAGATGAGAGGCACATGTTAAAAAGTTTGTAGTCAGCTTGCTTTGGCTTTTAAATGGCATTCACTGGAAATGAGACATGGTGGCCTGCTAAGCTTCAGGGGGGTGGGAGACTCCACGTGAGCTAGTGTTTGAAGGAGAGAGCAAGCCCAACCAAAAGAGGATCACATTGCTTCCATCCACTTTAAAGAAATATCATTGTGCACTTAAAGTACTCAATACAGATAACAACTAGTTCTCAAAGTCCACATAGAGAAAGACATTCATTTTTTAAAAATGCTAACTTAGATACTGAGAAGTCTTCATTCCCTTATGATCGAATAGCTTGTCAATTGTTAAACAAGATTGGGCGCGCCAGCCAAGGGCTAAATAAGCTTAAGGAGACAGCCTTTATTCATTTCAACACTTGACGAAGCAGAGACCTCTCCTCACAAAACAAGCCAGGGCAGCGTGGGGAGGCAGACTGGGCTGATGAAGCTGCCACTCAAAGTAAAGCTTGTCTCTCTTGTTCACCGCATCTCCTTTGTCCATGCAAGGTCATGGGTTCTCTGAGCACCTTTATATAGATTTGCTTAATGGACACATGAAGACTGTAGACCTTAACAAACCTGGTTCCAATCCCTTGCCATCTTACAATGAGAATTTAGTAAATTAGCCTCTCTGAGTTTTAGGCTTCATAGTTATGTAAGTGGGATTTTTAATGTGTACCTTTCTGGGGATGCCTTGAGAAATTATAGGCAGGAAACATGCTCAAGGAGTAAAGAATGGGAAAGGAGACCTTGAAGAATGTCCACTCCAAGGAAGATGGCTTATATGGGTTGGCTCCTGTCCAGGGCGAGCAGGGCATCTTGGCCTCTATATACACTAATGAGTGTGATGTCCCAAGATGTATGCGCCACATTGTTTCCAGCTAGAAGAATCTCCATGGTGTAGATGATGGAAGACAGAGCTAATTGACAGCTCTGGGCCCACCTGAGCTATGTTCCCAGAGGAGCTGTAGTCCTCTTTGGATGGTCTATCCTTTCTCTCTTCCCATCATCCTCAGAGATTCTAGCCCGCTTCCAAAAGGGGATTAAAACATAACACCATTAACGATTTAATAGTCTCAGGTAATCCAGAATTAGTTCCACCACTCCAGCTCCCTAACATCCTATTTTACTCAGGAACCAGAGTGAGGAGGCACACATTAAAATGCATATCCAGCATTAACTTGTGCCAATATTCAAGGCTAAGAGCCAAAACAACCAAGAATGCATATGTAGTAGTCATCCCATATGAGGACAATAACCTAGAATACACTTGTGTACCATGAAGACAAGTTAAATGTGTCCGTGAAAATCCTGAATACCAAACCTGCTGACTTGCTTCTTTAAATTGATCACTTCCAGACTGTAATATGGGGATTTTCACATACAGCATCCTTTTGAGTCTATTTTGTTGTACAACTCACACACACACACTCAGTAAGATAAAACCTTATCTGGATGAGTAAAGAATAAATTTCCATGTAATTACTTGTTCTAGTGGCTTGACTCTCCTCGCCTTATAACTTGAGAGTTTCTGTCCCTGAAGAGAGCTGATTCCCAATGTATTCAGACATGTAGGAGGTAAAACATCAGCAGCCCATGAACTGGTCCCAGTGAAGAAGCTCATGGGCCATAAAGTTTAATGAGCACAGCAACTGAGATAGTATCCTCAGTTGAGATGAGAACCTTTCTCATGATTGCAAATGTGAGCATTGTAGTCTTGGTGGGAATTGTACAGTTCCTATTGTAAAAGAATAGAAACCTCATTCATCCTTTTCCATAAAACGTAAAGCCTTGTATATCTCCAAATTTATTCTCCTTCAAACAGCCTCATCCAATCACATGGCTCTGTACCTGGTTCCATTTTGCCCTGTCCCCTAGGGGCACACACACACACACACACACACACACTTCTTAGCCTCCCTCCCTTGCTTTCCTTGCTCATTTCAGCCTTCCTTGCTGCCACTGGCAATAATCTGCTTCTCTTAGGGCAACAATTTACCCACTGGAAACTTCTGCTTCCACACTTCACCTCCAGGAAAGGCAGAAGTACCTGGGCTGGAAAAGCAAGGCATCATATTTCCCCCAGCACTACACTAATTGGTTCTGAGGGGACCCAATTAGAATCAATAAGAGTTGGTGAGATTTGCTAAAAGCCCTTGAGCAGAGCACATATCCTTTCCCCTTAGAGATGAAGCAAAAATATCTAGGGCCAAGAATACTTTCAAAGCTACCACAGGGGACCATTGAGAATGAAGTCACCATGGAGAAAAGCCTGAGTGTAAAGAAGTGGGGCAGGGTCTAGCCATGGAGAGCTTGCTTAGACCCCTGACTTAGATTTGCCTAAGGAATCTATCTAATCCTGGCTGTTTTACAAGCCAGTGAGTTGCTCTTTTAGTTTGCTGTTTTCTTTTGACTCTTTTCTACATACATAAATATTCTAATTGACATATGTCTCTGATTCTACAAGCTTTTTTACTATGAACCTCAAGGTCTGAAAATATTGGAATAAATTTGAAGAAGAAAAACATAGAAATGAATGGGGGTAGTCTATGGACCATTTGTCAGGTGGAAATTGTGGCTGAAGCCCTTGATTATCAGTCACAGGGGATTTGAACTGTTTTGGACCCCAACAGATACCTGGCTCTGCTAAAAGAATATCTGGTGAGCTATCTGCCTTAACTCCAAAATATACAATCTCTTAAGAGGGGGAGCAAGTCAGAGGAGCTTCTGGTCTTCCCTGGTTCTCCTCAATGAGATCAAATTGAACAATTAGATATAAATTGAACAATTGGATACAAATTAAATTGGGTACAAAGGCATGAACTTTTCAAAAGGAAGACTTTTCATATGGGCACATTTATACCAAATAAAGAATGCAATGTAGAGATTAGAAAAACAGATATATATATATATATATATATATATATATATATATATATATATATCATCTAGAGTGCTTGTATGGATTAGTTTTGTTGTTAAAATAAGTGAAATATATATACATATATATATGTACATATATATAGCATCTATAGTGCTTGTATGGATTAGTTTTGTTGTTAAAATAAGTGAAATATATATACATATATATATGTATGTGTATATATATATATATATATATATATATATATATATATATGTCTAAGAGTTAGCAAGATGGCTCAGCAGGTAAAGAAACCTGCCACCAAGCCTGATGACCTTGACCTGAGTTGGATTCAAATGATACAAGGGAAGACAGACTCTAAAAGTTGTCTTCTGACCTTTACGTGCATGATGTGGTACATAATTATGGATGAGCGTGCACGAGTGCGCATGCACACACACATGCGCGCATGCATGCACACAAACAATAAACAAATTTTTAAAAATATTTCTAGGTCCATAGTAAAGCCATATACACATATATCAATGCAATGATTATAACAGGATAGGGATTCTGAAAAACAAGTGCAAACTCACAAATCATATGAAGATACAAAGGAGAGACTGACAATTACCAAGATGCTATATTCTGGTTTATGATGCATGGTCAAATAGTTAAAAGATGTAAAGGAAGATATATTTCAAAAGATAGAAATAAACAATGGTGAGGTGTGGGTAGGGTGCCTTCAGGAAGCCCAGAGTTAAATGAGGTTTATAGATTTCTGAGATGGTATTGCCCATTTTTTCCTTCTGGGCTAAAACCCTGCAGACAAACATGATCACCAATATGAGATGTGTTCTGATACATCTCTATATTGTACAGTTTTAAATTCATGATTAAGATACATATTTCCTCAAACATTTATTTTTGCTTTGGTACTTTTTAATCTTGTTGGGTTTTGTTTGTTTGATTTTTCCTTTGACTTTTGGGGCTTTGTGGGTAGATTTTTGAGAAAGAGAGAAACAGAGGATGAACTTAGATGGGAAAGGTGATGGGCAAGACCTGGGAGGATTGGGGGAGGGGGAAAGAGCATGATCAAAATATATAAAAATTTTAAATAAGAAACAATGTTTAAGAAATGAACAATCCTTTTGTTTAGTATTTGGAAATACTGACTACCATTTTTTCTAGTCTCTCTCCAGTGCCATGGAATGCCTGGACTTTATTAATTATATCATATCTCTCAATCATGTTTTTATCATCCTTCCTCTACCAATTCTTAATTATTTCTGTTTTGCACTAATCTCCTTTCCCTTCAAATTTAAGTGTAAAGTTAGTGAGTCCTTGCCAAGCACATTAACAATATTCTCTTCTGTAGCACTCACTTCTATATTAGGCATGCTCATGCAATCCCTATTTAAGCTTCAGATGTGAATTGGATATTATGCTTAGACCCACGAATTTAATCATAAGGGAGAAAGTGCTGAGAAAAACAGCAGTGAATGGTACTAAACAAAGAAAGAAAGCAACAAGGAGGATACCCTAGAAGATTTTAGCCTGCTAGGAATAGCAGAGAAAATTCCCCCAAGGAAGTGCTGCTTGAGCTGAGATTTCAGAAGGAGGTAGTTCTAAGTAAGAAAGTGAGTAAACATGAGCCCTCTAGGCAGGGAAACAGCATGTGACAGGAAAGAGCACAGCATGTCTGGAAAATGATAGAGGTGACCCTGGTGCAGGGACATAAGGGAGGTGAGATGGGGGACATCCTATCCCACAATAGAGAACTACAGGGAACATCCTATCCCACTATGGGGAACTATATGGAATGTCCTTAGTACTTAGTAAATCCTTGGTGCTTTTGTAAATAGCTTATTTTAAGGTACCAATTTATCTAATCCTCACGGTTATTATCTCTACTTTAGAGGTCTGTATGTTAAAGAAACAAAATAAATGATGGCCACTGAAGAATTTTAAACAAGTTAGGGTATAGCATGGATTGGTATGCGTAGATGTGTATTTTGAAACCCTGACCAGAACTGTGTACAGAACAGAGAGGGTTTGGAGGACATCATAACCATCCAAGTGAGAAATAATGACTCGTCAGAGCTACCTGGTGGCATGGGAGATTAGAGATGTGAACCGATTCAAGACATTCGTGATAGGTTATGATGTTTTATCCTGCCCTTGATGAACTGGATATGGGATCCTTCTCTCTAGAAAGGGTCTTAGGTCTCTTGAGCACATTAAGCCTAAATAACTTTAGGGCAGTGGTTATCAGCCTATGTATGGGTCACAACTCCTTTGGAGGTTGAAAGACCCTTTCACAGGAGTCACATATCAGATATCCTGCATATCAGATATTTACATTATGATTCTTAACTATAATAAATTGTATCTATGAAATAGCAACAAATTATTTTATGTTTGGGGTCACCACAATATGAAGAGCTGTATTAAAGGATCACTGTATTAGGAAGGTTGAGAACAACCATTCCTTTAGGGAGTAAAAGTATAACATGTTATCCATTACAAGTTGAATATCTTTGATCTGACATTATTGGAGCTAGAAGTTTCCTGAATTTGTAGATTTTTTTTTATATTTTTTAGAATATTTATATATACCTTTGAGACATTCCAGGAATAAAACCCTAACCTCAAAACATGAAAATATGTTTTGTTTCACATATACCTTTACACATAACCTAAAAAGTAGTTGTATACAGTATTTTTTAATAATTTTGTGCAAGGGGACTTGCATTACCCCCCCCCCCCCCACTCAGAAGGATCTGTGTAAACCAGCCATTTTTGAGTCACTGCCATGACTTCACAATTCAAACATTAATGTTTGCTGAACATTTCTCTAGTTTCTCAATAGTTTGAATATTTTGTCTTCAATTGTGTGTATATGTGGAATAGGGAATGTGCTTGCATGAATACAAGGGCTCTTGATATCAGCATCAGATCTCCCTGAGCTGAAGGTATAGACAGTTGTACCATGTATAGCATATGGCATGGTTCTGGGAACTAAGCTCAGAGCCTCTGCAAGAGCAGTCAGTATAGGTTTTTAACTGATGAGCCTTTTCTCCAGGTCCTCAATGTGTTATTCTTATGATGTGTCAAGTATTTATTTTCTCTCACTGGCCAGCTTCTAACTACAATCAAATGACTGAAAAGCCTGCCAGTGTGACAGGACTTTCCTGCCCATTGTATTTTCAGTGGAGCTCTATCACTGGATACAGAAGAGTAGGCGAAGCTAGGAGTTGGAAGAAGGAAGGAACGAGAGAGGAGGAGAGAAGAAGGGGAAGGAGAAGAGGAGAGATGGAGGCAGATGTTACCCTTGTGTCTCTAGCTATCCAAGGTAGTTATTATTATCAAGATTAGATATTTAGGAAAACAATTCTAATTGTGTGGGCTTCTTGTGTATTCAGTATTTGCTGATATATAAGTCTATTTGCTTAATCTTTAAGCATTAAGAGTCTTATTTCTACCAAGTACTGGGAATTGTTTTATCTACTGCATGGAGGTGGCAGAGTTGGCCCAGGAGCCAACCAAGAGTCCTGGAGGCCACGGAACTGATTGGCAGAGGCAACAGCCACGCCAGTGTCTCATAGGTCCCAGGCTGGCATCACTGGCCAGCCGGTGCCTTTAGCCTTTAGTGCGGGAACTCAGAGTGGGAACATGGTGGCCAGGCCAAGAACTAGCCAGACTGCCCCTTTTTTCTAACACTTCCTGCAACAAGTCACCAATAGGGACTGTCCATAATTCTAAAACTTTAATTGCCTGACAAACACTGAAGCACCTAGTGGTGCTGAAATCTACAATGATGTCTGCTAGTCTTTGAGCAGAAGGAAGGCTTCTCAAATGCTAGGCCCAAGTTTACACAGAAGACACAATACTAACTGTGGTACAACTGGAATCATTCCTTTTTAGCTCAACAGCTCTCAAATCACTTGGATCACCAGTCATAAAAGTTTAGTTTGGGGGCTGTAGAGATGGCTCAGTGGTTAACAGAACTGACTGCTCTTCCAAAGTCCTGAGTTCAATTCTCAGATACCACATGGTGGCTCACAACCATCTGTAATAGGATCCAATGCCTTTTTCTGGTATGTCTGAAGACAGCTATCATGTACTCATATGAATAAAAAATAAATAAATCCTTTTTTTAAAAAAGTTCAGATTTGTCATAAAAATACACTGTATATATATGGAAAAACTAAGGCAGAAATTTTCTTTAAAACATCCATCAGAGAATGACATGATCACATTATATTTGGCTAGAACAGACCTGGATTCTTAGTTTTCTGTTTATATGGCCTTAGTCACCTTCCCCAAGTGTGATGGCCAAACTTAGCTGTCAAGTTGATTAGACTGAAACACTCTAGATTAGTAGAACACATTTTCACATCTCAGAGGTTGTTTCCTGGCCCAGTAGGTCATGCTGTTTTGACCAAGTCAGTTATTTAATTTGTGGATGGATTCAAAATCTGAATAGACCATCACAATGTGCATGGACCATGGAAGAATGAGAAGGAAAAGCTGGTTTGCTTACTCTGACAGAATCCTGGTCAAGAGTTATTATTGCCTAATCATGTTTCAAATACTTAATCAACAACAACAACAACAACAACAAAAAAAAAACAATGTTTCCCATTCACATTCATGTCAGACAACCTTGTACAAAGGGTGACAGTGATCATGAAGGCAGGACAACTATCTACTCTGTACTGAGAGCTTGTTAGGATTTTAAATACCTGTATCCTTTAATATTTATGAGAATAGTGTATGTTCCTCTATAGCATACAGAAAGAAAAACTGAGTGGCAAGAAGGCTGAGAACCCAGGTGGTTGGGCCTCAGAATATGACTGGGCTGACAGTAGGGTTGAAATCCTGTGATCCTTCTATACACCTCACCCAAGTGTTTCAACCTGAGCTACAAGAGAAGGGAGATTAGAAATTTTACTTTAAAAAAAATCACAAAGAAGTAGGCAAAGTCCACTTAACCCACCAATGTGATAAGGCTGTTTTTGTTTCAAACAGGCAAAAATCATAATAATAAAAGGCTAGGTGACATGTAGTGGAGCTCTAGTGGGCTGGAAGCAGCCCCTTCTCAATGTGAGACCTCATTTCATTCCATTGAAAACTGGAGGTTTTGTCACAAAGAAAAAAAAAAAAAAAAACACTAGAAAAAAGAAAAACAAGGAGGTTTCCACAAGGAATACATGAACACATTATGATGGCCTCCTCAAAGAGCAAGACCTGTGTGAGTGCCTAGAGTAGTCACAATGACTCCATTGCAACCATTGTCATGGATAAGTAACCATCTGCTGCAGATGTACTTTACAGAGCACTTACCTAGCATGCTCTACACCCTAGTTAAATTTCTGGTACCACAGGAAAGGAAGGAAGGAAGGAAGGAAGGAAGGAAGGAAGGAAGGAAGGAAGGAAGGAAGGAAGGAAGGAAGGAAGGAAGGAAAGAAAGATCAAACCAATCAACCAATCAATTAATCAACAAACTATGTGTGGTGGTTTAAATGAGAAATATTTCCCGTAGGCTCATATATGTTGGCAGGTGGTCCCTATTTGGTGGTATTGTTTAGAGAGGTTGTAGAACTTTCAAGAGGTAAAGCCTTGATGGAAGATATACATCATTTAAATCTGGCTTTGAGGGTTTATAACCTTTCCCCTCTGCCTGCAATGTATCTCTGCTTCTTTTTTTTTTTTTTTTTTTTTAATTTTTTATTGGGCCACATGATTCCTTGGTATCATAGGGTACATGTGCTGTGAGCAGCAGGTGTAGAGACCTGGTAGCATATCATGACAAAGATAGTAAAGTATCTCTGCTTCTTGTGTGTGGTTGAGATATGAGATCTCACTTCCTGATCTCACCCACATGCCATGCCTTCTCTGTTATTATGGACTCTGGTCCCCTAGAACCAAAAGCCAAAGTGAACTATTTTGTTCCTTAAGTTTCTTTTGATTGTGGGATGTTATCAATAGCAAAGGAAAGAAGATGTCTCAGAAATCTATGGCTTTGGGAAAGAATTCTGAATGTAAATGAATGCTGACTCTAGGTCCAGCTCATTTGCAGGACTGGTGGTGCTTTTATCATTCGTGGAGCTGCAAGTTGTCTTTGTTCCCAGAGAATGGTGTAACCTCCATGTTGGCTTAGGCACCCGCCCCAGCCATGCTCAGTTCAGCTTCCCCATCCACTGCTGTCTGCGGAGCAGGGACCTGGCCCAAAGCTTTACCTTGCTGCTTTTGCATGGTAGTGAAGTCCTCAAAGGTCAGTGTGCGCACAGGAGGTCTCCAGAATGCATAAGTCTCCATGATGGCTTCAAGTCCGGTTCTGGAATCAGAATAGCCGGAAAATCAACTTGTAGCTAATCCCAAAATGTCACTGACATTTAAAGATAAAAGGTGAGTTGCCTCTTGAGTAGCATACTACAGGCACTGAGAGAAGTCAACCTGGGAACGTGCAAGTTCCAGATGCTGCCACATTGCTGGAGGAAGGACAGAAAAAAACTAATTCAGATTGTTCACAAGAAAGTCCTTAGCCATGATAAAGTTGAACTCTGATTTTCCTTTCAAAGAGGCTCAATGGGCATGATAATAAAGTGTACTTAAGGTCAAGGGTATCAAGAGTACAGTCGAGCAAAGAGTGGCACTGACTGCTTCTCATGCCACCACCATTACCTCATCATGGCTGGCACATCTTGTCCCAGAGCCAACCCCACATCCAAAGAGTGTGAGTGCTCCGTGAGGCTGTCAAACTGATGTGACTTCAGAGTTCTCTTAAGTCAACAGAGAAGGGTGGCACAGCAGAAATAAAGGAGACAAAACAAATACACTCAAGTTTTTTATTGTAGCAAAGAAATATCTACCCAAAGGAAAAGAGAAACTATACAATGGGCAAAAAGAATAGTCCATATCTCCAAATGCTTTATCTTCACTTGTAACCTAGTAAGTGGCTATTAAAAACCATAAATTGTCAGATGTTAGAAAATATCTAGTATTTTAAAATACATTTATTCACAGATTCTGTTTTACTCATGTTGTACAATCTGTAAATTGGACTGTATGCACGTTGTTTCTTTACCATTCAACTACTTCCTTGTATGAAGTGCTGAAATAATTGCCAGATGACTACCAGAATATTGTTGGTGATACTCAACATCCTCAAAACAGAACGTTGGTTGGAGCTCTGCTGAAAGCTTTGAGTGGAGCTTTTGAGTATTTGCTTCAAAGCTGTTTCCCCTATGTCAGGAAAGAGAGACTCAGGGGCTGGGGGTTGGGGTAGGAGAACGGGAAAGCACATATGTGAAATCACCACAAAGGGCATGATATGCCTCTTAGGAGAAGACAGGTCTTTCCTATTGAAAAAAGTATGCTCTCTGACCTTCTACCTGAGTAATTCACTTGCTCAGCTCTGTTAGTTGCCAAGAACAAAGTGAGAGGCTTTATTTTAAGGGAGAACAAATACCTTCTCCCTTTAACTGATGATGACCGCCCCCCCTGCATTCTTCTCAGATGAGACACACACACACACACACACACACACACACACACGTCAATCATCTCCTTATGTTGGAAATTTTGCTTTCTGAAACTGCTTTAGTCACACACTTCACTTTCTAAAGTCTTCCCTGGATCTTGGAGGCTTTAAATACACTAATTCTGGCAAGCCAAACTCTGTATTTTAAGAAGAGGTTCACAGGAGAAATCAGCACATGGTGTTTATTAGCTGTTAATCTGTGAGAAGCAGGAATAGACAGTATCTCTACCATCACTCTACATTGGTCCTGAATACAGTTCGTGGAACTATTTGTGGATAGAAAGAGCTCAGGCAATTAAAGGAGTTCAGAGTAAGGCAGATAAAGCCATGCTGAGCCTGGGCGGATAGAAGAAACAGATAGGCCCAGCTTAGATCTGACTGCCTTGTCCTGGAATGCTGGCAGCCCACCAGAAAAACCTAGGATTCCCTTTAATGGTACAGGAGGCTCACTGCAGATGGCAAGGGTTTATTGTTCCACCTTCCAGTCCATGTTTTTCAGGGACAAGTGTATGTCATAAGGACAAAAGCTAGCACAAAGACAAATAACAATCTTTTCTCATTCCATAAGAAAGTCCTAGCAAACTATGAAGTTTCAATAGTACCGTAGCATAATGCCTACTTTCCTATTAATTCTATTTATTGAGTAACTAGAAATGGATTTGGATTCTTTTCCATAATACTATTTCAAAATATTGTGGTATGAATTACTTTATAAGTAGTCAACTATGAAATAATGACTACATATCAGCTATCAAATATAACTTTAGAAACAGTAATGGAATTATATATTTAAAATTTGAAAATCCTCTCCCACATTCTTCTCAAAGAGACCTTTCTTAACTTAAAAATACAACATGCCTTACAGGCAAAGGTATAGCAATAGCATTTGTAACACACCCCCAAAATCAGTGGCAAAGAATATAACATTACTAGTCACACCTTATTATTGAACTATATCTTTCATAGTTCAATAATTATATTTTTACTATATAGGAAAATTATAGTTCATAGTTATATTCTTACTATATAGAAAAAATATAAATTGGCCTTTAATATATATTCTCCTATGTAGACTGATAGAAATCTCATGCATATTATTTAGTCTTTTAATGGATTCTGGATGGATTTCTCTTTTTAGAAAAAAATTAATCCCACTTATTTACTGTATGTCTTATATCTTGTCTCAAACTCTGTCAAGCTTCACTAATTAGATCTAAGTGCTAGAAATCACTACCACTGTATCTCAGAATGCAGTATAGGCTCATGGAACAATTTACTAATCCCCTCCTCTCTAGAGCTAGCTTGTATGTATTTCAAGGGATTTGGATTCAATGCTTTCCCTTGCCCAAGTGCCTAGAAAAATGCTTGCTTCACAGTATGTCTCAATTTATATCATTGAATTAACAAACAGGTGTCATAATATCATAATTTTAACAATTTCCATTTTCTCAACTGATGTATGCTAAGGAGTGGAATTATTCCATAAATTCAATCTAGTATCAATTCTCTTTTCTAAACTTAAATTTTTTAAAACCAATTATGGTATAAAAATAAAATCTCTGAGGATAGAAAGAGTTCTCTAGTGCCAGAGACTGGGGCTTTTTATTCTCTGTCTGATTAGGATTATGCCTTTATTGACCTAGGTCTCAGGGTGGTTTCAGTTTCCCTCCTGCTTCTGTTGTCCTAGATTTAGGATTTATGACTTTCCTTTGAGCCTGAGTGTTCTAGCAGAGGGTAAGCATTTCTACCCATTGCCTTCTATAAGAATGTTTGTTGACTGACTGTTAAGGTCTTCAACTACTAAGTGTCTACACAAGGTGTGTTGTACATTGTTTGTTCCCTCGCTGTTATCTTGCCTTAATTTTTGTAAAATTTTATCTCCAAGATTTACAAAATGGACTCATTGTTTCACAGATGCAAAAAGCTGAGGTGTCTGGTTAACATGTTCCACATGGTGGGACTCTATGGGCTATGGCACAGCAGAAACCTGGAGTCATCTCTGGAGCTTCCAATCAGAAACAGTCAAGTTGGCAATTGTTCCCTCTTGCTGACTTTTCCTTGTTAGTGCAGTGACAACAGAGGCCACATCTAAACCCTCTTTGTTTGGTCTTTTGGCTGTAACTTCCTCTCTGATTTCCAAGCTGCTTCTCTTTTGTCTTGGCTAAGCCAAAAAATGTGCTGAAGGAGGAAAAGAAGGAGGAGGCAGAGCTAGTCTAAGAGCTCCTTCACAAACTAATGATGCCCCATGATCAACTGATCTGGAATCAATCGTAACCAGATTGTAAAAAAATACCTGTCCTAGGGGAGTTCCGGAGAGGAGACCTGGAGCAGGGATAACATTTGAAATGTAAATAAAAAAAAATATCCAATAAAAAAAAGAAGAAATACCCTTCCAAATGCATTTTTACAAAAAAAAAAAAAGACTTCTTTTGAAATCCCCCAAATAAATTGTAATAACAGTTATTAAAATATCTGTGATCTGATTTAGTTATTACTGTGTGCAGTTTTCACATTGTCCCTGTCTTCTTCATTATTATTATGTTTGTTTTCTCTTTATCTCCAACTTTTTTACCCATTTAACTTCTCCTTATACTGTGTATTGAGACTACCTTGAAGAGAGCATATGTAATAAGTTGATGTAGCCACTGGTCCTCTCTCAACAGAAGGAAACCCACAGCTAAATCTATTCTAAGGTAGCAGGAATTTTGAAAACATAAAGGAGTATTCAGACAAAGGAAAAACTTAGGAGATATAAAGACAAAAAAGACACAAGTCTATTGCTCTTAAGTAGTGTCTTGTTCAATTAAAAAATGAAAACAATATAAAAATAATTAATTTTGAAATATATGATACATTGGAGATATGTAATAGGTGCTGTGAGGCATTAAGCAAGAAATATTTAACATACATAGGAAACAAAAGGAAGATTCTACAAAAGGTCATCAATAAAACCTCAATATTAAATGACACTCGAAGCAATCTTCTACTAAGGACAAGTGGTAGCTTTTGTGGCAGAGTCAACAGTATGTACAAACACTTAGCAGTGTGGAAGTGAAGGTACACTCTGGGCACTTAACATGGAAGCTCTGTGTATGATGAAGGTATGTGTACAATGGACATCCAGTCCAGATCCAACTACCATATCTCAAAGTTTTTAATCTATCCATGCTCCCTGGAGGCGAGGTCAAACCTTCCACCTTCCCTCCCTTCCATTACTTTGGGGAGTCAGCTCTAACCTCCAGTTGCTTAACACATTTTCTGTTAAAGTGCTCTAAAGAACCACAAATCAGAAGCCTACAAATCTAAACAAAAACCCATCATGTAAAATTTGGCTTCGTGGGGTACAACAATTATATCTACACAATAAACAAGCTGACGTCAATAAGCCTCCTTCACTGGTGTGGGAGAATAAGGAATTGATGGAAATGTGTTTAGAATTGAATAAAAATTGCTCATTGCCTAGTGTGGTGGATAGCCTTAGCCTCTTGTTGTCATGGTAACTCCACTCCTGGGAGGGGCTGCGAAGGAGGAGTGAATCTTGTAAACCTTCTGTCCAATCAAATTTGTTAAATAAAGGCTACAGCCAGTGATTGGACAGTAGAAGAGGAGTGGGAGGAGCCAGAGGCAGGAAAAGGGAGAAGAGGAGAGAGCCGAGGAGAGGAGAGAAGCTGCGGAGTTGGCAGTTGGTTGAGGCAGAGGGCAGTTGGTGGAGAGAGAAGACAAAGAAGACCTAGGAAACTGCAAGTTGTTAAGAGCTCTCATAGCCGGGAAATAGTGTAGTTTAATGGTAAATCTGCCCAATCTAGGCATGCAGCATTCATTTGATACTTACTGACTTGTGTCTTTATTCTATGGATTCCCTATGGGCAAGAGATTTACCGCAACAGCCCTATTAGTCCTCTGGCTCTGGATAAAATGTAGAAGGAGCTCCATGTTACCTAATTCCATTTCTCACTTTCTCATCAGAGAACCAAAAGCATGTCCCTCAAACCTCTATAGGCCTCATTATCTTGCAGATATTTCAGACTCCAATATACTAGCCATTAAAAAGACGTCACTGTGTTCAATGACACCATCCTTGGGCAGGAGCCATAGATAATAAAACAATTGCCAACATTCCCTGGCAAATCCATATGGCCAAGAGGACAATGGTGGAAACAGTTCATGACAAGGGAGGGAGGACAAATAATAAGGTGGAGAAAAGCATTAAATCCTGGCTAAACAAACAGCCATGGCTTGGACGAGTAGGGGGAATACAACTGCCAATAGGAGGAGAAGGATGCCAAAATCTAGTATAGGGCCAGCTACCTTGAACGACAAATGCAACAGTCCCTGAGAAGTCCAACACTGATTGCTTCCATAGACCTGCTGAATGGCAGAAGTCACCCATGCCAGGGATAACAAGAAAGTATGCAAAAATCTACAGAGGCTTGCAAGACTGCCAGGAAAGAGTGGGATGAGGTTAGCTGGGAAACTGCAGCCAATGGCCCTAGAGGGGACAAATGAAAACACAGCAATTGATCTTGAGGGGGACACTTGGGGTGTATTGATGTTTGAGAAAAGGCAAGTGGTCAACTCATTGGCTCTAAGCTTGCTACTTGAGACTCATGAACAATGGGGAGCCAGAGGAGTTGGAAGCATGGTTTCTGCTGCCTGGCCAGATGTGCCTGCAGAGGACAGTGAAGTCATTCTCTGGATGCTGTGACAGACTGGATCTGCAAATTCTGAAGCCAGTAGCTCAAAATTCAGATCTGCCATCAGCATAAAGGGAAGTTCTGTAAGGGTACCTCGACTCTGAGGTAAAAGTGGACAACTTGGACCTCATTTAATGTATGGAAATAATTATTACTATTATTTTTAGACCTATCATTTGAGCAGCTAGAAATAACTATTAGATTGAGTTGCACAAAGACACTGGTGCTTTGTACTTTTAACCTATAAGCCTCATTTCTTCTGTTTAGCTTAATAGATGGATAAAGACGCAGCAGGATTTTAATTAGTTGTATCTGACAGAGCACTCTGTTACCAGATGTCAGATGAGGTACATCTACTGGTACCTTCTTCCCAACTCTCCAAGGAAAGTCATTTTAGATCTAAGCAAAGATGCGTTAGCCTGGGGTTAATGTATAGCTGACTTCTCTTTGTCTCTCCGTCCAGTTAATTGGGAAACTCCTCACTATGCACGTTCTTTCTACAGAGCATTGTGGACCTGGACCAGGGGAGAACTCCCGTCTGAAACTTGGGAGAGCGGTTCTTCATTCCATAGGCATGGCCTTGGGATAACAGCTGCTGAGAGTGAGTTTTAAGAACATTTTTTACCATCAAGTATTTTCCCTACCACCACTCAAGAAAATTTTCATCTCTTTGGTTAAGTAGTGACTTCACGGAATATCATTTTTCAAAATGCAAATTTATCCTCTCTCATGATGCACTACCTATTACCTCCTGAAATAGTATGTACATAGGAACAAACTACATGAAAAACTTCTACCAGACACACCCACAGAACACATACTGCTGGCTCAGCACATTGAATAGACCTAGAATTCCTCTTGTCTTTCTGCAGGTCTTATGAGAAAAAAAAAAAAAAAAAAAAAAAAAACACCTTTCATGTATAAACCAGCCTCCATGACACATGACCACTCTCTGACTACTCTTGAGTTTGGGATTAATGTGTCCAAACTCAAGCTTCCCATGATGGACTCCATAGAAAAGAACATATTAAACACTGTACAACCTCAATAGCTAAAGAAGTGTCAGTCTGCCTGGGAGCTGACGTGGGACCACAAGCTGTAGCTTCTAGAATGCCATGTCAGCTAGACATAGGTAGAGGAAATCATAGGGACTTTCCGTTACCATAGATACAGTGGAACTGGGAGTAAAAATCAAACCCAAGGCCAAAGACAGAAGCAAGGGTACCAGAGGAAAGAAGGCAGGCTGTCACTGTGTAGTATTTTGGAGAAAACTTTATAGAAGAACCCTTCAGTCCCCATGCAGCTACTAATTTTAATCCTCTTTTTTATGGATGTGTTTGTTTCTGAGGAAGTATTTGGGAATTCCATAAAGTTTCCCAAGTGAGACTTATGCTTTTTGTGAACTCTTGGCAACCACCTCTAAGAGACAAGGGTTCCATATCAGATGTGGCTTGGGAGACCCACAGAGATCTCTTTTCCTCCATTCCCATGGCTCCTCCGTCTACAGGCAGCATCTGTAGAGTTGTCTTTCACTCTAGCTGAGCAACAATGGCCTTTGAGGGAAGATGTATCTCCCAAGGCTACTTCTGAACTCTTCCAAAGAGCCCCTTCTCTTTAGCTTCATGGCCTGTTTCTTGCCTTTGCTTCATGCTTCCCAGTAGTGTAGTCACTCTCAAAGGCATAATTTCACTTCTCAGTTCATTACTAGGTGACCTTGTTCAACCAAACCTCATTCTGCTTTAGCTCTGCCTCTGAGAACTTCTTGTCTCTCACAGATACTGAAAACCTGTTGGTATCCTTCTCCAAGAATCTAGGAAGCAGAGACATGCCTGATCACAGCAGCAGATCACATGGCCCTTGGATGTATGGATCTAAGCAGCAATTCTGTCAAATCAGAATCTAACAGAAGAAAGCAGGGTCAGATTTGCATCTGAATTGCCCTTAGCTTTTCTAACTAACCATTAACTCAATCTTTCTTCCCTCTGCTTTTGTATCGGAACCTAGCCCTTGGTTTCTCCTTCATTTGCCACATGATAAAATGAGCCTTTCTTATTCTTTTATTTAATTAATTTTTTAAAATTTCTTTTTAATTCATCTCCCACTCATCAATGTGGTTTTGCAACTAGTGAATGGTTTTCAATTGACTCTGTGTGCCTGGCACTGTGAGGGAAGGGATATCTAAGAGACAAACTTGGAAAAGTTCAGTTCTGGATGGCTGACTCAATCAAGAGAATGACACAGGAACCTAACACAATGGAGGCCAAAATACCAATGTCATAGCTGGTAAGATTGTCTGGAGATTATGGCCCAAGTGTGGGGCTGAATAAGAGGGTCAGAACTCCCTTGAAAGAAGCTGACTCCCAACCCTACAGGCCTCCTCTGCTAGGCTTTACCACCCAACAGGAAGCCTGAAATTTATACTCTGGATGCAAGTAGATCCTGGTGGATCCTCCTTACAGACCCAGACATTAGGTCAGCCACTGGATTTCATAAGAAGCAAAAGAAGAAGACAAAGGGACAATTTTATGAGCCAGGAGCCCTTCTTTCTAGAGAGCTCTTTAGCTCTTTATATATATATATATATATATATATATATATATATATATATATATATATATGAATATGTATATTATTATATGTATAAGCTAAAAATATATATGTGTGTGTGTGTATGTATGTATGTATGTATTTATATAGCTAAGAATGGCAGCTAGAGTTCAGCCCTTGTTCTATACTATACTATATATTTCAGAGGAAACCTATCATCTGGGTCACACTCTGATGGGCCTCAGTGTGTGAGGCTTGCAGGCTCAAGAACACTGCCCAAGGTATGAATGGAGTGTTCAGTGGGTGGTTGCATCCTTCCCATCTTTCCTCTCTTCCCTTCTCCAGCCTCTGGACTGTGCTAGGATGGATTGAGATCGACAAACCTGAACGTGTTTTGGTTTGAGGTTTGGCAACCTCTGTAACTCCAAAGTATTCCACAAATGTTTTGTGTTCTGTGAAACCAAAAAACATTGGCCAAGCACTTTCCCCTCTAATTTTTAAACCCATGTGTTTTTAAAGGAAATGTAATCCGTATGTTTTAGTAACATTTATATGCAATTCATCAAGCCGTACTCCTCCGCATGAGTCATTTGATGTCTAAAACGCATGTGGAAGAACAGGAGTTGGGAAGAGCTGTATTCTCATGAGAAAAGCCACAGAGGAGAGACTGGACAGAAGGTGATACACTGGTCCTGATGCTAGTTCAAAAGCACCAGGTCAAAGATGCCCAAATCATTCTCCATACACTCGCCCATCCATCTTTCCCATACACATGATAGCACCAAAAGTCCTTGCCCACATCAGATCCTGTAGTTAGCTAGTGAGAATTAAATCATTAAGCAGCTAATGATAATTGGGTAGTTTTTTTTTTAACTTTTGAAAGAGGAAAATCATTCAAAACCTTTATACTTGCCTTAACAAGTCCATTGTTACTTAGTTTCCAAGAATGCTGGGGAAAGAAGCCATACACTCTTGTCCCCATTGTAAGACACTGAGAGTGCATCCCAGCTTCAGCTGCCAAAAAGGTTCAGCTTGGTTTTCTGTCCTCATCTGGGGGATCCTTGTTTATAGGAGGTATGAAGTGAATGGGAAGACTACTATTGGCAGTAGCCTACAAACACAGGTGCAAAGCTCACAGGTGGCTTTATTTGAGACAGAAACAGCATTTAGACAATGTATGTCAAGGAAGAATTTTACTCTAAGGATCTGTTGACGGTAAGCCAGTCAAGGACAGGATGCTAGCACAGTGCATGGGATGTACATCTCTGAAGCTGGGCAGATGTGGGTGTTCACCAGCATTCCAGCTTAGCTCTGGGATGGTGGCAAACCTATTTAACTCCTTCATGTCTAAAAACCTTTGTAAGATGCAAGTTTGAAAAATGAAGGATGAACTCCCAAAATGATAAGTGTTCATTTGCAGATAGCTGAGACAGTTACTAATAATCCTTAAATTAACATTTTTGGGGTTTAATTTTAATTGACACATAGTATATAGCTTATACAGCTATCTAGTGTTGTAGAATGATAACTCAGTATGTGTGCACAATATGTAATGGTCAAATCAGGGCAATATTTTTCTTCTCCTTAAACACCTCATTTCATCGAATCGGGAAGTTTTGAACTCTTCTAGATCTTTATAAAATATGTGATAAATTTTGAACTTCAGTTATCCTCAAATGCTTCCACATATCAGAACTTGCCTTCCTGTGTCACTCTTATTCTGGTGTTTACCGTTCTTTCTTCTGTCCCTCTTTACTCTCTTCCTCTAACTTTTGGGAATAACCGCTCTGTTTCTCATATCTACAGAAACCGGCCATTTTAACTTCTGGATACAGAATATGCTACATGGCTTTTTGTGGTGAGTTATTTCAGTTGCTGTCCTTTGGTCCCATTAATGCACAAATGACAGAATTTTATTCTTCTCTTTTTAATGTGGCTTGCAGGGTTTGATATGGCATAGGAAAGAATTCTCACACTATAAGAAATAAGTTAAGCACTGAAACAGGCTAAGCCTGACTTCAAAGCTCGGCATCCTGCACTATCGAGCCAGCAGTCTGTCCTTGATTTACTCATAGTTCTGTTTTCAAGGAATCTTACAGATAAGAGTAAGACACCAAGCAGGACAGGAAAACCACCATCGTCTCTGAGCAGCAAGACATTCTCTAGCCTCCAGGAAGACCTCCTCTCAGTGTTCAGATAAGAGGTCCTCCAAACATCCTGCCCAGTAGCCAATCCTTCAACACTCAGCACTTTTAGTCTCAAGGTGGAAGGCAGTGAGCTTTCGGTTCCTGCAGCATAGGTTTAATGTTGGTCAGCACAAGCTATTTTGTCATACCTGGGCATCTTCCATCCCATGCTGCTGAAGCACAGTTATAAAAATGGCCTCACTGTAGCCATAGAGACTCCCAAATATGCAAACACAATGAACACATGTCTGTCCTTATACCTGCTTTCTGGAAACTTTTCCTTCCACCTGATTCTTCACGTTATATCATCTAACTTCAGCTATCCCATAGAAACAGTGTCCATTCCCACTCGACCTCCTGGTTGATTTTTTTAATTAAAAATCTATGGGTTTTTTTGGTTTTTTTTTTTTTTTTTTTTTTTTTTTTTTTTTTTTTTGCTATCTATGCAACAAGGACAAGAGCATTCTAGATGGTAACTTCCAAGAGTGTATACCTTCTACTATAACTTCCAAGAGTAGCATGCTTATCAACAGGAAGCTCTGGCTGAAGAATTAAAATCAACTTTAGAATAGGTTTTTGAACAAATACTACAGATTACATGGGTTTCAATGGAACACAAATGCAAGGGGGTAGCGGGGGGGGGGAGAAAAGCAATGCATTAAGCATCCATAAGAAAATAAACAAATACTAAATACTACTAGAGATTCTAACACACACACCCAAAAAGAAAGGACTAGCTGAGTAAATAATATGACCACATTTGGACCTGGAAACAGATATTTAGCTATAGAGCAGAAATTCTTACCTTGGGAGGTGGACCTTTCAAAAATATACAGAACACTACATGCTTATCAGAAAAAAATAATGTACAGCTGCTCATGTGCATAGTTACACTTACATACTAGGGGCCCATAGACCCTGAAGGCCATCCATGAACTCCAAGCTACAGGCTTTGAATACCCTTGCCATACATGGCCTATCTGTGGAATGTCATTAGGCAGTTTAGTCACTGTGTAGACATCATAGAATTTCCTTCCTCAAATCTAGACATAGGCCCACTGCACACCTTACTGTAAGGTAGATGCCATCACGCATGAGGTCTGTTCATGCTGATACACTGGTCTTTGGTGCTTGATTGGATAATGTATCACATATTTCATGGAGTAATTCTAAATATAAATTGTTGATTTATCCAAAAACTGCTGTAGAGAGAATACCAAAGATAATTCCTAACAATCTGTTGTCCAGATGTAAAGCAGTCCTTGCAAATTATGAAAGAAGTCTGATGTCTGCTGAAAGTCAATTGCGTTGCAACGCCTATGCTATGCCAGATGCACCCATCACTCACTCAGTCTCTGTTGCCTGTATCTGATGAGATTGCCTAATTGGAAATCATGGGCATGCCTGGCCTCCAACTTGCCATAGATTTTAATTTTATGTAGGAAATCATTTAGAATAAAGTGTTATCAGCCAGAAAATCAGTATAGCCTGGAAGACATTTGACAATGGTAGAAAATGATCCTGTACCCATCTGGCAACTCCTGGAACCAAAGGTGCAGGTAATGAAGAAAGGTTGTATTCCCCCTCATCACTGAAACTTCTCTTTGCTCTAACAGATGGAGACTATTGCAGAAAACCACAACCAGCCAAAAGATGGAGCTGTGAAGCAAAGTCCAGCTGATACATCTAACAACCCAACTCCCACACCCCAGGCTCAGAGATCAGTTTAAAAGGGGGGAAGGAAAGATTCTAAGAGCCAGAAAAACAGAAGGCTGCTGTAAGAGTGTGTCTCCTAGAGATATCAGAGAAGCTACACACATAAAGTCTCCCCAACATGGCTATTTAAACATGACCTGAACAAAGACAACATAAATAAGCAACCTCATGTGGAAAAAGAAAAGTTCACAACCTTCAATCAAGAACTACAGGCCACTAAGGAATGCTGAGAGAAGGAGAAATAGTCTCTACGCCCAGGGAAGAGCATACCAGTTGGTTATATAATACCAAATGGTCAGCCATAAAATCATCTACACTAGTACCATTGTACAAACTGAGCAGGTTGTATCTGTATATTTAGGAATACAAACAAATACACACACACACACACACACACTTATACAACAACAATTGAAGAAAAGGGGGCACGAATTTTAAAGAGAGCAAGGACAGAATACATAGGATGACTTGGAGGGTGGAAAAGAATGGAAGAAATGAAATAATTATATTATAATCTGAAAAACTAAAAAAATATTTTAAAAAATGAAATGAAAAAAAGGTGGTATTCTAGGAACACCCTCCCCCTTTATAAAGTCAGAGTGCATATGTCTTAGAGGACTACTTCCCAGGAATAAAATTATTACACTTGTTTTTACAAATTCAGCTCATAAAGGTAGTAATTTTCTGAAATCTTCTATTTTTCAGAAATGTAAAACATGTAAGACACCACTGAAGT
The DNA here is from genome assembly GCF_011762505.2 of Arvicanthis niloticus. NCBI lineage: Eukaryota > Metazoa > Chordata > Mammalia > Rodentia > Muridae > Arvicanthis > Arvicanthis niloticus. The sequence continues at coordinate 78,490,288 of NC_047661.1, read as the reverse complement.
CCATACAGCCACCTCCAGATACCAGCAAAATACACCAATCCACTGACAGCAATAAATGACATGTAGCTTGTGCTTTACATGGACTGAATCACAGAGCGTAATGTAGAGGGCAGAGCAGCATGAAAGCTTGGCTATGGTATTTTAAGTTGTGTGACAAAAATTTTGGAAGATGAGCCTTTTGTGTTGGCAGGGAGGGGGGACTTGGGGATTCTTGTATAAGCCATCCATTTCTGACTCAGTGCAGTTGCAGAGTTACAAGCATTCTTTGGGAATCAGGAGCCTAAGGGCCACCAATGAGATCTGGGGAAAGGAATTTCATCAAGAAGTCAGTACATTTCTTATTCCAATATTCTTACCTGTTTCTGCCAGAATCTCTGAATCCTTTAGCAAAGGGGTTTCGGTCAATTTTTAATCTGGTGATCTGGAAATAAACAAATAAATATCAATTGTTTTCATATTAGCTGATTTCCTTTCGTGTTACTCCTAGAAAATTAACAAAAACTCACTCTATTAATAACAGCTGTTGTTTTTATTCCATTTCCTTTTAGTTAGAGATTTAAATTTCAGCTTGACATAAGGCTCAGGCCTGGCACCCAGATGTGTAATTTGCTTCTTTCTGACATCCAAGGTTTGCCCTGAGTGTGACTGTGATCTCACTTCTACTCCCTGCCCTTGTTCCAAACTAGTGACAAGCTTCGTGTATAGACAAACACAGAAAAAGAAAAATGAATGGCGACGTGTTCTGTTGTTGGTGACACACAGAAGGTACTTCAGGAATACTTATTGAATACACACCGTGTAAGTGAATGAGTGATGGAGAGATAGTCACATGCCCAGGAAACTACCAACAGACAATCAGCTTCAGGCCATGAGAGCCAAATAATTGGCTCCATTTCCCATTCAACATAATATGCGCCTTTCCTGCCACCAGAAATTGCTCATTTAATGACCTGAAATGTTTGTAGAAATGACACAAAAAGCTGCTTCATTTTCACCAGAAGTGGTGAGGTTCCTCAAATATAAAACTGAATGGGGCCACATGAAATGCATCTCATTCGGTCTCCAAGACTCATCAGCAAATCAGAAGGAGCAAAGAGGCAGCTTAGCAGGGCGGATAAAGCCAGTGCATACACATTCCTCTTGTTCTGGTCCTCAGAGGCTGTTCATTTTTAACCTCCTCTTACTACCTCAGACCCCACCATTGCATCCTGTGTTAGTCCCAGTAAATCATAGCAGCCCTGAATATCTCGTCCTCATGCTTCTAGGCTAGAAAATGTCTAAACAACATTTTCCATATGAGCCCTAGTGTTTCTGCTTCCAACCTTGGTCATGGGAGACATTTTGATACCTTTGTGTCTGAACTAGATGTAAATAAATGACTTGCTCCACTGAAGCCTCAGGCTTCCAGATGACATTTTAAAAATTTAATTATACACATCCTTCAAGATCTGGCTCTCCTATAATCTCTAAGGTGAAGGCATGGAGCCTTTCAATTTACTGATTCCTCAGAATTTTCAAACTCATTTGAAATTTTGAAATTTCAGGATAATATGAAAATGTTTTGTAAAATTAATTTTCCCATTTCTCCTTGGTGGCCCTTGGCTCCTGGTTCCCAGAAAATGCTTGCATACTCTGCAATAGTATTGATTTAAAAAGAGAGAGAGAGAAATAAGTGATTTAATCAAGAATCTCCAAGTCCCCTCCAGCAAAAGGCATATCTTCCAAATTCGTTATTACACAAGGTAAAGGCTGGGGGCTCAAACAAATGAAAGGCACTCTGTATAAACCAATTCTAGAAATTTGGAAATCTCATTTTTAAGGGAAGACTCAGATTGCTGCTAACAGCAAAACCTATTCTCACTAAGACAATGAAAGTCGGTGCCTCTGCAGACATTTCCTAGTCTTTCTTCCTTCTCACCTCGTCAGAGTGAAATTTCCCAAAGCCAGAGCCTTTAAAATGTCTTTAAAATGCAATGTGAGATTCCCACAAACAGACTCTCACTTGAAAGCTCCATACTGGCTTCAAGGCTATTCTGCTTCCTAAACATTCCTTGCCTCGAGAATGGTGCACTAATAATGTAGCAAAGGCAATTTTACATCTATTTTATAGACCAGAGCAGGAGCCTAAAGGTTTGGCCTTCTGAAGTTCAGTGTCTGCCATGTGAATACTGTATTGAATTTAAAGAGTGTCACTGCTTTTCTGTGTTTGACTTAAAATCGGTTCTTTCTTCCCCCCATAACCCACAGCAATAAACCACACACCATATTTTCTTTTCAAGTTGGGGTTATAATATTTTATTTTCTCTTTCAAGTTGGCTTATCCTGTCCAACTCATTTATGATAGTGGTTTCTGATATACAGTTGCACTGCTGTGTTTGGGGTGCCTCCACAGACCCCTGTAAATATAACATTCTAGTTCATTGCCTGGGAGAAATAGCTGACAATGTGATTCCCACAGCCCAGGCCACGAGATTTGTATGGAAATTTAATAGAAAGGGGCCAAAGATGTTGGTAAAATAGCACTCCTGTACATTCCGACAGTTTTAATAGGAGGCTTAGATAGATTTATGAAAAGTGTGGCTGTGATAATCGTTATTTATCAAGTATTTTTGTGTGTGTGATAAGGTGACAGGTGACACAGGTGACAGGCTTGGTGGGCACTCAGCATGTGGCTGTGTCACCTCTTTGCTCTCAAGACATTTATAACCGAGAACGACAAAAGGCAGACATGTGCAGTGGTAACAACATAAAACAAATCATAATTAGCTCCACCTCAAAAGCAACTTAGCCTAAAAACTCAGACGAGCCAGCAAGTTGAAAGACTCTGAGTCTTCGCCTTAGAGATGAGATAGTAGGAAAGGCAGTCCTTGAAGAATGTGTACAATTTAATTTTTAATGTGGGCCATAAGGCTTGCTGTCCTCTGGAAGACAAGGATGAGTAGGAGGTGAATGTTCATCAAGTAGAAGTTAAGAATCATCTTTCTCTTTCCCATTGGAGACAAAGAGTAAGCAAAGAGTTGGATTTCCCATGCCTAGGTCTTCTCATTCAAATTAAATCATAGGGTATGGTCAGGAGACTGTGTATGTATGTATGTATGTATGTATGTATCCATGTATGCATGCATGTATTATGTTGTATGTATATGGGGTGGCTAACAATGACATAGACATGTTACAGCCTCATCAGGAGCTAAATAAAGGACTTGGATGAGACCTAGAGGAATGCTGGGCCAACAAGAAGACCCAAGGGGCAAGAGAACAAAGCCTCACTTCAGCATCTTCCTCACTGTGTATCACACCAGGGACCCTCCCCCCCAAAAAAAAACCCAATAGATGCTTCACAGCACCACAATGAGCCCAGAGAACATATAAGAACTCACAAGCAGCCATGAGGACACATAAAACTTCCATTTTCCATTTTCACCTCTGTGTATGCACCATACAACCAGATGCCTGAAGTCCAGTGGGGGAAGAGAAAACCTACCTGTGCACCCAAATCAAATCAAGTTATGCTAGGAGATAAAGTCAAAATAGAAATGCAAAGGTATATATTCCCTTGCCCTACTCCATTACAGGTCAAGGCCTTTTAGGGGAACCAGCTGCACAAAATTTATATTTATTAATGATATATATTTATATAAAATTATATATGTGTGTGTATGCATGTGTGTATAAAATGTGGAGAGGGGAATGAGAGAACATTTGAGTGAATTCCGACTCCAGGTCATACTGTTTTACCAGTGAGACTCAAATATGTCTTCTCACCTCCTTGCCGCAGGCCAGGTTCTTGACTAAACTATTCTATGGTCTTAGAACTGACCTCCTTTCTTCTACTATCCAGTCTAAGCAGCTCCAAAGATCTGCATTTACACATTCGTACAGTATGCTAGTTTTTTTAATAATTACCCCTGTACAGAATCCAATCCACCCTCCTTGACCAGCCTTGTAGGGCCAACAGGCTCTGGCCCAAGCGCATGCTCCAATGCTAGCACATTCCTCTACCCTTGTCCACAGGCTCCAGCCAAACTGAACTGCAGACCATGCTGCTGTGTTTCAAGCCCTTCCTTTGAGATGCCCTCACAGAGCTGACTTCACACTAAATCTCAGTCTAACAGTCTTGCACAGGAGACAGCTCCCCTGCCTCTGTTGGTCTCTTCAACTTAAAATGCCCTTAACCCACCTCTCCTCTTAATGCAACTATGTTTCTTATTTCCATATTTACCATCTCCTCCTCTGTGTAACAGGTAGGTTTCACACCAATTTTAAGTTCTGTTTTATTAAGTAGAGCCTAGAATGTTATGCAATGGGTTTTTGTTAAATGAAGAATGAATGAATACATGTTTATGTGAGAACCAAGTTCAAACCCAAAGCAAAGACAAGGTTGGGCAATTCTTCACCAAGCCCTTTCTCAACCCTCATATCTGCTTGCATTCATTTCTGCATCACAAAGATTATGAGTGTCTTTCCAGCTAAGATAGGGTCAATTAGTAACTTCATGTGCCCTTGAAGTTGTTCAAGAGCAATCATGTTCAAACACTGCCCCATGATAAAGAGAAGACATGGAAAATGTGAAGGCCATCAAAGCAAAATTCTTTGCTGACTTTATTTTTCTAACCTTCATATTGTTCAGTCAGAGCTATTGAAGACAGGAACAAAATGGAGTGTTTGTGGGCTTGTCACTATTAAATTTTGATCATTGCCTTTGCATTTTTGTTTTGTTTGTGGTTAATTTCAATCTACCTCACAATCCATAGTGTGGACATGAGTAGCACAGGCTTTGGAGAAGATGAGTGCTGAAGATGGGTATGATTAGATAGCGCCCGGGCTAAATGACCTTCCTTTTTACAGTGCTTAGCTATTCTTATTTATATTTTAATCATACAGATTAGAACATTTTTAATCAACAATTGAAAAAAGGGGTTGGAGAGATAGCTCAATGGTTAAGAGCACTGGCTAGTCTTCCAGAAGACCTGGGTTCATTTCCCAGCACCCACATGGCAGCTCACAAATGTTTGTAACCCCTGTTCCAGGGGATCTGACAAGCTCACATAGATGTACCTACAGTCAAATCATCAATGTACGTAAAATAAAAATAAATTGCTTTTTAAAAAAGAATGGAGAAAAAACAAACAAACAAACAAACAAAACTATTTGAACTAACGTGTTCAAAAAAACCTGCATTGGTCTGATTGCAAATTAAAGAAAAACTGGCTGGGCAGTGTAGGATATAGGAAGTGGCTCAGAGTCCTGCTGGATTTGCTTCCACAAAGCTGGCAGTGTGTTCAGGCATCCGTTCTGCTCCGTGTAGCCAAATCTCTCCAAGAATAAAGCTATTACATGGGGAGAGCATGGCTGTGTTTTTTGGACTCTAGTTCTCTGCTTGGGAAAGAAAATTGAGGTTCATCAGCCTTTGCCCTCAGAGAAGGCAAAGATCACAATGGAAAATTCCTGATAATTCCTTGGGCATATGGTAGTATCAGCATCTTCCAAGACAATGGGTAGAGTATTCAGTTCCCTTCATTCCCAGGCTACCGCCATACTCTCTGAGATGAGATTCTGGGCATGGTGTACTTTTTCTCTCACAGAGCTGCCAAGCTGGCATTCTGAGAGCAAATATTAGCAATAATTACTTCAGTGTGTTAGGAACTCTGAGTCTACAGATTGGAAAGACAAGTATGAGGAAGAAAGGGAAAGGTGGAAGAATACATAAATACTGCATGAACGTAAGAATGTTTAATTCCCACCTCATCATGAAAAAAGCAGGATCATGGATATATAAAGAAACCAATGGTAAAGTCATGATAGCTAATGCTCTCAGGGATGTAGTCACTGGCAAAAACACATGTCCAAAGCCATGCCACCAATCAGATGTAAACATTTTTAAAATTATGGAAGCATCCTTCATCCTAACTCATGATTTCTAGACTTTAGAATTTAATAAGCCAGTCTAGTCCCTCCTCCAACATTTGAGGGATTAACATTCATGTCCCAATTTTTTATTCTACCAACTGTAAAAATTAATATGTATACTCTACTGGTGTCAATGTTTCATAAAATAAATAACATTTTGCATCACAAAATAGGCAGGCCAAAATAGAACAGCCTAAGTGAATGTTTGTAGCAAGCTGTGGTTGTTTTGTTTTTTTTTCAAAGAACTACAGAATGCTGTTGCTGATTCAGACCCAGACATCAATTTCCAAATAAGAGCACTGCAGAACAGTGATTTACCAAATCAGGGCAGTCCAGCAGCTGCAGAGTTCAGAACTCACTCCTGCCTCTAAACTTCCAATTGGCAATTTCTACCACATTCTATGTACTGTTTGTTCTCAAACAGTACCATAAAATATGAGGAAGATTAGATCCAGTCAGGACCTGATATGGTGAAAGGTCATGAAAACAGTACAGTGCCCCAGGAGGACCTTGAAGACTGAGCTCATTTGCAACCAGGAAAGAAGGCTATACAGGTGGAAGTAATATCTTCTCCAAACTTGAAAGGAATACAGACAGAGAAGGTGAAAGGAGTGAACCATTCCTGGGAACCTAGCAGTACAAGTTCAGTGATAAAACTTCAACAAGATCCCTTCACTCTTGCAAGTATGTGACAGGAATAACAGAAAATGGGCCAAGAAATGAAGGCAGTGATTGGTCATCAAAGGCCCTGAGGCATCATTGCGAATGGGTAACAGGTAAATGATGGAGTCAGCATTGTGCTTCAGCAAGATCCCCCTAGTAATGCTATGAAACAGCTGGGGAGACATTCAGATTTGGATCTAAGAAACCCAAGAGGAAGCTGTCTTCAGAGCCAGGGAGCAGGGAGGCCAGAGCAGAACAAGGGCATAATGAGATTAGAAAAAGGAAAATGTGTTATTAGAGACAACAAATTCAAAAGGAATATTTGTGAGGAGATTCTGATGTCTCGTTGAGAGACTAAAAACAAGTCACAAAGGATACTGCCTTAATGAATTGAAAATGGATAAAAGAATTTAGAATGTTTTGTTTGTTAAAAGCAAAATACAAAGCTCATACCTCTCAAGAATGGACATGCTAAAAATATGATATAGAATATTACAAGAGTCTTTTAAAATATTCCAAACATTCATGCTAGGTTGCCTCAGGTTAACGAGAGAATATTGCTTTCAATACTTTTTGAGGGAAATGGAAGAATAAATAATAATTTCAGATCTATAAACCATCCCTGAAAAGAATAAGATGACCCATTTTCTAGGAGAAATTAATGTCCAGACAGAGAAAGTTACTTTCTGAGAGTGAGTTAGTTGCTCATAGAGATATAGGACTCTGATCCAGCCTTCCAAATGTCTGATCTGTTGCTCTCTATGCAACAGGACATGGCTCTTTATTAGAAAGACCTGCTAATACTTCAGCTAAGTTCCATTCCTTCCACTGGGCTTTCTTCACTGTGTTTCTCCAGACATGTTCCTCAGCACACTGAACTGGCTTTTCCTCTACACAGGCCTCCTAACCATTTCCTTCAAAAGACTCATGATAAACAACGTCATCAGAAGATTTTAATTATTCTCATTCCAGAACATAAAGGTAATAAGAATACAGCAAGGAAAAGATAAATCTTACAAAAAGAACAATTTCTGTTCCCCAGAATCTTCAGGAGGAAATGCCTTCTATGTAACCAATTGGTCTTGATCTATAGGATGCAAACTTCATGACGCCCAATGGGAAAACCTAAGGTTGTTTTGTTTTATTAGAAGGTGCTATATTATATTAAATCACATCTACACAGCCAAAGGGAGTATTAAACAATCGCACTGGTTGATTTATGCAGCGACTGGGGACTTGTTAAATAGGCAAAAGCTGTTACCTCAATCTCAAAACAGGCAGAACTGAGTGTGACCCATCTGTTAGAACATCATCACATCATGAATTCATCAACTTTGCACAAAGACAGAGATCAAAGTAGTAACCTATTCACCATAATCCCTTCAAGAGCGAATGCACCTTGCCTAATTCCCGACAATCGACTTTTCCCTAATGAGCAATTTATTCTTTAAAATTGCCTCTGTCTCCCACTTTCTTCCATATCTTTCTACATGCAGCCATATGGCAGTGTTGCCTGATTCATATACACTCTACCTACTCCACACAACTCCATGAGGCAGGCATGTTTGTGGATGCAGTAGGCACAAATTGAAAGGAGTTAAGAAACCTGTTCAAGGTCACACAGCTTGCCAGTGTTTCCGGCATAGTTAAACAGGTGTAGTTACTGTGGAATCTAGAACTAGGTCCTCTACAGTAAGTTATGGCTGTGTATCTTGGTGTTCTCGTGGGACTGCCAACAGCAGGAGTGAGGGGTACCTTTCTTTTGCCTGCTCTTGGGAGCCTTTTCCTCCTACTGGATTGCTTCATCCAGCTTTAATATAAGAGTTTTTGTGTCATTTTGTTGGAACTTGTTATGACGAGTTCGGCTCATACTCCTGGGAAGCCTGCTCTTTTTTATAGGAAGAGGAGGAGTTGATCCAGAGGAGAGGAGAGTAGGTGGAGTAGGGAGATTGATTGCAGTTGGGGCATAATGTAAAAGAGAAAATTTTAAAAAACAACAACTGGTGTTTCTAATACTGACTTTTCTGTGTCATTGAGAAGAACTAAGCATTCTTCACCAAAAACAAAATAAAGCTTCTCTAAAAGCTGTGAGGCAGCAGGCTCACCACAGAGGTCTCTTACCTGCTGGTTCTGATAGGCTGTGACTGTGGTAAACACAGTCTCAGGAAAGTTGAATGTTTTCACCCCGTCCCCCACAGGCACAGGCTTGGTGGGTGAAAGATCACTGCTGAAGTCTTTGCGGATCACGTGAACTCGAGGCTGGTATTTATGCATGGAGTGCAGAATGATCTGAAATGTGAAAAGGAAAGTTTATGCAGGGTGTGACTTTAAGGTTCCTGCATCTTTTCAAATTCTCATGAAAAATAAATCACAAAACAGATGTGCTATATGACTAGGATGGGTTAAGTGTGGGAAGCACAAGGCCCTAGAAATGTGTGCATTCACGGATGGCGAGAACTAAGCTGTTGGGTAGCATTACCTGGAAACACATGATAGGCCACACCCATCGTGGATGTTAGATGTGGTTCATTTGTTTAACTGGAAAAATACTGACCACCCATTCTCATGTTAAGACTACACTTCACTGAAAGTTCTCAACCTTTGCCCTGTGTCATCTTTCCCCTGCCTTCAAGTTTTCAGCAGGTGTTCATGTTTCCTTTAAATTCTTCACACAGCTATTCAAGCCCATTCAAGGAATTTGTAGGCATTCTTTGATGTCACAAAAGTGCAGATGGCATATCTGTGATCTTATGAACTCAGAACATATTTCCTTAAAGAAAATAGCAACAGTAACCAAGAATGATGCTGGCATTGATTGAAAACTCAGTACGTGTTTTATTGCCAGAGATAAATTCATAATCTCAATTGTTTCAATTACACCAGAAAAGCTTACGACTTCTTTTGTTAAATCATAGCTTTCTTAACCAATCAGCCAAACTTGTCGTTCTTTTTTTTTTTCCTCTTTGCTATCGCATTGTGAGGAGTTATTCTATTGAAGATTGTGGTTTCTTTCTCCACTGTTTAATCTGCCTTGTGTTTCTGTCTTACCTCCTTGACTGGACTGTGAGTCCCTGTCTGATAAATACAAGCTGATGCACAGCAGATGTTTTCTAAACATTAGATTTGTAATAAATGAAATTTAAGTGAAAAAATCATTTATGCTTAGTTACTTGGATTGGCAGACAGGTTCTTATTTTACTTATTTGAAAGAGCTTTGGGCTAATCAGCTCTAAAGCAAAAGGGGAAAGAGAGATTCGGGGATGAGGGATGCAGGGGTGAGGGATGTGGGGGTGATGGATGTGGGGATGAGGGATGCAGGGGTGAGGGATGAGGCTGTGAGGGATGCAGGGGTGATAGATGGGATGAGGGATGCAGGAGTGAGGGATGCAGGGGTGAAGGATGGGATGAGGGATGCAGGGGTGAGGGATGCAGGGGTGAGGGATGCAGGGGTGAGGGATGAGGGTGTGGGGGATGCAGGGGTGATAGATGGGATGAGGAATGTGGGGGTGATGGATGTGGGGATGAGGAATGCAGGGGTGATGGATATGGGGATGAGGGATGCAGGGGTGAGGGATGTGGGGTGAGGGATGCAGGAGTGAGTGGTGTTCTTTAACTTACATGTCCTTGATCATCCAGTTCATTGTTGGTCAGCTTGAGTTTGTCGAAACTAACCACCTGTCTCATCCAGGTGTCTCCAGAAGCTAGGGAATCCGGGTGTATATAAACCCTTGGAGGCACAGGGGAGTCAGCATTTCCAGCCACCATCCACTTGGAGCTATGATACACATATCTGAGACACAGAAAAAGGGAAGAGAATTTAGAGGCAGATGCTCAGAAGAATCAAAGCCCAAGAAACAAATAAAGAAGGGGACAAAGGAAGATGGAGAGATGACAGTGAAATCAAATGATGGGAATTACATGGAGACTATAAATGAGAAAAACAGAAAGATGGACAATAAGGGGGAAATGAAATCGAGATGGCAATGGATAATAGAATGGGATGGGGTGACAGATAACTGTTGTGGTAGTGAGTGATCAAAGCCACAGTTCTCATGAGGAAAACATCCTCAGAGTCACTCTTTGTGCCGAGCACCCGCATGTACACAGGCATCCTGGGTCCATGGTCTAGCTAAAGAAACAGTATTTTACTACAACCTTTTACCTTTCAAATGCAAACCGTATCACTCATCTTCAGCTACTTGTTCAGTATTTTGTTCCTTATTAAAAACATCTTCCATATTGTCCTATGAAAAGAAGCCATGTGCAGGGACTCTCTCACTTGTTAACCGTTTCCCTGCTAGCCATCCAAATTTTACAAGGCACTTCTATAAGAGTGGAAGGCTTTCTGCACCAGTGTAACCACTCTCAGAACCATCAAATATTCCTAGTGTTCACTTTAACAAACTTGCTTTGAAAAGTTTTCATCATTCCCATAATTTTCCCACAATGCCCCGTACATGAGATGTTGATGGAAACAAATTTCCCTTTCCAGAGATCACCAATTTTCCTGTGTTCCTCAAGACTCATCCTGTGGTACCTCCTTATGTTTTGGTTCTAAAGGACTAACTATATGGACTCTAAACTTTGGCAAACAGAGGCATTCAGCCTGAATTATATAGCTTCCAAAATTCTCTTCAACTTACCAGAAGCATTTTCTCTAACTCCCTACCATGCTTCTCTTAGCTAGCTCTCTTTCCATACTATTACAGTTCTTCCCCATCCATATTTCACCGTCAAGTTCATAGGTTGAGAGCAAAGTTCTCATCAGTTAGACCTTTTTAAAATGCACTGCTGATTTGACTGGGGTCTCAAGACACTGAGTAAGTCATCATTGTTTTATAATAGCAATATATATGCCATCAAAAAGACTTGGAGAATACACTGAGATAAAGTTATTTATCAGATTGATATTCTGATATCATATATATTCATATATCCACACCCATATTAAGCACAGTTGTTCCTTCCCCTGATAAGATTTTCTTTCCAATTCTCCTATTTCTTCCTATCCATCTTTTCAAGAGTTGTATATCAGATATGCAACTGAAAAACATCACACTGGTCTAATTCCTTCTTTTAAAAAAAACCAAAAAACAAAAAAACTAAATTCCAACTCACTTATCATTCCACAAGACAGATCATCCAATGGGTTTGTCACTTTAACATGACCTCAGTTAATTTCAGATTCAAGAAAGAGCCACTTATTGTTTGCTCCTGTAGGGGACACTGCAAAATCCCATTCTGTCCAGAGCTGTGGGGAGGAGCTGAGAACACACTCACTGAGTCCTGGTTTTCTATCATTACTGTTTCCTGCCTGGAACTCTACCACACAGACCATTGGTGTATCCTCTGCCTTTATTCACCTAACAGGTCTAAAGAACTCCCTTGGGATACTGGTGATGTCCACAGTTCCAGAATCCAGAGTCCTTACCTGTATCTTTTATTGTCCACAGGCACAATGTCCATTGCTATATAGTATTGCTGATGTGGATCCAGGCCAGTGATTTTCACTCTCATGGCTGGAAACATCCTCCTATGAAGATGAATAAGGTCATGAGCACGGAGAGGAGGAAAGTAAACTGGAGCCAGAGCTTAGAGTGTCTTCTCACTGGGTATTTTAAGCACATCAAAACCCAGTCTCCACTAATTCTCTGAGTTGGCTAATTATCATGTGGCTGTAAATGATCACTGCAAACTGTGATGGAGACTCTCATTGCTGAAATAGCATCTCTTCTTAGCTTAAATTTAACTTATCTCTAGACTCACACTCAAACAGTTCATACCTGACTCTGCTTTATATATTAATTAACCTTTTAGTATTATGCATAAAATACTGATTTTATTTGAAAATTATCACTGAAAATTAATTTCTCAAGAAAAATAATAATAAAACAAAATGAACATGCCACTAGTTTCCAAACAAAAGGCCACCAAAAGTTTTCTTCTTTTCTTTTTTTTTCCCCCTCAGTGCATAAAACTGAGCAAAAATTTCTGCAATTTCTCAGGCTGTCAACGTGTGTGTCAGAGGAAGGACCCTGTGGACTAAGGAGCAAATACCAAATGAAGTCTACTGGCCTCTGGGCAATACCTCGCTTCCACCACAATGGCTTGTTAAACTTGCCAAAACAAGTGAGGTCAGGATGTGGCACTTTACAGCTTCTCTCATAACTGAAGGGAGGAGAGGGCACAGCCCAAAAGAGGTATTGGATTTCAACTAGCCTAGAATAAAGTTTGTCATTCTCTTCACAAACTCCAATAATAAAGGAAAGACACTAAGCTTGTTTGCATCAAACCAGACATTTAAAAAATTCTTGGTTCAAAAATGTGGGTTGCCTTGAGTGTGCTCTAGGGTACTTGTACACAAAACGCTACATTAAGCTTAACCATCTGGGGCTAGTTAATAGAACCGAGCCGACCATGGTGCTAATGAGGTCAAGGTCACAAGCTTGATCCACATATGGCCTAATTGGCTTTGCTCCATTTCACGGCCATAGACCATGCCCTGACCTTAGACAGCCATCTTGCAAATGTGTGCAAGTCTTTCTGTACAAGCCTCACATTCATTTCTCATGCAGGAAAGGTGAACCATAAAGCAAATATCTTTCTGGCAGCAAATCTGCTCCATGAGAATCAAATTGGAGAGACAAGAGACTTTTGATAGAAATGGTGGTAAAATCTGAAATAGTTGCATCCAATACATAGCCATCCCTCCTTTCACATTTTATTATCCTCCAGTTTTATATTTTCTCATCCCATCCTCACAACTTTAATTAGGAGGCCTTGAATTTTAGTCTTCCCAATAAAATGTGATGATTAGTCACTCTTAATAACATTCACTATGAGCTACACACTTTGATCTACAGTAATTCTTACAAACATCTGAGACCCTTAGTATATACTTTTAAACACAGATCAGTAATTGCCTTCTTAGCAGCAATGAATTACAATCCTCCTCTATGTTTTAATTACTAGGAGGCATCTGGTAAGAGACAGAGAGAAACCCTTCTCACTTACAAATGGAGGGGAGATGTGCCTCCTCTTGGCCACCTACAGAGGCTTGCTACATTCAAAGAAATAGATTTGATTTTGCCTTAATAACTTCAACAAAAGGGCACTTGATATTTTTAATTTGATTATTTTTTCTGTAACAGTTATGTAAGTAGTCAAATTCTAAGCTTATTTTGGGAAAAATGATTCCATTCCTGTCATCCATAACACAAAGCAAAGGCACTGGATTATCCCTGAGCTGACCACCTGCTTTAAAATTGTGTGAATTTTCTGAACTCTCCAGATACTGCCTGTTATTTGTGTTACTATGTTAGTACTTTATACAAAGATAATTCATAACTTGATGAAAAGTAAATTATCTTCCATATATCATAAAATAAGTTGTGTTTTGTATTAATTTTATGGTTAAATTTAGATCAGCTTTTCTGTCTTCTAAATTCATTAATCTCAACATGCGCCTCTGTCCATGGTGCTGATTGCACGGATTAATTGGTATTCCCCAAATTGAGGGCTCTGTACACTGCAATCACTTCAAATCAGCAGGAGGACAGCTTGATGTATAAGAAGATATAAGTGGAAAATAAGATTTCCCTGATTGGAATAAGACATATAATCCTATATACCTATCATAATTTAGAAAAGTGGATCTTTATTATGACTAAAGAAGAAACTGCTAGGAAGTATGCTATTATTGTCAACAAGCAAGAGGATCTTTAGAAAACATATGCATAGAAATTAAACACTGAAAAGCTGGGGCATGCCAGTGTACTGAACTCCAGAACTCCAGAGTGGGATGATGTGGGGGATGATATCAAAACAAGACTGTATGGCAAACATAGACCCAATGACCATGTAAAACCCAAATGAAAAAGCATTCTAGACAAAAAGTAGTTGTAATGTTTTGCCTCTCTGTTTGGCCTTTCTACCAAAAGACAATTTTTTAATTGCCTTGTTTTTCTCCAACTTTCAACACCATAAAACATAAAAGAGAAGAAGAATTAAATCCAAGTAATAAGAGATACCACTGAATATAATCTCCTTCAAAGTTGCTCTACAAAAAACATTCCCATCACTACTAAGAGTTAAAGGGCAAGGAGGGTACCATCAGGAAAACAAAACAAGCATGAATTTGAGATCATTTAATCCAGAGTTTTCAGATGTTTCATTGAATTTTTTGGTTTCTCTATATCCATGGAGATGAAAAACCTAATGAATATTTCCATGAAAATAATGTGCAAGTAGTGAGGTGGAGCCTTTTATCCCCATGGCATAGATATAAATATAGAGACAGATTAGAGGTATAGATATAGATTATGGAGATGGAGATAATGATAGATATGCTTTAAGAATATAAAAATAGTATAGTCATGCTTAATTTTATTATCTTGTTCTGTATACTTGAAAGCTTAATCTAAATTCATTTTTTATCAAAATGAGTTTCATTTTGAATCAGAGGCAAGAACTACAAATATTAATGGGTTAGATCAATAAATAATCATGATCGTTATTTTAGAGCCACCCATATGTATGAATTTTGGAGCTCAACCACTCAATAGTCCTTGCCTTTGTCAAGTTGCATAGTCTCTTTCCTCAAATCTGTATGGAATACATATCTCCACTCTATAGGAGTCTTTTGAAGTTTAAGTACCATGTATGTGTTCGGTGTCCAGCACAAAATAGATACATAGTTATGGAAAACTGAAAGATACTAGTAAAGTTATAGTTTTACCAAACTGTCTGGTTTTTTTTTTTTTTTTAAGAGAGACGGTAGTTTCCAAACTTTTATTATCTTGGGTAGCTAGTTTCAAAAAGACTCTCCTAATCATCATGAATTTTATATAATAATTTCAACAACAAAACACTACAAATTGGTAAGCCTGGCTCCACAGGTGCACCAAGCCTCACTTTAATGCAGGCATATGATTATTTTAATTTTGGAAGATGTAAGCTGTTGTTTTTAGAAAAAGTTTCTTTAAAAATTTGCTCTGGGGAGTAAGCAGTTGCTTTGGACCTAACTTTTATCTATTGTGTATCAAGAACTATATGACAAAGAGTGTTTGAAGATGGAAGATGCTTGTGAGAGTAGACATGATGCTGAATTTAAGCACTTAGAGGAAAATAGCAAAATAATAGCACACACAGAAAGACCACCTCAGCAAATGTAAGCATGGAAAAGAAAGTGCAATATTCTTGATCTTTACTGATTTTTACCACAGGTAAATGGTGACAGGAGTAACGGGCCCACTTCTGTAGTGTCTTTTGAGTTTGGTCACTCAACAGGACATCCTTACCTGCCTGCTTTAGTGATGATCATCTCTGTTCCGATATCATGGAACCTCTTCCAGAGGTCAGCACACTGTAACTCCACCTGAATCTCTTCCATGGAGGACATGGCAGCAGGCACGGGGCCTGCAGCACCAGACGCCAGGTCAGTGTGAGCGCTGAAGGAGCAGGAAGTCCGCTCGGTGAGCACTTCCGAGTCCGACCCAGTGCTCTGCTCGGAATCTGCAAAATGGGCAATCAAGGTGGAGTGAGAAACGGCCCAGTTGCCCCCATGCCTGGCTATTAAAGAACAGGGTGGGGAGACACAGGGAGCTTGGGAGAGAGGTGAACAAAGGGAGACTTGAGGCTGGGAAGCTCTAGAGCACATACTAGGGAACTTTATTCTTTATTTTATGGTTTGTTTTTTTTGTGATTTATGACTTTCTTTCAGGTTTCATGTTTCCAACATGACATCTGGCATTTTAGTAAGTTTTAGCCAACAGCTGAAGAAAATTGGCCTGAAACAGGCAAAATAAAAAATCCTAATGTCACCATGTTGAAGGGAGGCCAGGCTAGAGTGACAAGATAAAGAGAACATAGAATGGCAAACATCAACACAGACTCCATCTCTAGGTCTTGATTTCTCATTTCCATTTATCGCTCCCAGCATCTTGTCCTCTAGCTCCCTGACACCACTGCCGATCCCTCCGTTACATTTTCTTCACCCATCTATTCCCCATCACCAACATAATGAAGCATGGCTTGGCATCTCTAGATGCATCTGTCACATATTTGAATAAATGGTTTTTCCTAAGACCCCAATCAGACCATTTTTAATGAAAGGGGAGAAAATCACCTTTTTTTGTGAGGCAAGGACATAACCATACTGAAAAGGTTACTAGAGGAATCGGTGGAAACAACGGGGATAAGTGGGGTCAGGAGACACCTCGAATGGTTGCTGATGTGTGGGTGAGGGAGGAGTGATCTGGACAGGAAGGTGGGAGTCAGAGCAACCAAATAAAAGCTGAATCTAATGTTCTTGCCCCTGTGGACTTTCCTTGGGCTTTCTATCCTCAGGAAAAGGAGGTGGGCAAAGGGACCAGAGGGTGCTAAGAGGGAGAAGAAGACTCGAATCAGACATTCTGAAGTGCCAAAGCTTTACTTTTAAGAGCCTGATAACAAAACTTCTAAATCCTGAGATTACCCACATTCAGGTCATTTTACACACTTTTCTCAAGTTAAATGATGCCAAACTGAAAGGACTTGTTTATCTAACCTACACCCCTTAATATCATATAAAGCTATATAGAAGACCCACAGACAAGAGAAATATGCGCTACTTGGCTTTCTAAGCCTGGATTATTTTACTTAATTTTATGATATTTTGATTTTATAATATGATGATTATCTCCAATTGCATCTAATTTTTCAGCAGACAAAATGATTTCACTCTTCATTATGGCTGATTAAATTCCACTGTATATATAGGCTACACACACACACACACACACACACACAATGTTTTTAAGATCTAGAACACCAGAACTTATTGTTTCTACTGAGTGTAACCTGGTACCCGTTGATGGAGTTTCTTTACTCCTATTATTATGAGCCTCAGATAACCACCATTTTATATTCAGTTTTGAAGACCAAGTTTTTTGGATTCCACCTATAAGTGAGTTTTTTGGTGCTTTTTCTCTTGTATCTGGATTCTTTTAGTGAAACTAATGATCTCCAGATCTATTTCTGTTGCTGCAAATGGCAGGATTTCATCCTTTTTTATGGTGATATAGTATTTCATTGTATAAAAGTACTACATTCTCTGTACTAATTTTTCAGTTGATGGGCACATTCACTGTTTTTATTTCTTTGTTATTGTGACTTAGTGCAGAAGTCTCTTTGACATGCAGACTTAATTCCTTTGGATCTATACCTAATATTGAGATAACTAGATCACATGGTAATTCCACTTTAAAATTTTTAAGACCTTCCATAGTGGTCTTCACAATGGCTGTACTAACTTTCATTCCCACTAGCAAGCATGCAGAGGATCTCTTTTCTCTGTGTCTTGGCTAGCACTTGTTATCTATTATCTGTTTTAGAATAATCATTCTTGTGGATATAGATATGTCACTCTAGTTTTGATCTCTGATTATTTGCGATATTTCCCTCCACTTTTTTTTACATGCTCTTTGGCCCTTTGTACCTCCTTTTGAGAAGGAGTCTGTTTACATTTATTGACAAATGACTTTTCAGTGTTGTCAAGGGTCAGATCTTGGCGCTAGTAAAATGGGACAAGGAAGAGACAGAAAGACAGATCATCTTGTCACCATCTACATTTGCCTATAACTGATTTTTAGTCTTGTGAACAACACATCTCATTTTCTCCAGCCCCAGATTTTTTTTCTTTCTCAAATCCAGGCACCATCTCTGGCAACATCCACAGCTTTGCCTTTATCCATAGGGAAGAAAGCACCCACAAGAGTCAAAGAGTATTTCTATCCAATCTTCCCAAGTTGTCATCTATCACTTCTGAATAGAGTCAAGTTCCTGCAGGATCAACCTATTTTCTACATAAAAGTTGATTCTGACCAAAAATGTTAGTTTACCCAAAATCTTTAGTCCAGAAGCTATCTTTATTAAAAATCATTAGAAGGTTTTATAGCTAGACTCTATATATCTGAATATAGTTTTATGCCTTGTACTAACAGGCGCTTTCTTTTATCTCCTTCCAGCACAAGTCTAAGGTAAGAGCTGCTGCTGAGTGACAAATGTCCACCCTAGCTTGACTGAGGTGTCCTTCAGCAGCAGAGAGATTATAATGTTGTAACTCGGCCACAGATAGAGATGGATTTTGAAATCCCAGTTGTTCTGTAATGCCAAAAATTCCTTATTCTTCGTATTTAAAACCTTCTCAAAATAACAAACACCTTTAACTTACCCAACATCAAAGTGTTCACCACTAAATGCTATCATTACAAATTGTGAGTAGACATTGAAAGTGGGGTCCAGCATAAGTTTTAGACATGTGATTTCATCGGTGAATGTCGGGGAAGAGGAACAGGAGGGGAAGGCACCACCACAATAAGCTGCAACAGTCAAGTTAAGAAATTGAAATAAGGTCCATGGCTGGAAACTAGGAAATAAGAGACTGACCCCCTTAATACACTGTCAGGACCAAGACAAGGACTCAAAATGTGACACCAAATGGATTAACACACAACCTTGGCCAAGTCACTTGAACACAAAGGATCTGTTTTCCTGCCATGCTCTGGAAAGGGCCAAATTGGGAACTTTTAGAATCTCTCCCATCTCTAATAATGTGGAGAATAAAAAATTCCTCTCCAATAAGAGGGATACCCAGGAAACCTCAATTAGTACAAGTGCAAAATTGACTTGAACAAACCAGGTGATTGAATAAATAAATAAATAAATAAATAAATAAATAAGGGCCCAGCTATACATTACAGAAATTAAAGGCTGAGCAGAGATTCAGTGAGTAGTTAAGGTTTCAAACAGGCTGATCAAATTAGCAGCTATGAACATGTGGCCCCAGATTACATACCATGTAGATAATTAAAAACAGAATATAGACCATAAGAGTTTTCTAGTTAATGTTGATTAACTGTGGGTTCATGGAGTGGTTACTGCGTGCCTTACATTGTGCTAGATTCTGAAAAGTGGTGAGAGAGTAAGACTCTCTCACTGTATCACAAGGCAGTTGAGATACTGGATGAATTTACAAATATTCAGAGACCCACATAGGTAACTACCACACTGTTTTCCATCCTCTTACATAGAGTCTCATATGTCTGGTAAAAATCTAGAAGACAAAGAGGTTTGAGAGGGTTAGGAGAGAACTTTAAAGACCCCACCACTATTTAAAAAAACAAAAGGCCAAGTTTATGGTAGCATAAGCAATGTTTACCTATGACAAGAAATTTCAGAACCAGCTATCTGTATCACTAGAAATATTCTGAACTTCCAGGGTCCCATGAACCAACAAAACAGAAACATGAGGTTTTATTACAGACTGCAGACTCCAGCCTATGAGTGAAATTACTTGAACATGCCCTTTAATGTTCATCTCTCAGTTGTTTTGTAGCTATCATAATTTGAAAATAAAATTGGCCCTGTCTGTAAAGGAAATTATAAAGGAGTAGAAGCCAACTGAGAGATGAGCTACCATGTAAGAACCTTAAAATAGTCATCTCAAAGTCAAGAGCAATAGTCTGCAGGAAAGGAAAGCTTAACCCTTTGTAAGTATATATAATTTGTAAGGCAGGGCAATGGTGGTGCATGCCTTAAATTACAGCACTTAGGAGGCAGAGGCAGGTGGATCTTCGTGAGTTCAAGGCCAGCCTTGATCCATTCAAAAACATGGCAACCCTCTGTAACTCCAGTCCCATGAAATCCAATGCTCTTTTCTGGCCTCTTGAGGCACCAGGAATGCACATGGTACACAGATGCAAAACACTCAAACAGATAAAACAAAAACAAAAGGAAATTTAATGATTAATCCCTTAATGACTTAAAACATCTATGGTTTTTTCTTTTATTTTGGGCAGGTTTTTTTTTTTTTTTTTTTTTTTTTGCTTTCTATCTTCAATAAATAAATAAATAACATTTAGAAACTGATTGAATGACTCAGAAATTTCTCCTAATAAATAATATTTCAACCAAATTTCAGTGAATTTGGAGCACAAATGATAAAGTTACACTCATAGAAGATAAGGAGGAAAACCTGGGAAACCCTCATTGTGTTGGTTACATTGCATGACTCACAAGACAAATCCAATATATGTCCCTATCTAAAGAGGCTTCTTCAAAAAGGGCTCCTGACCACAGCTTGTCACTCACTTTCTACATCCAACCAAATTTGCTTTATTAACCACAACACTAATTTTCCACAAGAAATTGAGTTTTGTTTATGCATCATAGCAATAGGCATGTAGTTTATTTTTTTTAAGCTTCTTTATGTTCTACTTGGTGAGGTAGAACACATATACAGTCTCTCCATTTTGTGGATGAGCAAGTTAAAAATCAAGAGGAAACTGAAAACCAGAAAAACTGAGCACAGGCTTCTGCCTCCTGATCCAGTGAGCTGCTCTTCCGAGATCATGCTAGGTTTGTCCCTGACCAAAGCAGCTGATATCTGTGTGATGTTTCTTGACTCTCTTAACTACCTCACAACTGAAATGGCTTCAACAAGTTAGTTAATCTTGGCTAAGACACAGAATCACTCTGGTGCTCACTTTCCTTAATCTCCATAGCACAGCACACACACACATTCCATAGAGTGGCTATAAAGTCCTTTCTAACACTAAGGATGAATTAGGAATGCAGCTAAGACAGCTCCAAAACTAAGGACAGAAAAATGCCACAATAAATTGACTTGGTTGCCATAGATGCATAGATGCCTCAGCTGCATGCACCTGTTTTAATAGCACTTAATAATACCAAAATTGGGCATTTTTGAAATCCTTTATAGTAAGTGAGTTGATTTTCTTCTTACATTATTGTGTATATACATATATATATACGTGTGTGTGTGTGTGTGTGTGTGTGTGTGTGTGTGTGTGTGTTTTGAGATACTACCCAGCCTGGAATCCAGCAAATAGCATTGTTTAGCCTCAAACTCACAGCAATCCTCCTGCCTTACCATCCCAAGTACTGGGATTACAGACATGAGCCACTACATCCAGTAATTGACAAGTAATTTTCCAGACTCATTCACTGAAGAGTGAACAAAGCATATTTACCATGGTAGCTCCCCTATTCCCCAGCTGTGATACCTTTCTTCCAAAATTTCTTTTGCTTCATTGGGCTTCAGTTACCTTAGCTTTATGATTAGGAGGTGAGAGTTTAAAGCATGATGCTGCCTTTAAAATCATGTTTATGCCCTGATGATAAAACAATCTATTGATTCTGTTGATAGTAACTCAGTCCTTCAGTCCTTGATATATAGACCAGATTATATGTT
The DNA here is from genome assembly GCF_011762505.2 of Arvicanthis niloticus. NCBI lineage: Eukaryota > Metazoa > Chordata > Mammalia > Rodentia > Muridae > Arvicanthis > Arvicanthis niloticus. Next base: position 78,468,462 of record NC_047661.1, on the reverse strand, counting down.
AATGGGCAAAGACAGATAAATCGCATTTCTGATCTCAAGCCACTGAGAATCTGATAGGAAGGACATCCAAACTGCTAAAGTCTGACTGTGCTAGATGCTCTAACAAACACAGGGAAAGTGTTAGGGAACTGTGAACCAAAGACAAAACAAATCAATATCAAAAGACTTCATAAAACAGCATTTGAGTGGAACACACTTAAAATATAGGTTCAATAGCATCAAACAAAAGATGAGGCCATTTTTTTTTTATGTAGTAGAAATAGCAAGAATAGGATTTGGATGGTTTTAGAACACAAGAAGTAAACTGGCATGGCCAGACTTTAGAGTGTGTAAGGGTGGAGGTTAATAGCATGGGGGATGGAGCTGGAGAGTCAGGCTCATCTGAACTAACCACTGTTTACTGAACATGTATTATGAGCTCATCATACTTCTAGACCCTCGAGATGAGATGAGCAAAATTATGTGGCCATGTGGAGCTTAGGGCCTGTAAAGAGCATGTGTGTCAGAATGTAGATTTCCACCTTCATTCTCTACGTTCTCTAACTTGATTTTACACACACATGACGGTTCTCTTTCACTTCCTGCCTATGGATCCTGTAAGCCAAGTTGAATTCTTTGTCCTGTCTTCTGTGTAAATGTATGATGGTCTAGTTTTACTATGAAAGACTGGTTACAGAAGACAACCACAGAAGTAGAACTTTCTTAGATTAAATGCAACATACCACATCCACAAGATTACAGATGAGTTGTCATATTTCCCCTAAAGAAAACAAATTTGAAATGACTACAAGAGAAAGATACACCAAGATATTAATAAACACACATTGAGGTGGTTTTTTTTCCTACCAAGTGCTAATGCATAATAACAGTGAGTGGTATTTCCCACCTAGTATTGGGAAGACAGGCACTCCTATTTTTTTTTTCCCAAAGTTCCAAGTCTTCTAAAATCAAGACCCCTTGGCTATTTCAGAAGTCCCCTTCCAACCAGAGCAGTTATCAGAATCGTATAACCCAGGTAATGCTGTCTGTGTCAGGCACAAGGAAACGATCCCAGAGTCCCTCTGGAATGGAGATTGGTCCTGGGCTGCCAGATTTTTTTTTTTTTTTTTCCCACGAGATGACGCGGGAAGACGGGAGAGACGGCGGGACTCGAACGCTACTGGTGCCAGATTTCAAGGTAGCTTAGAGAGAAAGCTAGTGATGAAATTTTTCATAGAGTAATTCTAAATATGGAAAAAGCACAGCATTTGGCATTAACCTGAGTACGGACTGAGCCCAAATTTGATACTCCATCCTGAGCTTCAAGGGACTGACCTGTAACCCAGGTTGGATTAAACTAAAATCATGAGGATAGCAGACACTCAAATGAGCCTGTTAGATGGCTTTGGTAATGGAATGGTGTCCCTGAGCTCTCCATGCCCTCCAAGTTCTATTTGGGAGAAAGGGGAAGGTAACCTGAAGCCCGCAGTTCCTGTGCCAATAAGCCAATTAAGGAGACTAAGAGCTCTTATCTTTTTAGCTGCTCAAAGCACTCTCTGCCTAAGCAGCAGCTCTCCCCGTGATACACAGATCCATAGTGCATCACAGTTACCCCTTGGGTGCAAGTCTTGTGAAACAGCAGTAGTCAGGATTTTCTAATCTATTTCTAGTTGAGCAAGCAACAACTCAATGCCATGACAGTCCGACCTTCCAAGCCTCTATGTGCTTCAAAGTGAAGGGGGGAAATGCCAGATGCTTAAATATGTTGTTTCATTGATTTTCACAGAAACACTATAAAGTGAGGAGGTTGTTGTTGGTTGTTGCTGCTGCTATTGTTGTTGTTGTTGTTATTTTGAGGTCTCATTTGTTTATTTTGTGGGTTTTTTGTTGTTTTGGGTGTTTTATTTTGTTTTGTATTTGCTATGACTTTTACAAGTAAAGACTGGAGCTTGTTTGTGAGTAAAGCTTCTCCTGTATTACATAACCGATGTTAGAATGGGACATGAGTTAGTCTGACATTTGGGTGGGTATTCTTTCCACCCTACCCTATTGACCATGTGAAGATCTGGAACCTTCTAAGCTGTTCAATCACAAGACAGTTCTCTGGAAACAAAAATGTTGCCAATTCTTCTGGAAGAGGAAAAGAGCCAAACAAAGTCACATGGGAAATTTTTTCCCCCAGCACCAAGATAGTCATAATCAGCAATATTTAGCGTCTCTTCATCAATTTAAACATTATTACATAAGGAAGCACAAGTGTAAATGGCCTCTTGTTGGATTTCACTTGCTAATCCACAGTCTTACCCAGTGAAAGAGCCAAAGAAGGCAGACACTGAAGGTCACTATCGACATCAGATCACCCCTTTGCTTTAAGCTAGAGCAATAAGCAAGACAACAGAATGTATGGTGGCTACAAGATATTTGGATTTTGAAAAATAATTGAAAGCACTAAAAGACATGGCAAGGGAACGGAATTGGATCCTATTTGCACAGATTCTGGTTTGTTTACATTTAATTATGGTCACATTTCAGGGCCCAGAAGTTTTGGACAGTCCTAAATAGAAAGCCATACTTGAAGAGAATTTAGCTAGTGATAACTGCTAAAGCATGTCATAAAAAGACAAGTGTCAAAAGAGCATACAAGATTCACCAGTACCAAGAAGACCGAGAGAAAATGAGATATATGCATGGGTCTTGGATTTTCTAAAGCAGCCTTAATTTCAGATTCGTTTTGCTCTCCTCTCCCTACAAAATTTAGTTCAGAAAATATTAATGATGAATAATACACAAGTGAAATAATCAAAAATGGGCCACAAGCCACATAATACCCAAGCTAAATAAATACCTTGCATCAAAAGTCCTTAACAAGTTGATTCTGACCAACTGGGTAGTCTTCAGAATTTACTGGTGAATTTTAGGCTAGCTGCTGTCCAGAGGGGCCCCTTCCTGGGGATGTTGGTACTTGTCCTGGCTAAGGTGACATATCAGCTCATACCCGAGCCAGCGTGCATCTTTGCTCTTTGCACCCATGGCTTCCATCCTGTGACCAGCATCTCAGTGCCAGCCACCACTATTGCACCACGTGTTTCAGCCATCATTGTTTTACTTCCTGCACACTGGAAAACGTGTTTTCCTCAAAACCTGCCTCACAGCCTTATAGAATGTGCTCACTGGGCACCAGTTAACACACATGCATATTGGTATGTTAATAGGGAAAAGCTAAACACCCGGCTTCTAAGCAGTAAGTGTAACTTAACTGTGACTTCTGGGGACAGTGTTCTTGGTGGTGATAATTCTCAGCACATGAATAGGAGAGACACTTGAGCACACCCAGGAATATACAGAGCCCTTCAAGTGACACTCAGGAGACCTCCAACTACATATTTAAAACACAACAACTTCACCGTGTAGACACAATAACCTCCTTAGTACTCTGAATCTATTCATTCATTCAGTCACATATTTGTCTAGCAAATTGTAATTGATTATATGTGTCGAGGGATATGCAAAAGTTCATGATGAACTATGCTTTTAGATATTTAGAAAATTGTTCAGGGAGGCAGGGTAAATTCATGGATAAGTCTAAAAATGTAGAGTACCCCAAACCCAGAATAGCAATTAGGTTGTGCGATCTAAAAGATGACATTCTAGAGTTCTTTCTTCTCCTTGCAACTGTCTACCTTAAGCAAGAACTTCATCTTTCACAATTACTTTTATAATTTATACAATAACTTATCATTAGTAACCACTTTATGAAACTTTTATGAACTGTAGACAATATGTGCATCTATGTTCAGTTCCAGAATTAAATTATCAATAGAAAAAAAAGGTAAGGATACAATACTAATTTTCATGTGTTCCCAACTGAAAAAAAAATAAAAGAATCAGAATGGGAATTTAGAAGCAAGAGGAACCTCTTCATCCAAGTCATCTTTTAGAAGTAAAAGAGAATGAAGATCTTCCAGAGTAAGGGATTTTATAGGCAATGGCATGGCAATAAAACCCACAAGAAATGTATGGAAAATAGCAATCAGTGTCCTCCATAACACAGCTGTGTTGTGCCTCTTGTACCTTTAGTCCCTGGAACATTCTCCAGCTATATATAACATGCACCTGCTATACACTCAATGAAATATTACTTGTTGTTGGATAGATGGATGGATGTGTGGATGGATGTGTGGATGTGTAGATGGATGGATGGATGGATGGATGGATGGATGGATGGATAAAATACTATATTTTAGCAGAGTAAGATAAGACACATAGGTCAAAAAGAAGTAGAAGGTAGTCTGGTATCAAATTAAAAGTCTTAGTGTTGTTCTTCTGATCTTCTTCCAGAAGATAAATATATCCCTAGTACTAAGGTGTCTTAATTCTTCCAGCAAAATCTCCATTAAATCCTAAGGTTGTTGCCTCCTGACTTCACAGCCTGAACTAGGCCTATGAGTGGTGTTAAACATATTGGCAAAGTCTGACTTGAAACATTCCAGGGGCTTTGAATGAAGCTAGTGAGTACATCAACTCCTTTAAAGTAGCAACCGTAGGCAAGCACCTAGAAAGCACTCAGATGCTGACTCTCTTCTGTAAGAACCTGAGAAGAAAAGATACCTGCAGTCATGCAGATAAAATGAATGAAGAATCAAGTCCTCTATCATTACACACAGTGGGGATGAAGGTGAAATATAAAGCCCCAGCCACCCTTCAAAAGGTGGATTTGTACACGGGAATGGTTCCTACACAGACAGCTGCTGAGCCCTGATGTCTGCTGTGCAGCATTCTGCCTGCTGCCTGCTGCCTGCTGCCTGCTGCCTGCTGCCTGCTGCCTGCTGCCTGCTGCCTGCTGCCTGCTGCCTGCTGCCTGCTGCCTGCTGCCTGCTGCCTGCTGCCTGCTGCCTGCTGCCTGCTGCCTGCTGCCTGCTGCCTGCTGCCTACAGCAAGACATGCTTGCAGAAGTGCTGTGAAGTAAAAGAGGAGGCATCAGCCATCTCTAGAGTCACATAGATTCAAATATATGCTTGTCCAAGAAGCATGCCCTTTCTGAACTGCATTTCTTAAGTGCAATGATCTAGTGACACTGGTGACTCTCAGGACAGCCCCTGGCAGAGAGTAGGACCACATCTAGTCTTTTCTATCATTTGGAAAGGTCTATGAGTTTTGTTTTGTTTTGTTTTTGTTTGTCACTTCTTTATTTTCTCTTTGTCCTTGCAAATGAAGAAAAACAAATCCCAACAAAGAAGTGTGTAAAATACAGAACAGAAAATGATCACAGTTGAAAACACTTCAGGACCAAGAGAGAAAATAACTATCAAAACTGGACGGTATTAGGATAAATGGTAAAAATGGATGGAGCAAAAGCAAAGATGCAATGTAACCATTGACTAAGAACGATCATTTCTGTATGCTCTACTTAACTGCTACTATCCCAGCTACACTTGGGTCTGAAAAAAAAAAAAAAGACAAGAAAGAAGACCACTGAATTCCCACAGATTGTTGATGAAGAAGGATCAGGAAAGCAACACTAGCCTTGAAGAGCAGAGAAAGTAACTATTGTTGATAAGGCCTTGCCCTAAGAAACATGGAGAGAAATAGACAAGATGTAGAAGGCTGAAGGGAGCCCTGGCTCCAGCTCAACATCCAAGCCAAGAATGCTCACCCTCTGGTGCAAGATGAGGAAATTCACACTGTAGGGGAAAGGAAGATTAGTGTGTAAGTGGCATTCCTGTGGAGAGAGAGGGGATACCAAGATTGGACATTCTAGACCTTTGAAAGGTGGGTGAAGTAACATGCCTAGTGGCTCCCACCCAGAAGTATTTTTAAAAAGAGAGACTATGGAGTCCTTAACAAAAATATTAGGTCATCTACCATCCCACACTCACACATGAGGAAGCCAGCCAGATGTAATAGTAATTTGCACCTATAATCCAAACACTGGGGAGGTTGAGAGAGGTGATCACAAGTTCTAGGCAAATCTGAGATGGCCTACATAGCAAGATAGAGACAGATGGACAGGAAGGAAGGAAACAAGGAAGGGAGGGAGGGAGGGAGAGAGAGAGGGAGGGAAGAAGGGGGAAGGAGGGAAGAAGGAAGAGAAGAAAGGAGAAAAGGAAGAGGGGAGTAAGGAAAAGAGGAAGTAAGGGATAAAAGGAGAGGACAGGCAGGAAGAGAGAGAAGACAAAAGGGGGAGGGAGAGAGAGCAGAGATCAGATGTTTTGATAGCAGAAAAAAGATCCCTTTGTAGACACAGGGCAAACACTGGAGGCAAAGAAACATCCTGGATTCATGCACAGTTTGTCTTTGTCTATAACTTGCTGGATGAGTTTATGATACTTGCGAAACTTGAAGTCTGCCCTCATACCTCTCATGTTCCTAGGCCTCTAAGGAAAGCTCAGGTCCTTGAGTCATTCCTAGTTTCCCCCCTACCCTTCCCAAAAAGGAACGCATCAAAGGTCTCTAACCCCAGGATGGACATTAGGTGAAGCAGCCAAGAAGCAGCAGGTGGAATTAGTTAGGAATTGCCTATCTGCCCTCTATGGAGAAGTCTGATTTGGGAATCCCAGAATCAACATGTTATTTCTAACCCCAGCCCCTAACTCCTGGGTAATCTGCACAAGGTCACTTGATTCCACCTGTTCCTTTCCCAAGAACTTGGCTACAGCATCCTCCATCTTCCCCCAGAACTACCTACCTTGAAGGGTCAGAATGACCTTTGAAGAGACAGTGTCCTCCAAGTATGTCAGCAATTCAGAAGCTGACAGCTTCTAAAATAGCCGGTGTGTTTGTGTCTATTGCTCTCTGAAGGAGTGGCAGCGTCATTGGCCACTGCAGCATTTCCATGCCAAAGTCACGCCTTCCCTTCTCCCCATAAGGCTCCGCACTGCCTCTTGCCTCCTGGTCTGGGAAGACTTGGAGCCCAGAAGCCATGGCATTTAAGCACTGTCAGAGCTCCCACTTCAATTCCTGTTATGGTGCCAGTTCAGCAACTGTCATGATGACCCAGCCCGAACTGTATTTAGAAGCTTCGGGCATGGCACAATGTTCCAATCCATCTCAGAGTAACAAGAGATTTCCTGAGCCCCTGGGCTTGTGATTCAAGGTCCCCTCCTCCAAGGGAGTGAGGGGTTCAAGATGAATTTCTGCTGATCTGTTTTCTTCTCAGGAAGAGAACCCCAGTTTTCCATGAGTGTTATTATATAATACAACTGTGAACATCCATACTTTTTAAAGTTTGTGAAAGATGACCAAAGAGAGAGAGTAAGAAAATCACTCAGAGCAAGGTTAGTGCTGTTCACATGGACAACTGATACAAGAATAATGTCCCCTGAAAATACATTCTGAGAGTGCTCAGGATCCAGATATATAAGGAATTTATGGGACAGTGATAATATTCAATTCATCTTTTTAAAAGCTTCTATGTCTCTTTTAAAAGTATTCTCTTGTGGAGTCCCATAATAATTACAAGATAATTCCTATAGTGATAAGAGAAAGTCTTATACACTTATACTTTAATGTAATGTCTTCCACCCAAAAAAGGCAGTCTCATCACTTATACAACTAATTTTGTGGGCTGTCAGTTGGGGGGCTTGCTGCACACAGAAGGGCTCTAGGCTGTTAGTGTTGATAAACCACAAGAAGACTGACCCCCAACTCTCCACCAACTGTCTCTGACCAGAGTCCCTCAGAGATACCCTGTCATTTAAAAGGCAATAGTGTTTGGCCTTTCCCCATTTCTGGGCAAGGAACCAACATTCAGAGAATGTGGTTTTAGGATCATGGCATCTAATCCATTCAAGGATTACCCGCCCCAAGTACTGCTCAGATGGCTGTGTTACTCATGGCCTCCCTTTGTTCTATAATAAATCCAACCCTGGCTAATTCCAAGCCTCTATGCATCACTGAAGTTTAAAGATGGCATTTTGACAGGTCAGATATTTAGAACCAGTGGACCACCAACCACTCAAAAATTTTAAGTCATTTTCAAAACACGTGGAAATCATTTTCCCCAAGAATTCACAAGTCTGGAGGATGAGATCTTATTGATGGCATATGAGCTGTTGGATATGTTAAATTTTTATTGTATGTACTATATTCTTTGTATAATCTAAGTTGACTTAACAATGAAGGTTGGTATTCCTTATTATATAAAGTATTACATGAGTGTTATCAAGTACAAATACAGCATTCACTGTAGAGCATGTTTATAATAAAGGAGTAAGGTGAGACTATAAATAAATGTACAATGAGTATCTATTTAAAATTCAAATGTCATAGGTAAGGTCATTTTATAGAGATCAGATATCCAACTATATTTTTGAGACAGTATCTCATGTAGCCCAGGCTGGCCTTGAATTCCTGATCTTCCTGCCTCAGTCTCCCAAAGTAACATGGGTATTTTCTCTACCTGTATCTTTCTTCCCCACTTCATCTCCATGGTAACCACATATACATCTGACATATAAGCCAGATTCTTCAGGGAAGGTAGCTTCCTTAAGGAAGAGACATGCACTCTGTAGAGTCAAGGGGCTTTTTTCCTTTTAGACTCTGTAGTTATACTTTCTCACTCTCCTTCCCAATGTCTCAATAAAGCATCAGTGGCACAGAAACCCCATGCTCACTAGGTTTCTTACTCTCATTGGCCAAATCCTCACCAACTTTGCTGTTGTGAAGAGAGAAGTACAGTTCCTCGGCCAGGAATATGCTCTCTGGACTCTTTGTGGGTGACCCCACAACCTCAGAAGCCCCTATTCCATATTCTCTGAGGCTGTCGGGGGTGGGGGGTGGGGGTGCGTGGGTGAGTGTGTTTGTCTGTCCCGGGCATTGAGAAACAGCAACTCCTGGGGGAAAAGCTAGGCACAGCAGGTGGTAGGGCTGCCCATGCCAAGGCTTTCCTAAAGGCTGTGGTGGCCGAGTCTGCCAGAGGAAAGGACACTGTGGTGAGCTCAGTTTGTTTGCTGCCGAGAACCTCCTTGCCCTGACGGCTCAAAGTCTATTTTTACCACCGGGTGACACTGAAGATGCTTTGCTGTCATCAAAGTGAATGATAAATCAAGTCAACTCTGAATTATTCATCATTTTCCTGTGAAAAGGGACCATGGATTTTGAATCTGAAAGCAGAAGTGTGAGACCCGGTTCTTTCCCTTCAGAAAGATGTCACCTGAAAGAAGCTACCTTCCCTTGCCAGTGCTCTGCCACCCAGCTGTGAGGAGTGCCCACATTTGCCACATGCCCAATGTGATGAGTCACCAGAAGAGTACAATAATGTACATGAAAGCACTTTGTAAACTGTAAAGTACTCGCAAATGCACATTATCAACATAGCAGCTAATCTTCTCATGCACAGCAATCTCTTGATGCACTTCAAACACTGCTAAAGCCAAGCACCATGCCCATTAGAGATGAAGAAACAAAGACTTCGGGAGCAGAGTGGCTCAGTGGGAAGCCAGTTCTCTGGATTCTGTCTACTCCCTCGTGCTTGTGCGTGCGGCTCATTCTCCCTACCCATCACACCTCCCTGATGTGAAGAGCTTCACTTTCTATTGCTAGATAACTATTGCCTGGTTTTTACAATGGAGGCAATAAGCATTTGCTTCTGTAAGGCAAAGATCTAGACAAAGGTCTTCCAGTATCTTGTTCCAAAGCCTGTGATTCTGTAAGTTGTGACCTAGTCACAAGGTATCTTGTGGTAGACTGGAGACTACAGGCCAGGGCTGCTAGCAATAGATTTACTCAACTTGTTTCATTGGCCTCTGAACCATCTCCCCAGTGGTGAGCCACTGGAAAATCCACGCTGCAAAAATGCTCCATACTAATGCTAAGAGCATTTTGCTTTAATCTGATTTTCTATTCATCTGCATGCAAAGCAGCCATTTGCTGTTAAGGAAAGAATCCCATTTCTCAATGGGGACAACCTGGTGTCTCTTTTCAGTAGGAAGGCAAATGCTTTCCAAGGCAAACATCATCTGATCATTGAGGGTGGCAGTTGGGGGCTCAGAATTGAGACCCATGAAGCCAAATGTAAGGTCAGAGGGAAGAGTAACAGATTGATTAGTGATGTCTGTCAGACACAGAGGAGGACGGAAGAGCAGCATTTGTGCCAGATGTTCACTATAGCAGTCTTCCTAAGGTCTCTACTGAAAACCTACCTAAGTTCACAATGTCCCTTTTACCTTTTACCTGCTTTCAGAGAGTAAAGTTCATGATGTCACTGTCCATACCCTGTGTTGCTCTTTCCAAGTGGTCCAGGTTTTTCAGGGACCTCTGAGAGGCCACTAATCTTTCTCCTCTGGTGATAAGGTCATCACGTTAACAAACGTCTGCTCTGACACAGTTGTGGTTTTAATGGAGAACTAATGTCTTCGTCAGAATCTATGCTATTTCACACTTCATTTCCTCCTCAGCTCTTGGATGGAAACCATCGGTCCTGATGATTTACTTTGTGGGAGTTTCCTTCAAGTGAGTTTCCTTCTCTGGGGATTGCCACGCAAGCATTCTCAGGTCTCCAGCTGGGGAGCACCCAGCCTTGAAACATCAGTGTGTGTTCAAGTCATTCAAGAAAGCCACAGGCCTTGGCAGCCAACTGCTGTGAGTCTTTTAGCCCAGGCCTTCAAGTGTGAGGCTAACAGAAGCAACTGCTATGCTTTCTGCCCCTCTGTCAGTGCTAGCTTGGTGGCTCAAAGTGATCCAGACTGCCAGGGCTGAGATGTGGGAGGAGATGGGGAGAAAACAGATGCTCTGAACTTGTGGTCCATAATTCAGATTGTCTCCAGATCTCTCCATGAGTTTCTCAAAGTCTCTCTTAAATTTCTTTCATTTGACACACAGCCTCCCTATCATTCATCCCAGATTCCCCAAGAAAGTTTTGATATCTATTTATCTGTGCTCAGAATACATCTGCACTCAAACTATCTGCTAACAACTAGCTTAAAATAGTGGCCCTTAGCATGGGTACACAATAAATGGGTATTTTATTTCATTAAATGCTAGCTACATGACATAACATAGAAGAGTGAGTTGGGAAAAAATGAACAGAAAATACTACAGTTTCAACACAGCACTGGGCTCCTCTTCAGGGACAAGAGGTACCCTTCATGATTACATCCCCATGTCATTGGGGTCTATATACACTGGTTTTTGAAGGAGAGTTTCTTTCTGTGGCTTGAGACCTATGACCTAATCACTGAAAGCACTTTACTTTGAGAGGACAGGATAAAGATTAAGGAAGAGGGACTCAAGATGACCCCATCTAATGCACATCCAAGTCTCATTGGAATGAAGACGACCCATTCTTTAGGCATCCTTGAGGCAGAAGCTCTAACATCTGTGGTCTTCAACAAAGTGAACCGAGGACAAGAGATATTGTACCACTGAAGTGTTTGCCAAGAACACTTCAAAAACTAATGTATAAGGACCTCGTCACAGAGGGAACCACAGATACAGGCCCCAGAGACAGCTTTCCCAGAGAAGCCTGTGTGAAGTGCTGGCCTGAGATCTATGACCCATGAGATCCTTTTGTGAAAAATCATCCTCAGCTGCAGAGAGTGTCAGAGGACAACCTGGGACACACAAGACTGTCTCTTAAAGGAAAACACATGCAAGGTTGGAGTACAGCTCAATAGCACAGCATTCGCCTAGCATGCGCGAGATGCCTAGGTTTGAAACACAGCACTTCGAGAATGAAGAAATTAAAAAAGCAAGGGAAAGAGGGTAAGAGTGCTTTATTTTCTCCAAACTTGCTGGTACCCCAGCACAGTACCTCAATGTGTTCCCTATTTCTCACGGAAGGGACAGCTGGGTCAGGCACTGTGTGATCTTGGTTCCTTACCAATGAGACAGTGAGCAGAGAAAGGCCCAGCAGATCATAATGGCGCCCTGAAAGGCACTGGCACAAGCTACCCACTCCCAACCCAACATATGGCACCTTTCATATTGTAATAAATTTAAACTTGTTAGAACAGACAGAAACACAAATCAAGTCAGAAGCCACGTAGTTGGGAGCAAGGACAACAGCACACTCCATAAAACAAATCACTAGAAATTACAACCTGATTACATCTGTAGTGTCATAAGATACCTGGTTTGAAGGAAATTTTCTCAGCAGAGAAAATAAACAAGTAGGCGCATGACCTGGTGATTTAAAATCAAATTCTAACTGTCCAGATGACAAAAAAAAGAAAGAGAGAAAAAAAGAAAGAAAGAAAGAAAGAAAGAAAGAAAGAAAGAAAGAAAGAAAGAAAGAAAAGACCTTTATCTTCCCGACAATGAGATTCCTCCTCCAGTTGGCTAAATTCTTAGAACAATCCTGCATTAGTTTCTATAGAGTTCTGTGCAAGCAACTACTACATATGAGTCCCCTCAACAGGAAGCAGGGACAACCTTCTGCTGAGAAATAACAGTGACCTGTGTGCCCAAGCTCCTCCTGGCTAGAGAAAGGCCACTGGAGGGGTTTGGGTAACAATAATAACAGCTGTTGGCTCCCAGCCCAGGGCAGATCTGTGGAATCCTAGGCCTTAGCCCACCCCCCCACCCACCACCCACCCCACCCCACCTCCCCACCCCCACCCACCCCACCCCACCTCCCCACCCCCACCCCACCCCACCCCCCCGGTGGCAAGGCATCCACCCTCTCCTTGGCACACATTAAAAGTTCACCTGCTCCAGCCGCAGGTGCTATTTTCTGCCTCGCCTCACGGCCTGAGTTGAGTGGCAGTATGGTTCCTAAGCACAGGTAGGAAAACACACAAAGGTTAACATGACCCTAGGCTGACGTGTGCTCCTGCCCTTGACAAACTACACTGTACTGTGAGTAAAGCTCCCTACTTTACAGGTCATTGCCCCCAGTCCCTAAAAGGGTCTGACTCATCCTCCATACCTATAGCCTTGACCTATAGTCTTGACCTAGGTCATGACTCTTGCTTCTTCCTTCTATTCTGCAAGTGTGAGAAGGCCCAGAATCCCCCCAGTGTTAGAAACCTGAGTGTGACTTGAGACTTTCAGTTCACAGGAGTATAAGGCTTCAGTGGGAAATAATACAAGTACACTACTAGGCTACTACTAGTTTAAAATACTAATTTTATGTACTTAAAACCAACCTGAAATCAGGACTCAATTCTCAAATCTCTGGGGTACAAGTTTTCATCTAACAAAGGACAGTGGTCTCCACCCACTCTTTTAACAGGATCTTTTAGATTTCTATGGCCAGCTCTTAGCTGCAGGCACTTCCACCCTCTTTCTCCTGAGCACGCAGACACTAAACTTCTTACAGGATGGCTGACCTTGGGGTTGGGGACGAGGGGCTTAACCACTGGAGTTTCAACACATAGGAGCTCAATAGCATCCCTCTATTCCTCAGAAAGGTAAGGAAAAAAAAAAAAGAACCATAGAGATCAAGGTTGTTGCTGCTGATGCTGCTGTTTTGCTTAAAAGTCTGTCCTCTTAGAAAGTGAGATACATAAAACCACTAGGAAAAACTGCTGGGAACCAAAGACTTCCAGCGGCTGAAAAGCCCATGTTTCCATATTTAGAGCCTCCCTCAGTGCAGGACTCTTACCAAAAAGTATATAAATAAGAAAAGCAGCCAGGAACATGAGCTGAAAGAAAGGGAGCCATTTCATTCTTTTAATAATAATTGGGTACTAGCATTTTTCCATGGTGCCAGGGACTGGTTTCCAGGGGAACCTATGGCTATAGCTATAGAGCTTCTCATTGAGATTTGATTTCATCACTAAAGTCACTTCAGACAGTAATATCTCCTTTGTTTTAACCAGCCAAATAGAAAACGAGAGATACGACAACATTTGGAACAGAATACAAAAATGAGGAGACAAAGGACTGGGTTTGTATCTTTGCTCACAGAGCACTTGTTTAGCATGTGAGAGGCCCTGTTCCATCCACAGGACCACAGATAAACAAACAAAATAAAGAAGAGACACAAAACAGAGTAGGAGTAAACTAACTCCTACAGAGCCCTGACTGAAACACAGTATTTCCTCTTCTCCTTACTTCCTGACTCCCTGTTTCAGAGATATGAGTCTGTCAGCATCTCATTCCAACTAGAAAGAAAAAGGTGAGAGACTCTAATTATATTATAATTAAATAATTATTTAATTATATTATAATATTTATTTATAATATTTATTATATTATTTTTTATATATTATATATTTAATATATATTACATAATATATATTAAATATATAATATATATTATATTTATTATAATTATTTAATTATAATATAATTTAATTATAATGTAATTAAATAATATAATAAAAATTATAATAAAATTTCTACTTATAATTTTAATTAGTATAGTTAACACAATGAGATTTCAAATGACAATAGAAGGTAGTCAGGAGAAGACCATGTGCTGCCACTGAAAAGATCACTCAATGGCTAAGAGCATCTTTTGTTCTTGCAGAGAACCTGGGATTCTGTTCCCAGCACCCACATAGTGGCTCACAACTCTCTGTAACTCTAATTCCAGGGGATTAAATTCTCTTCTTAGCTCCTTGAGCACCAGGAATGCAAATGTGCACCTGCGGATTTGCAGGCAAAACACTCATTCACATAAAATTAGTCAATCATTTACTTATTTTCACGTGAATAGGATATTTCACCAACATGTATATTTGTGTGCCTCCTGCATGCAATGCCCAGGAAGGCCAGTAGAGGGTGTCAGGTTCCCTGGGAGGGAGTTACAGATGATTGAGAGCAACTGACTGTGTGTTGGGTATTGTTCCTGGGTTCTCTGGAAGAACAGTCATTGCACTTAATTACTGAGTCTTCTCTTCAGCCCTTCTCTAAAACAAATAAATTTCTTGAAAATGAAGTTGCGTGTTTAAAATATGTATGATTTCACACATAGAGGAGTTATCTAAAATCCATGTCTTCCTAACCCAGAACTAACACTTTATACACAGGGTTTGTTTCAAGATTGTTTTAAGTCAATTAACCTTCTCTCAACATAGTCAAACTTTTAAACGAATGGCTAATTTTTGTCCCCTAAAAAGGTATACATTATTTCAAAATATCTAAGTTAATTCCGAATAGGTATTCTAAAATTAACAGAGCTAAAGGGTTGTCCCCTTCAAAAGTGGGAGTAGCTCTAACATGAGCACTGTAAGTTGTCTACAACAACCTTTGCCCACCCTTCAAAGCTCTCATAACCTGAAAGACTAAACGAGGCCCAGATCCTAACTCTCAAAAATTGTCACTGGCCAGACAGTAGTTGAGGTCATTATTCTGCATGTGGACACCTGGAAAAAACCTTCAGTGTGATCAGATACTTGGCAATGGGTTTTCAAAGCCCCAACCCGCTATCAAGTCAAATGGTAACAAGAAAACTAAATACCACAAAGTAACAAAGTCAGGTCAACTCTGGGGACCAGGGAACACTAAAGGACTTCCCCTACTTGGCCAAAGCAAGGATCAAAGGAAGCTTGAAGTAGGTGCAATATCACAGTGCTGGAACAGAGGTCAGCCATTTGGCCTTTTCCTGGCTTCCAGTAATATTGAATACAACAGATAAACTAAGATCAAGGCATAAGGCAGTTCCAAAAGCACCAGCTTGTCCCCAGGAGATCTCAGGGGCAGAGTTATCATCCACCAGGAGCCGGATTGTATCCTCATTTGGAGGAATGCTTGTTCACATAGGGGTACAATCACATACTGCAGAGTCCAATCAAAATCCTGAGAGTATGGTCACAAAAGAGAACATACTTTTTAAGGGCATTCCCTTGGCCAAGCAAGACACTCTAATGCAGGGCAGGACAACATTGGTGGAATTCACTATGTCCTAGTTCCTGACTAAGCATATGTGTGTGGAGAGACTGATTACCCAAAATAACAAGAGAGCTAATGTGCTTAAAGGAAAGTCTAACCATTTCACTTAAGGCAAGCATGTCTACCAGCAAATCTCAAATATGGGGAACATTTCTGGGATTATTCAAGCTGATATTCATCTCACCTTGGGGGAGTGCCTTCATTCAACTGTTGATTTCCACCAATGAGTGACAGGGGAACCTCAGCCGGGTGGTCTACGTCAGTTGAAAGCTCTTTGCACAGTACAGTTCCCAAGTTGTTTCAGAACCTGCCCTTACCACAGAGAGGAAAAGTCCCAGCATCTCAAGGGTTTGTGCCTTAAATTTCAGCTGGCCCAGGAGTGGGACCCAAGGAAAGAAATGAAGTGTAAGCCATCTTTCCAGAGCCCATCTTCACAAGACATAGACACCGCTGACGTCATTTATATGTTGTCATTTGGGATTATAAGGAAGAACTTCCTTGCACTAAGATTAGCCAGCAGTCCACCAATGGAGATCATCTGGGCCACCTCTTTACTTCCATCTAACTTTTTTATTTTTTAATTTTGAGGTATGGCTCTTCTATGCAGCCCTGGCTGTCCTGGAATTCAGTAAACTAAGCTCCCTGGAGATCAGAGATTGGCCTGCCTCTGCTTCCAGCGTGCTAAGCTTAAAAGCATGTGCCACCACTTTCTGGCTTGAACTTCTCAATATACTGAAGCTTCTTCCTTTTAAAGGACTATCTGCCTCTTAAATAGAACAGTGTGTGTGTGTGTGTGTGTGTGTGTGTGTGTTGATGAAAACTGAACTCTAAATTGCTTTAGTGATTTTTGACTTTACAAGGAAAGTCCAGACCATCTCAAAGCCCCAAGTGTAGGTTAACAAAGAAACTATATATTTTCAGGCATCAACAAATCTCATACATTTCAAAGCAATTGGACATGCTCCAGAGAAGCAATCAATTAATAATTACCAAATTTATCAAATGGGAAATGCTAATAAGTATGTCAGGTCTTTAACCCCAAAGCAATTACAATATAATGTAGACAGTGTGAAAAAATATATAAGCTTAGTCTTTTCTGACTTAATCACATGTATGATCCTACCCTAGCCTCTAAAAGAATGTAGTGGCAGTTTAGAGGTCCCAGAGCTTATTCATAGCAGACTTATACTTCTGTAAGTATGTCATGTAGAGATCTACAGTGCAGATATATATAAAAAAAAAAAACTTACAAAATAGTCTGTCTTTTCAGGAAAGGTAACTGTGTGCAGATTTAATCAAAACAAGATCAAACATTATCAACCAAAAGATGAACCAAAAGAAGTATATTGAGTGATCTCATCCCAAGAAACCTTACTTCAATTCTTAAGAAACATACACAGAAACCAATTAAATCAAAATAATTCACCACTGTCGCTGTATAAGTCACACCTGGACTTGCAATTCAAAACAGTGAATCCAAAAAGGGGCTTTCTCGGGCAAACATGGATACTATCTCATAGCAAATGTGAATGGTGCTGTGGCCATGTCAAGTAGTATTAAAACTACCACTTTTCCACATGGAATTCAAAGTCCATCCTCAATTAAAATCAAAAGATTCTGATCAAAATAAATCCTATTGCTCTTGGAACAGCCAGGTGTACCAGAAGGTCCAGGATGCTCAAAGAATGGGTGCTGTCACAAATGAGCACACAGCAGCATCCCCCAGATCAAATCAAGGACATTTTGAGAGAGAGAGAGAGAGAGAGTAAATATATAGATGATAGATAGGAATGAAATGAAATAGGTATCATTCATTCTACAATAGATAGATAGATAGATAGATAGATAGATAGATAGATAGATAGATGAATAAACAAAGGAAAAATTTGCTTATATTGTAGGTTAAATTTGAAGTAGAAACAAAAATGACCAGAGAATTCTAAAAGAGGTAAATGAAAATGTTATTAGGAGCAAGATGTTTGTGAGGTATTAAAATATCTCTGGCTCCTCCAGCCGAGCAAGATGCCCGAAGGAAAGAAGGCCAAGGGGAAGAAGGCGGCCCCCGCCCCGCCGTCGCCAAGAAACAGGAGGCCAAAAAGGTGGTCAATCCATTGTTCGAGAAAAGTCCCAAGAACTTCGGCACTGGGCAGGACATCCAACCCAAAAGAGTTCTAACACGCTTCGTTAAGTGGCCCTGATACATCAGGCAGCATCGGCAAAGAGCCATCCTCTAAGCGGCTCAAAGTACCTCCTGCCATTAACCAGTTCACCCAGGCCCTGGACAGGCAAACAGCTACTCAGCTGCTTAAGCTTGCCCACAAGTACAGGCCAGAGACAAAGCAAGAGAAGAAGCAAAGGCTACTGGCCTGTGCTGAGAAGAAAGCTGCTGGCAAAGGGGATGTCCCAACTAAGAGACCACCTGTCCTCCGAGCAGGAGTCAATACAGTCACCACCTTGGTGGAGAACAAGAAGGCTCAGCTGGTGGTGATTGCCCATGATGTAGACCCTATTGAGCTGGTGGTTTTCCTGCCTGCCCTGTGTCGAAAGATGGGGGTGCCCTACTGCATCATCAAGGGAAAGGCCAGGTTGGGGTGCCTGGTCCACAGGAAGACATGCACCACTGCTGCCTTCACACAGGTTAACTCGGAAGACAAGGGTGCTCTAGCTAAGCTGGTGGAAGCCATTAGGACCAATTATAATGACAGATATGATGAGATCCACCGCCACTGGGGAGGCAACGTCCTGGGTCCTAAGTCTGTGGCTCGCATTGCCACGCTGGAAAAGGCAAAGGCTAAAGAGCTCGCCACTAAACTGGGTTAAAAATGTACACTTGGGTTTTCTGTACATAAATATAATTACAAAATTAAAAAAAAATATCTCTGCAGATTTACTTGCAAGATATTTTTGCAAAAAAAAAAAAAAAAAAAAAAAAAAATGGTAGAAAAAACATAGCTGGTACCAGTTAATCGAGTGATTGGAGTTAACGTCCCCAATGGGATAAACCAACATCAGCAACTTTTGATACATGATACTTCACCCTTATGATGCTTCTATCTTACCCTCAAAGTAAACACGAGGAGACATCACACAGCCCTAGCCAGTGAGCAGTCCAGAAAGTAGCTCACCATGCACTTCTTAAGTTAACAAGGTCAATAAAGAAGGCTGAGTAAGAGTGACAGATTAAAAAGGATTAAAGGAACTTTCCACCACAGGATCCAGGTAGAGCCCATGGGAGAACAGGGCACCTTAAGAACCGTGAGCAGGACATAACTTTCTGTAAGCTGCCCTCTTCACGCCATTTTAGTTGGAGATGGAAAGAAATAAGACATTGATCCTGGATTAGATTTTTGGATGGGTGTCCGAGTAAGGACCGTTTGGACCAGGAGTAAAGTCTACAGAGTGTGGCAAGGTGAGTTGTGGACTCATGAGACCTGCGTCTTAGTAAGAATCTGGAAACTGTTTAACTGTGATTACGCGAGAACACTTACACAAAGTAACAAAAGGCAGGGGCTGACAGGGAGCGGAGCAGCATTTGCGATGTAAATAAAAAATAAACAGAAAAGGTAGTGATGAATACGTATGACATCCAGAGTGTATTCATCACTTAGCAAAGAACAAATGCCACGCTAGGAGTTTGGGGTGATTGTCTCATATGTACTGCTGCTCTTCCAACAACAGGAATAAGCTTTCGTTGTCCTAATTTAATCAGCACGGAAAAGTAAAAGGTGAGTTCAAGTCACAGAAACAGAGAAAGCAAACAAAAAGGTGGAAGCTACAACTGACGAAACAAACAAAAAAAAAAGGTTGTGGGGGTTCAGAGACAGGTTCCAAGCTTCTGTAAATTTGAAATCACATTAAAATTTAAAAATCATTTTCAACAAAATAACCAGGTCAGAGAATGCAAAGGCAGTTGCACGCTTTAAATGTTGTGCGCTGGTGGCCCAGACTTTCAAGTTACAATTTAAAAAACTGCCTAGTGAATCGGAAGCTTTAAAATGGGCTCTAGTCCCCACATTATCCCAGAGAAATCTGAGAAGTTACCCTTGGTTATAAACTGTTGTGTTCAATTAATCATGTAGGTGTTAAATAAAACTGGAGCGGCTTACAGAAGAACAAATGTGCGCTGCAGACGCAATCGTGCACTCAAAGATAAACAAGGAAGAGGAAAGGGATGAGGTAGATGATCAGTGTTGGGCGGATCCAATGAGTAACCAGCCCTCATGCATCCAACGCAGAGTGATGTCTTAGCCCTCTGCTGCATCCCAAACCTAGGGGTTAGGTTTCCCTATAAGAAAGTCTAGGGTATGATGAGTAAGGCTCTGGCCTAGAACATAACATTCAATGTTTGAGATAAATAATATTTTAATGCAACTTTCCAAAAAAGTCAAAATAAAATCTTATGAACAAAGTTACCAAAGTTTTGAATAAGATAAAGACAGTATTAGGGGATTATCTTTTTCCCAAATCTTATATTTATAATGAGTCCTCAGGGACATGCATAGAGTTAGATAAAATCACCAGGATGGAGCTCTCATCTAATGGAATTAGTGCCCTTACATAGATACCCGAAAGCTTGTGTTCTCTCTTTTATACCATAGGAGGACACAGGAAGAAGGTATGTATCTAAATGTCAGGAAGAGAGCAGGTCTTCGCAATTAAGCTTTAATGGTTTAAACAACAGAAATGTGTGCTCTCAGTTTGAATGCTATTCAGTGTGTAGTAGGGTTGGTGTCTGGTGAGAGCTTTCTTTCTGACTTTAGATATCCACTTGCTGGCTGTGTCTCTCATAGTGTAAAGAGAGGGCAAAAGCTCTGGTGTATTTTTGTACGAGGACATTAATTCCACCAAGCCAAGACCCCATAGTTTTAACCTGCTAAGTCTCGTTGAGGTGCTAACCCTATAAGTTCTACCTGGCTTTCCCATCCTAAGAAAAGAAAACAGCAACTGAAAAGTAACCAAAAGGAAAGATTGGCAAAACATTGGTAGAGAGCCATGTTTACTGTTCCAATGCTGTAAGTATTAATACAAAAATCTGAGAATAGATACTTGACCATTTATCCAATGATTTAACAACTTCCATTAGGTAGATGATAGGCAGGTAGTAGAAAGGTAGTAAAGAACTCAAATATATGTTCTGGTCAATTTCCTTGTAGGAACAGGAGAGAAGTGATTTGGAAGCAAAGAAAGGGAGGGAGTTAAGGACCCCAATTGCTGGGTTATGCAGACTGTCTCTGCTTATATGCCAGAAAGCTGTCAAACAAATAAGATCTGTATTTAGACATCTGCAAGAGACCATCCGCTCCCCCTTAGAAGGCAGAAAGTTGTATTCTGCAGATGTTCAGGGCTTCTGCATCTAAATGTGAAATGTACAAGCTGTCTCAGGTCTCAGGCTGGTACTGGAGAGATGATGATCCTTGATGTTTCCAGTCCCTGCCCTCTGTCAGCACTGTTGGGGCTCTAGGTGTTGGAGTGGGGGTGGGGGGGAAAACCACACCATCCTTGGCAAGCTGGGCTGAGCCCTCCCTGGAGTTACTTGTGGGCAGCACCTGTTTTGTTACAATTCCCTTTATCCATCTCCTAAAATCACCTTAGCACGCAGAACGCCAGCAAAGCACGCGGCTTTGTTTCCCAGAGAAATGTCAGTTCCACTACCACCCCATAATTCATCATTATTAAATAGTGAATGAATTCAGCACAGTGAGAGCTGCATAGAGCCTGAATAAGAAATTGATAGAATCGGAATGCAAAGCCAGAGGGAACACACATATCTGTAATAAAGTCAACACATCTAAAAAGATCTCTCCGATTGAAACTGGAGTTAGGAGCCAGTTTCTCCTGCTTGCACAGACACCTGCAGAATGTTGTCTTGAAGTGCAATAAAGAGGTGTGTTTTCTGTAGCTTCCCCAGAAGGACAAGCTCTCTGTAGAGGTCAGCTTCTCTCACTCTCTCTAGTACTCCAAGAAACAGTCCAGCCCCTTGGAGAGCACAATTATAACCCTGTATGGTGGCTGAAGAGTCCCTGGAGCCAGAGGAAACTTGGAGTGAGAGAAACAAAGAGAAAGAGGGAAGCCTAAGCAAAGGAACATGTCTGGCAGGAGCTGGTGATCTGAGAGAGGGAGGATGGGGGACCCCCAGCTATTTCTGCCTCTGCATTTGGCAGCTTCTCCATCTTGCTGTGTTTATGGCTTCAACGTGACTTTCTGCCCAAGTACATCCACTAGGCTTGCACGGAGAAACTTACCACCTTCCACTCAGTTCAAGTTTCATCTGATTCGCACCCATGAAGCTCTGGTTTCAAGAGCTCTATGCGTTTTTCGCAGCTGCATGGAAACAACTGGATACAGAACAGACCTAAAGAACACCTGCAGCACATCATCCTTGACACCAGTTCTTGTTTCAACATCTGTGTGTGTGTGTGTGTGTGTGTGTGTGTGTGTGTGTGTGTGTGCATGCAGATAGGTGCTGTGCATGAAAATACAAAGAGGTCACAGATCAGTTTTGGGTGTCTTCCTCTATTTTTCTTCTCACATTTTCTCATTGGACCTGGAGCTCACTGAATGGCCAGACTGGCTAGCCAGCAAGTCCCAGGGAGCCTCCTATCTCCACACCCCAGCACTGGAATTATAGAAGCTCACAACACACACAGCTGTTTCTATGGGTGTTCAGGATATAAAGTCAGGTCATTATGCTTTCACCAAAAACACTTTATTCACTGAAGCATCTTCCTAAGTTCCTCCATCTTCCATGTTTTCAAGTAAATGATTTGAGTGGCCAGACTTGGTGACCCACTTTCTTCCTGTCCACAGCCACAGCCTTCCCAAGATGCTAGAAAAGAAAGCTAATCCCAAAACATTTCAAAGTTTGCAGTGTGGTATAGGGAGACCAGGAGGCCATGGTGGAGAAAGGGGAGGCAGGCTTCTGAGAAGGTGTGCCACGCAGACAGCACAAGGCTGTAATTTACAGGAGATAACGCAGCTTCCTAAGCAGGCTAGTGGGTGGGCTGGCAGTTTCTCTCGGGATTGTGGCTACATATTCTGAAACTGAGGAGGTGTGAGGAACAAGGACAAGTAGTTACCCTGGCTCTGTCATCCTAAATCCTACTTGAAGGAAGGAGGGAGGGCACGATCTGAGGTCTGGTCTACACAGCAATGACTGGGAGTGCAATTTAATCATCCTGGATGTCACCCAACCCATCCTGTTGGTGTGAGAGAGGAGCAATTTGTTACTTCTGCTGTCATCAACACCCAGAGGCCACAGCCAGGGATCTGCAAGGAGAAGTAGCAGAAAAGGACGAAGGGAGGAGTAGGGATAGCTGTTCTTCTGGGCTGAAGGGACGGTAAGAGAATGGTGGCCTCCCGAGTCCAGCTTTGTCCCTAAGGTAGGGAACTAACTAGGATTCAGGGAATGAAAAATTACATTATGGCTCTGCTTGACTAAGTCAGGTCATCCTCCTAGCTTCTGACCATAACCTGCCAGGATATTCATCACTCTGTATTTTATTTATCTGATTGTGTGTTATCTTCTTAAGAGCAAGGTCCACACTTACTCAACCTTATCCCTTCTAGCACCTAGAAATCTGCTTGTTGAATGAGCAAAGGAGGCACTGCTAGGACGAACATGTGATTTGTTTTCTCCGCTGGAACTGGATATCATGACTGTGATACACAGAACAGTCGCCCTGACTATATGGCACTCATTATTTGGGATAAGATGTCTGTCATCCATAGGGCAAAGGATCTTCGTTTCAAGTGTATAGGGAAAGGTGAGGTATCAGAATAAAGTCTCATTCAGTATTTAAAACTCAGATTCTTAGCTCTTCTAGTAAAAGCCTCATGGCATGTTGAGGGTGGTTGTCTTTATCTGGGCTCTGACAAAAGCGTGAAAGGAAGAGGAAGGTTGCCGATCTCTCCTTGTTGAATGTCTAGTCAAAGTGGCCAGAAGTAAGTACCATATTCTCCTGTACTCAAATGGCAGTGGCTCTTTGTCCCAAGTCCCTTGGAATCATCTATACAGGTAAGAGAAGAACTGCTGTGGTTCTTCATCGGGGTGAAATACAGGTGCATCATCCCAAGGGACTCTCAGAAACAACTGCGCCATGTGCTAAGCTACAGTGTTCATAGTCCCATAAAATAGAAATTCCAAGCTATAAGGCCCTTATCTCTATGTCTTTGCGTGGCAGAAGCACAGTACACATTGTTACATTGAGACAAATTTGTATGGTCAAGGCCAGGGATGATCTCCAGGGATCCATAAACATGTGTATGTTATCTTTGTACATTTAGCAATGGTTATTACAGTTAGGAGGATAGACCTCTCAGAAGCAGAACTGGTTTTCATTAGTCCTTTCATTTCATTAAGACTAAAACTTTCCAGAAAAGAGATAGGAGGAAGATGCACCTGGTTAACATGCAATTGGAGAGTCTAAGCTAACAGCATACAGAAACTACATGGAGCCGGGCGGTGGTGGCGCACGCCTTTAATCCCAGCACTTGGGAGGCAGAGGCAGGTGGATTTCTGAGTTTGAGGCCAGCCTGCTCTACAGAGTGAGTTCCAGGATAGCCAGGGCTACACAGAGAAACCCTGTCTCGAAAAAAACAAAAAACAAAAAAAAAAAAAAAAAAAAAAAAAAAAAGAAAGAAAGAAAGAAAGAAAGAAAGAAAGAAAGAAAGAAAGAAAAGAAACTACATGGAGAACAGAGGACACTGCCCAACACTGAGATGAAAGACATACATCTGCTTTCATGGTCCCTGTCACCCTTCGGAGGCACCACTGAGGAAGCTTGTGATACCTCAGAGCACAGGGAAACCATCCTGCTGCATCCTGGATGCCTCACCACAGATCAGAAACAGAGTGACCGTTCTAAGCTGGTGTTTTCAATCAGTACGTGCTGGAATTGGTAACTAGATCAACAAGCAGTAAGAACTCAAGATTTGTCAGTACTAAGAGACCAAACTCTGACCTTCCCATCTCTTATCCATTCCCAACCTTGACCCATGCTTTGGCCTCTGACTTACTAGTGTTGCATGAATTTTTCTAAGAAACCGTGACTATATACCAGTGATTTTACATCACTGACTGTGATGACTTCATGCAATTTTTTTTTTTCGAAACAAAGTCTCTCTCCATAGCCCTGGCTGCCCAGGAACTCACTGTGTAGACCAGACTGGCCTCCAGCTCACAACAATCTGACTCTTCCGTGACTGTGCCTCCCAGGTGCTGGAATTAAAAGGTGTGCACCACCACACCTATTGACTTCGTGGAATTCTTAGAACTAATAAGGGCATTGAATTTAAGAAAAAAAAAAGTGTCCATATTTTGAGAACTTGTAAGGGACAGAGTCACAATTCAAGTCCACCTTACATTCTTACTACTGTCATCAAAAGCTCTCAGTAGCTCCAGACAGCTACTAAATTATCTTGACATCTAAACTTTAAAATCTTTAAAACAGAGGCTTCTGCTTACTCCGTTACATGCTGTAAATGTCCGGAAAATACTTGTTGCCTTTGACTGAGTGGACTGCTTGCCTCCAGCCTCTTAAGAGAATGAGTGGATGCCTCTGTGCATGGGTCACGGGGAGCTTAAGCACTAGGTCGACACAGCATGGCTCATAACTTCTCGCAGCCATTCTTTGGAGTGGGGTGGTCAGAGCCGGTGGCAGTCATTGTCTGGGTTCCCCTCCAGGCTCTCTAGCAGTTGCAGTTCTTTCCTAGTACAGGAAGGGATAAACACCCTTCATGTATTTCCTCTCACCCCCAACTGCAAGGAAAACAGTAACACTAATTAGTTGTAACGGGGTGTTCATTTCACACAGGTCTCTCAGCAGGCTGCACTGCAGTCCTTTGAAATGGTCTGGAAACAGCCTTGATTTTAAACATCTGAAGATAATTGAACCAAAGTTGCACTCACTCAAACCCTCTTGAGTGACGTGCCTTTTATTCTCTTCCTTGCTAATAAGAAATGGTCGCTGCCACTTCTTATTTACTCGACACCTTGACAGCCTCTGGCAATGAAGACTTGCACCCCAGGATCCTAAAAGAATATGTTAAAGTCATGATTGGTAATAAATAGAGGAGCAGGGAAACCTGGGCGACATTAAGCAGTTTAAAGGCAAGAAGGAATTGCCCTGGACATCTATAAACTTAAGCTCCATAGCTGGAAAAAAATGGGAAGCTGGTGGAAGAACTGAAGGTCTATGACAAAAAAAAAAATCAATTTGCAATCAAAAGCACTTTTGAAAGGCAAGAGCATTAGCTAGCAAAGATGTGACATGTTTTAATGCGGTGTCGGCAGCAGTAGAGAGATAGATTGCTATGCACAAGGAGCAGAAGTATCGATTGGCGTGCCACTTTGAGAGTGATCTGGAATATCCATCAAAATGTTAAATGTCATAACTTCAACCGCACAATTCATCTTCTAGAATTTATTGCAAGAATGCCAACTCAAGAGTACCCAAAGGTAACTGGAGCTTTATTTAAAACACCCAAAAGGCTCATTAAAATAAGCTTGCGATGAGATACGGTAGGTCCATGGGACATAATGCCTTTGCGACTTTAAAATCACAGGAAAGAGGGGACCGGCCTGTGTGGCTCTTAACAATCATCAGTGCAACAGCTCAAAAGTAAAGCCATGACATTTAAAGCACTATGGGCCTCATGGCACAATCTTATCTCGTGGGTTTATGAATACCTCACACATATATGTATGCATATGGTCACTCGCATGTGTCATTAATATGGGGACATATAAAGTCATCACTTCTGCTGAAGTCAAGGAAACGGAGCTAGTAGTAATTATTCTGAGATGATAAGCTGGGAGTCTTAGAATAAGAATTGGGTCTGTTGGAGTGTGTGTGTGTGTGTGTG
This sequence comes from Arvicanthis niloticus, assembly GCF_011762505.2. Classification (NCBI taxonomy): domain Eukaryota; kingdom Metazoa; phylum Chordata; class Mammalia; order Rodentia; family Muridae; genus Arvicanthis; species Arvicanthis niloticus. The sequence continues at coordinate 78,441,843 of NC_047661.1, read as the reverse complement.
TGTGTGTGTGTGTGTGTGTGTGTGTGGTGTGTAACCTTGGATGTCAACCCTCCCCTTCCACCTTGTTTAAGACAGATCTGTCATTGTTCATCATTATGTATACCGGGTAGCTAGCCTATGAGCTTCCAGGTATTCCTGTCTTCGCTGCCACAGAAATACTGGGATTCCAGTTACGTGCTTTTCCTGGGCTTTGAGTATCTGAACATGTTCTTCACATATTTGTGGAGTGCTTTACACACTGACCTATCTCCTCAGACATAATTTTTAATATGTTTACAAGTGGTCTGAATTGTTAAGTTTGTAATTAAAGCAGAGATTCATGGCAATTATTAATATCACAGCCCGGTAGAAAGCAGAAACTTAGAAGCCATTGTAATCTACTGCACAGAGGCAGCACTGGTCCATTCAGAGAAACAGCAATCATGTTATTCAAGGCTTTGACTCTGTCTTTCAGGGACATTCTGTAAATGCATTTGCTACTCAGATGTTGGTTCAGAAATTGTGGCGGTCAGCAGAGGCCCCTTCCCAGGAGATACCTAATGGCCATTGTCACTTTGTAGGAATTTGGTAAAAGATATAGAACAGATGCTCATCAAACCACAGGCAGCAACACCAAGAAAAACACTCAGGTAAACACTCCAGGCTCAGACACACTGGCTCCTTGAAAAGCCTGGAAAACCCTGGCCTGCAAGAGTATCACAACACTGCAGGCCTAGGTTTGGATGAGAGCTCATATAAGTAAGGGAAACCTGCTGCACACTCAAAGGGCCTTGAGCAAAAAACAGTATTCTAGCTGCTGGTGCACAACCTTTAACCTCTCTCCCCACCATGATCCAGAGTCAGGAAAGGAGACTGATAGTCTTAGCAGGAAAGGAATGTCTGCCAGTCCACCTGACTGTGACCTTGAACAAGTTGTCCTCATTTGTTTTCACATATCTAAGAAAAAGTGGCTAGTGGTTTCATTTCTTATGGCCTTAAGTGCAACTTTTAATGTGATTTTTCCATTCTGGGACAGACAGTGCTTTGAGAAAACAAACTGCAACACAAACATGAAATGTTAGCAGTATTACACAAGTGATCTTTTTGGTAGAAAACCAACAATCCGTCTTAATTTTCCAGGCAGTTGGATCAATTGAAATAGTTAACTATGATAACCCAGAACAAGCAAAAGTCAAAACATGATAAATTCATTTCTTGCCACACATATTTATTGAACATTTATTACAAGCCAAGGGTGATATAAAGACTAGAGATGAATGAGGGAAAGAAAGAAACAAAGAAAGAAAGAAACTCCTGATGAATAGGAAAGAGAAGGCTTAGTGGCTGGTCTAGACACAAATGTCCATGCTCTTATACCATCACTGTGGTACTCTATTAGAAGTATAAACAAAGTACCACCCAGAAAGAAAAGTTGACTCTATGATGCTTGCAGTTTTGGACTTCACATCCAGTCATACTCAAGATCAAGGTACAAGGACTCACCATGCCGTACACTTAACTGTTAAGGAATGTACACGCTATTAGAACTAATTTTTATAACTGGATAGTAATCAACGTGTTTGCTGGCATTGTTTTGAGTTAGTAAAGCATCTAATTGAATAATTTCAAAACTGGAGGAATAAAATAACTCAATTAATTGGTGGTCACTTCACAGTAGTAGGAACACTGTGTAAAAATTAGATGTGACCTGTAAGTAGCAACATTATTAGGCAATAGTTTTATGGAAACATTCTTTTAAAATGTGTTCCACATCACGGTCTAATGCCAAATCAACGTAACTGTTCATCAATGTAATTGGTCATCAAAACAATTAGCTAGTCTATCCACTCAGTGAATCCAGCCCATCAATAACAAACCATGGGAGTGTCACTCAGTGTCACTCAGGAGAGAGAGAGAGAGAGAGAGAGAGAGAGAGAGAGAGAGAGAGAGAGAGATCAAGGGCTATTCTTTAACATGGGTATTCCATCCACTTGGTGCCTGGTTCAGATCTAAATAGCCTGAGAGTTGCATGTATTAGGCAAAGCTTCCTGAGTTAACCTGCATAAAATTAAATTTAACTCTAATGTAATTTCACTTCCAGTGTGGTATTCTATTGTCGATATTAAGACCATAAAGAAGTTTTGTTTTCCATGACCTCTGTAAAATAACAAGATGCATTTGCCGCAAACAGAAACCAACATTCTGTGCGTCATCTGCCCAGGGATCCTGTAATCAGAAAGCACTCACTGTTCCATGTTAGTTCAATAGCCACAAATCATTCCTATTAAAACAAAAACTAATTTTCGGACCTTGCTATAAGAACACATGTTCTAGGCTATATAACATCTGTTTGGGTTGCTGGGAGAACTTCTGCCATAGTCTTAGAAGTTTGGATTCCAGAGTACTCTAGTGATGTGTGCACATTGCAGCCTGTGTCCTCACAGAGATTCCTCGGGAGCAGTTAGTGACATTTAACAGCAAACATACTGAGCTTCCCAACAAATTACCTAGGGACTGTCCTGAAATGCAGACTGCAGCCTTCATACTCCATTTGAACACCCTGGGAAGAATATTCATGGGCGGGGTATATACCCTCCAGCCACAGTAAGTAATGAACTTAACACAGACCCTTGCTGGGTGTCATGGTGTGGTTTATAAAACTGTGTGGGCTGGTCAGAGAAGAACCATTTTAGTCAATGAGAGTGTTGCAGCTTCTCAATCAATCAGAAAGATCTGACTATGGACCAACTAAGGTGATATCAAGATGTTAGTGTAAATCGTATCATATGTGATGATGATATTGTGTTTTAGTAAGAAAAAAAATTCAAAGACTACATGAGTCAGGTTCTCAGTAGTGAATGGCATGTTACCGTATCAAGTTTATTTTCAAATGCTCCAAGACATAAGAAGACAAACAATACATATACACGTGGCATTGGAGGTGGACACAAGCTCCATCCAGAAAGCCTGTGGTAATTTCACAGTTAGAGTTTGATGGCAGCTTTTTTTTTTTTTAAGTGTTTGAAAGATGGTAATAAACACTAGAGCCTACTGCTGCCATAGAAGACATTTGTTTGTTTTTTGTTATTGTTGTTTTTTTTTTTTTACACCTCTGAAAGGTAGCTCATCATGTTCTCTGCATTAATGGAGACTTGCTACTCAGATAAGGGAAATGACTCCCATAGGTGCCAGATTTCTCCTTCCAGTAAATCCTGAACACTTTTCTTCATGAACTCCTTTCAATATTCTCCTCTGAAAATGGGCTTGAAGTTTTTCCTTAGTCATGACTTATGGGCTGCTGTAGGAGATGACCTCAATAAAAGTATTTTAATTTCTCTTTAAGAAATCTCCTAAGAGGATTCGCCTAGTACTGCAGTGACTTGATGTGCTGGGGGTGGGCATAGAGGGAAGATCTGCATGAGGGGGTACTGGGAGGAAAGGGGGGGGCTGGCGTTGGGATGTAAAGTGAATAAATAAATAAAATTAAAAAAAAAAAAAGAACTCCAGGAAAAAAAAAAAGAAAAAAATCTCCTGAAATGAGATGTTTTTAATTTCAAGGAGAAATACACAGACTCTGAGGGCTAAGCAAAAATGGGAGGTAAAAGTTAAATCAAGTGTGCGGAGTTTTCCAGCCTGAACTAAAACATGTAACTCACTGTAGAACGATGTAACTTGTAATACATTTAACTTACGAGAATCCAGGTATGAATTTGTCCTCCCTTCATCATTGAAAATGTTTGTCTGTCATCCTGTCTCTCTAGAACACCACCTAAAGGTAACTTATGTTTCTTTTGCATGGAAAATCATTTTGTTACCCCCCAAAAATTATTTGTACATGTTTGAAGAAAACATATACTTTAAACAGTGAGCTCTCATAATATCTATAAATCCCATCATTAAAAACAAAATACTGTTATATTCATGGAGACTGCTCAGAACATCTGAAGAATTGGTGTAAATATATTTTACACTTATAATTTTAAAAAACTGCTTTGCTGAATTGCTGAATGAAGGAGAGAATTAGGAGCTCTCGGCGTGGAAGCTAGTTTGAGGTTCTGATTTGGGCTTTCAAAACAGAGTGTTGGCATCATGTGCTCATTCATAGAAGTGCATATGGTACGGATGCTGGCTCATAGTCCATATTGACCACAACCCCTGATGTAAGCAGGAGGAGTCTGCCCATTTATCTAGACTCCTTTCAGACCTTAAACTCTACTTTGAGCATCAAGCACATTAAGCTTTGAAAATCATAAAGGCCACTGGGATTAGGAGGTCAGTTTTGGGATTCTCTGAGATAGAATGGCTACAATGTATTGTCAATACATGACAGCCAACACAGGTTATGAACGAGATCTTGGTCAAAGAGATGCCCTCCTGAAAGGTACAAAAGGCAATTGGCATAGCAGCCAGAGAATTTTTCTCTTGAATACTTATCACAAGGTCCTTAGCATCCTGGACAAATTACTCATTTCCTATATAGTTCAGGCAGCTTAAGGAATAAGCTTTTCCCTAAGTCCTATGGCTCCAAGTCATCCCATCTCTCTTACCCAACAAACAACACAGTCTGTGTGCTGACTTCAAGACAGCAAGCTTCTGGAGTTACACCATGGATATTTATCCTTACCTTCTAGTCTCTAACAGACCTGAAGGAATGCCTATAATTTAATTATGAATCAGGCTGCCAAACAATGAATGAGAACTTCCAGATCTTTATAGACAACGAACCTCAGCATCTGCAGTACTCCATTATCTCCACACTCACAAACGGAATCTGCGATGGTTTACAACTACATCTAGAGGCGTTATCATGTGCTTCCCTCCAAAGAGGGCCATAGTCACCCTGCAAAACAGGTACTGAAAAGCACTGTGTTGAAATTGTATACCCGTCCCCCAATTACTAAGACATTTTACAATCCATAGAGTCTGCAGATCATTGATCATGAAGAGCCTACAAATGAATTTTGAACTTGTACTTTCATGATTCAAGATCAAAGATACTCATGGAGAGAGAGAGAGAAATCTAAGACTTGGCCATCCTTATAGGATGGCCATCCTTCTTATCTGTAGGAAAAGTGCATAGAACTCTTGAGCAAAAGACAAGAGCTGTCCCAGCTCTGTCTGTCAGGCTGCCTTGGAAGCTTCCCACTCAGGCTCCCACCAGCTGTTTCCAGTCTACAATGTTTCAAATATATGGCAATGGTCAAAAGCCACCATTTCTTCACAGACTTCAGTGGGATTAGGTCAGCCCTCATAAGGCACCACTCATGTGGAGATAGTAGCGGAGTCCAAACAAGTGTGGAAGCCTTTTTCCCCCACACAACACCCAAACCCCAGGGACAAATAATAAGTAAGAAGGTCAGAAGATAAACAGGATAAAAAGAAATAGCAAAGCCATGTTCTTTGCTTCTTTGTTACCGGAGTCAAGCCCAGGACAGTACAGCACTATATACATATATACATACACATACTCATACGCATATGCATACACATACACATACATATCAGGACCAAAAGTTACCTGACACACACGTCTTCCCACAGCTGGCTTGGATTCGTCAGCCCTCCAGCTTGCTCAGAGACTTATGTTTCAGAAGTATACTCCTTTCCTTCCCCACCCCCTCCACCCCCCCCCACAACCTGCCTTCTCTTCCATCATGAGGCTGAGACCTCCAGCCAGCTCACCTGAATATCCTCACAACTCAAGTAAAAGGCAAACCAGAAAAATTGCTATTGTTCTGGCTGACCTCAAACTGGTTCCATTTTGTCAGGCCTGTGTAATCTGTCTTTCATTTGCAGATATGGTTTTGTTTTGTTTGAGTCTTCTTTATTTCATTTCGTCTCCGTTGATAGGTAGAAACATAGACTGCTGTGGACACAAAGCCTCAAACCTGTAAAGAATGGTAGGACAAAGAAATTGCCTCAACTCCATGCAGCAGCTGACTCAGACAGATTCAGAGACCCTCAGCTAAACAGTGGATGGAGCTCACTGGGGCCCTGAAGAAGGTACAAACTTCACAGGAAGACCAACAGGGTCAACTAACATGGACCCTTCGGGCTCTCAGAAACTGAACCACCAATCAAAGAGCACACATGGGCTGGGCCTAGCCCCTGCCCCCTGCACATATGTGGCAGATGTGTAGCTTGGTCTTCATGGGGGTCCCAAACAACTGCAGCATGGGTTGTCCCAAAGCTGTTGCCTGTCTGCAGAATATGTTCCCCTTCTGGACTGCCTTGTCTGGCCTCAGTGGGAGAGGATGCAGAGACTGGATGTGCCAAAATTGGAAGAGTGGGTTCTACCCTCTCAGAGAATAAGGGGAAGAGTCATGAGGGAGGGACTATGGGAGGAGGCAGCAATCAGGATATAAAGTGAATAAATAAAGAGAAACCAAACAAAAATGGCACCAGCAAAACAAGGAAGGAAGGAAAGAGGGAGGGAAGGAAGGAAGGAAGGAAGGAAGGAAAAAGGAAGGAAGGAAGGAAGGAAGAAAAAGAAAAACTCCCTCAAAACTAACCATGCCTCTAAGTATTAGCACTTTTTCAGGCAAAACAAAATCCAGCAGAAATTTCTACATGCAAGGGGCGATTCTGAGTTACAGAAATGCCTTGTTGATACTACAATTAAATAAATATTTCTCCTTACTCAAATCCAGGCTTCTCATCCCCATTATAGAGGGAGACAACAGGGTGATCTGTTGACTTGTCTGACGTCATATCTAGAAGTGACTGGCAGATATGTCATGCTAGGCCATGATGAAGCCATGCTTACAGTGGCTGCATTGCTTATAAAACCCAGCATCAAAATGGGACAGGTACCAATTCCATTTGGGGAATTTTGTTCATAAGAATGCAAAGATAAGTAAGACAGTATTCTCCAGGGTTTTCCAGTTAAAATGGGGCTTACAAAGTATTGATTTGGGGGCTGGAGATATGGCTCAGCAATTAAGAACACTAACTGCTCTTCCAGAGGTTGTAACTTCAATTCCCAGCAACCACATGGTGACTCACAACCATCTGTAATGGGATCAGATTCCCTCTTTGGGTGTGTCAGAAGAGAGTGACAGTGTACTCACATGCATAAAATAAATAAATAAATCTTCTTTTAAAAGATTGATTTTGAGATTGTGGGGAATTATGTGCTTGTTTGATTAATTCATTGATTTTTATTTTATGGAGAAAGGTCTTGCTATGTAACCCAGACTGACTTTGAGCTTATAATTCTCCTGCCTCAGTCTTATTCTACTTTATTTGTTCTATATGATCAGATCCACATTGTGGGTAAAGATCAAGGCAAGGTACTCTGTGGGTGTATACATGTATTTACATGTGTTCAAAAATGTTCAGAGCATAGAGACCACAAAAACCATCTCCTTGGGTATATACATCAATTGCCCAAAGGGCTGAGATGAGTTTAATAGGGTAAATTTATATATACATATACACATATATGTGTGTATTTGCGTGTGTGTGTTGGTTAGCAGTGTACAGTCTGAAAGTATTCTATGAAGACAAAATGCAGGGTAGGAGTTTGCTCAGAGATAGTTTCTTACAGGGATAGCCAGAGGCAGACATCTACCTTCATATGGTCTTAAGTATTCCTGTAAGAGCTGCAGATTATTTAGCTGGGATTCCTTGTCACTACTAAGTCCCAAAAGTACAATGGCATCATGCTGAGAGGAAATCTTGCAGATGCCTCTAAACCAGATCTCCCTGCAGAAGACACCAAGTAAAGATAAATTAGTGGCATCCAAATACTCCTCCCTCTATGGTAAGGGCCATGTGTGTGAGCTGTGCACGGCAGATGTAAATTTTTTAAATCTGTCACAGGTCTGAATTGTACATCATGTCTACTAACATCATAATAATATCACTTGTCCTTTTCCACCTTGAAATGTCCCTGCATCTTGGGAGCTTAAGATGAGTCTTGGAAGTAGGATGGATTTTTTTTTTTTTTTTCAAAAAGAGCACTAAAGGAGAAATACACTCTAAACAGAAACAATAGCAGGAATGTCACTGGGAAGGGAAAGAAACAGCTGGTGAGGAGGAAGGACAGTGGAGAGTGTGCCGAGAGCTGGGAAGGGGAGTTTGAAGCCTCCTGTGTCCAACAGTCTCCAACCACTTTCTCACACAGACACAGAAGAGTTTCCAAGTTTTCTCCTTTACCAAAAGTAAAATTTGAAGCAAGACATGATTTGTTTGAATACTTCCCGTGCACTAGGCACTATACCCCACACTTGAAACCTACCTATCACGTTTAATCATGGCAACCACCTTGCAGAGAGCACTACTCTTCTCCTCTCACACGCCTATAACTGAGACATAGAATAACTAAGTCACTGGCCCACAGCCGCAGAACTAGAAGTAGGTTCAAATACAAACCTCCTCACCTCCAAACCCTCATTTCTGAGTTGTACTAGGCTGTCTGCTTACCTTCTGTATGGGTCAGCTTTGTGTCACTGTGACAACTTAAAGGATAAGTTATTTTGACTCACAGTTTCAGGAGTCTCAGGGCTGTGTCATTTCTGAGCCTGTGCTAAAAAAGACCATCACTCAAGGGAGGGCATGACATACAAAAGCTGTTTACCTCATGACAAGCAGGAAGTAGAGAAAAAGGAAGGAGTCTAGGCCCTCTAAACATGTCCTTAATGACCTAACCTCCTCCGATTAGGCCCCAACTAACAAAGGTTCTACCTCCTAAGCAACAGTCTGGATCCCAAGGCTTGAATACACACCAGGTTCAACCTATAACATCCTGCCTACTAATGTCTAGGTTTCCCTCACTAGCCAGTGCTTGTGAGCATGAAAGCTTGTCTGATTTCCAGAATATTCTATACGCTTCTTCCAGATGACGTTCCAAAGTACGATAGAGTTGATATGATAGTCAAAGAAAAAAAAAAATCCAGAAAAGCATCCAGGTGAAAACTCTGTCTGTAACTATGTACATATCCCAAAACTTACCTTTGTGAAAAAAAAAATACAACTTCTATTCTCAATATTCACTAGCAGGATTGGAGGTTTGGCTCAAAAGTAGAGTGTCTGCCTAGCAAGCACAAGGCCATGGGCTTGTTCCCCACCCAATGCCAGGAAAAAGAAATCTCAATACTCACTAGCAATGAGCCCCACAGCTGTAGAGGCCCAACAATGTGGGCAGGAAAACAGACAGGCAAAGAAAAAGAAGAATGTAGTCAAGCCCCAAGGAAAAAATGTTAACATCCGGAACCAATTCACCCACACAGGCTGAGGAGCATTACACCCAGCTCTCCATAACACTCCTCAACACTCCAACCTTACACACACATAGACACACACACACACATAGACACACACACACACACACACACACACACACTCCCCTGCATGCTTAGTTTACTATCTGCTCAGATTGGCCTTGCATACGCAGGCAGCCCCTTCAGCAGTACCTACCACCCAGTCAGAATATCACAGAGAGGCCTTAAATCTCTGTGATGTCACAGTCTAATCTGGGTAATGGACAGATGTACCATCTGGTATCTAATGTTCACCGGATTTCAACCAGTCATGCAGTTCTGAATGCTAAAGGAGAGATGGAATGGCCAAAGTCAGGCAAGTGACACATCCAGCAGAATCTCTATTTCAACTTGAACGGATCTCAAGCAGCCAGAAAAAGCACACGACTGCAGCATTCCCCTCAGCATCTGCACTTCGAGAATCTGTGCATTTCTTGGGAAAGGAAGTGGACCTGAAGCTTCATGAGGCCCTATTGCTTCAAGAATGTATCGAATCCCATACATAGGTTGTCCGAGTGGAGCAGGGCTGGCAGGGAAAAAGCAAAGCTGTAGAACAGAGATGGACTTTTACATCTTGCTCATTTTAGCTTGTAAGGGCTCTTTTTCTATCCTTGGGTGTAGCAGACAGGAATGTAACAGACTGTACAATTAAACAGCCAAGAACTGCATTAAGGGCATATGTGTATATATGTGGAAACCAGGGAGGTAAATGGGTGTAGATTTTCTCCAAATCCCTGTTGGAGACATCTGGCTCTCTAAGACAGGAAGGTTACACAGAGTGGGAGGGAAAGGGATGGAGAGACAGTGAACAGGTGGACAAAAGAAAGAGTAGAACGTAAAGAAGCTCTCTGACAGTTCCTTGTGTCTGACTGGATACTGGCATCTCATCCAGTGACAGCAGGAGAGGAGAAACGGACCCCTGAATGTAGGTGTTTATCTGGATGACAGATTCCTGAGAGTAACAGAGCTCATAGCAAACAAGGCTGCTCCAAATAGAGCTATTACAAACAAACGAACCAGAGCAGCCACTGAGAGGTTAACGGTAAAGCCGACTGGAAGAGTGGGTGTACTCGCAGTGGGTCCTCAAGGCAGTTTCCTAATCCTCCGGCATTAAAAGGAAGCCACTGTGGAAATCAGAATCTCTTCCTTTGTAAATTCAATCCATGGCAAAGGGATTTCAGCTGTGATTGCTGACTTTGAGAAAATCAGCAGTACTTAGGAGCGCGGGAACTGCCTGTCGCTGCAACTGATACTTTCCTAAGCTGTTCCATTTTGAATCAATTACCAATGAGACTCCATCTACCCCTTCTTGAGTGGAGAAGGGGAATGGGTAAAACAGAGCAGTTAGTTGTCCTGAATCTCACTGCAGAAGGGGATTTAGGATGAGAAGGCTTTAGGTCGAATTCAATATGTAGCCACTACCCTTCAGACTTGAGATGTCTGTTCTTTACAGAAAACAAAACAAACAAGCAAACAAACAAACAAAAACAGAGTGCAGTGGGAAGGCTGAACTATTCTAAAAGTCTTGGGTTAGAAATCCCATTGACTCTGCTGTCACTGGAACCCTCTACAGTGGGTGCCATTGAAGCCATCTGAAGATAAGAGGGACTAACAACAAAGCGGCAGAGACCTAAAAATATAAACAAGCTTTTTACTGTGATTAATGACCAGTTTGGGGTATAGCAGGCAGCAAGCTCAAAATGTTCTCTTTAAAGCAGTTAAAAACCATCTCAGCTGGACTGTGGTGGCAAATGCCTTTAATCTCAGCACTAGGGAGGTAAAGGAAAGAGGATCTCTGTGAGTTCAAGGCCAGTCTGGTCTACAGAGAGTTCCAGGACAAGCAGGACTATACAGAGAAACCCTGTTTCAGAAAACAAAAACCAAACAAAATGAAGTTTCCTGAGGAAACAGTAGAGAGTTACTATGGATACTGGCAGCAGACACAGCTGAGGACCAGACTCCAGCCAGCTGAGTTAGAGCAAACTGGAGTTGTATGGCTGTATGTAGAGTCTCTTGAACCTCAATTTCCTGGTCTGCACAATGGAGAAACAATAATTTTTCTCTGAGGACTAGCTGGTTAAGTGTAATAAGAGAACAGTTAAGGGCCCTGGATAGGTGGTTCAGTGGTTAGGAACACTTGCTGCTCTTTCAGAGGACAGAAGTTCCATTCACACACACACACACACACACACACACACACACACACACACACACACACACACACACACACGAGGCCACTTACAACCCCTTGTAACTCCAGTTCCAGGGAATCTGACATTCTTCTGGCCTCTGAGGGCACCTTCACATCACACACACACACACACACACACACATACATTTAAAAAAATATTTTTTAAAAGATGAAAAGATGAACAGCTACCTAGCTTGCAAAAGCTTTCAAAGATGGAGGCCTGACTTGCTACAGGAATGGAGAAATCCCTTTTCTATAGGGTCAAGGCCTGAGAGTTTATTCTGAAAGATCCTAGGCTGCCTGAAAGAAATTCAGAAAGGCATCACTTCTCTGGTTCTCTCCCTGGAAGAAGTCACCTTTTCCCCTCTACCACCAGGGAACAATCCGAAGAAGGTATAAAATACAGCCTCAAAACAAGCATTTGTATTTATTTCTATAATGAAGTGAGTAATTTACCTTCATCTATTACAGCATGAGGATTCTTTTTTCTACACCATTTTAAGGATTTTTTTTTTTTTTGTGGTCTATTCTCTTGATGCACTCTAAAGGTGCAGTGGAGTCTCAAAATATTTATAATTTGCATTTCATTAATAGGTGAAAATGTTGAATGCTTTTAAAAACTAAAAAACAAACAACAAAAAAAAAAAGAGAGAAAACGATTAATTTCTACCATCTGAAAGCATGAAAAATGGGTGCACCAAGGCAGTCAAATGCAGGTTCTAGTCCTATCTGGCCCAGATTGCTTCTCTCTTAAGAGTCTCAAGCTCCTTCCCCCTCACTTTCAGGTGTTCCTTTAAGTCAGTCTCTTGGTGCTGGAGAGGTGGTGGCTCAGCATTTAAAAGCACTGGCTACCCTCCCAGAGGACTAGGGTTAGAATCCCAACACTCACAAGATGGCTCACACTGTAAGTCTGGTCCCAGGTGATCCAGTGGTCCCTTCTGGCCTCCACTTGGCACTGCACACATGTGGTGCACAGACATACATGCACTCGTACACATTTAAAAAAAAAAAAAAGTGAACCTTTAAGTTATCCCCTAAACTCACCCCTTAATTCCTTCCTAACCTCCTCCTCCTTCTCTGCCTCTCATCTTTTCTCTTCTCTCCGTCTCATCTCTCTCACAGACATGAGTGCACACACACAGAACCACACACATACACACACACAAACACAGATACACACAAAGACACAACACACTCATGCATACGAACACAGACACACTCACAAACACAGACACACAGACAGAAACACACACACACACTTGTAGCTCTAATCTCTTAACCAAACAGTACAGTAGTCCAGAATTACTGTGCCCTCAACTAATTATTGTAATCCTGGAGTTCTGTGTGAATACTGCTTTCAGAGAAAGAGTCAATCTTCCTATTTCCTATTGGCAAGTCCTCTGAGGACTCTGGGTTGCAGGTAGAAATTACCAGAGAACTCTAGTGTTCTGCTTTCCTCCCTCCAGACATCCTACTCATTCCCCTCAGAGCTAAATTCTTAGGAGAGTTGTTTAATCTGAATGGTGCAGCCCTACTTCCACCTACCACATGGCAGCCATGGGCCTCCATCCCTGGACACCCAACTTTCTCCCTTTGAGCTCATCATGTTTTGGCTTTTTGTCTCAGTGGAATATTGAGTTGCAACAGCTCTTGGTTCTACTTAAGTTTATTTACCACACATACTCAGACTCTGTACTGCTTCTACTTGGGGGACTATAAAAGGGGTGAGGAGCCAACTCCTAGAGACACACAGGCTGCTCATAGATTACAATTTTCAGCCATTGCATACTCATGCTAATCACGAAAGTCACCAATCATTGTCAACTCGTGTGGAAGGAATGTCAAACATCGAGCTAAATCTTTTCTTCCTGTGTGTGCACTATCTCAGCTGATCCTAGTAACAAGCGCTGGTAATAAATGAACGCACTTATTCCACAGAGGCAAATGTGTATTAAAGGACAATAGGTTGCCAGAGATCATACAGTTAGGAAGTGCTAGAACAAGAGCTCTGAAGCAAGCAATGTGACCCCAAGAATGTGCACTTTGAAGTAGGATCCTATGCTGCATTCATTGCACCAAACAGAAATAAAAACACAAGGCTAGAGAGATGGCTCAATGGTTAGGAGCACTGACTGCTCTTCCAGAGATTTTGAATTTAATTCAAAACCATATGGTGGCTCACAAACAGCTATAATGAGATCCTATGCCCTTTAGCATGCAGATAGAGCATTCATACACGTAAGATATAGAAATAAATAGTTTTCTTTTGTTTTTGTTTTTCTAAACAGGATTTCTCTGCATTGCCATGGCTGTTCTAGAACTCACTGTGTGGACCAGGCTGGTCTTAAACTCAGAGATCTGCCTGCCTCTGCCTCCCTAGTGCTGGGACTAAAGGTGTATCTGACAAAATTTTTAAAAAGAAGGAAGGAATAACATAATAAGAGTAACTCTGTTTTCACACGTGTACTTGCTTCATGCAAATAATTAGAAATATGTCTGTCAGTGTGCGTATATGTATACTTTACATATCGACACAATGGCTGATACAGTTACATATCCAAAGAATGTTGCTATTTGTTATCATTTGTATTGGGCTATGATTGTCATTGCATTTTTGTTGCTCACTAAATGCTAAACTCTCAAAACAAACAAACAAACAAACCAAGAGAACAAGGTTCTTCTACAGCAACCTCCAGAGTAATAGTGAGTCAAGAGAAAGTAGTAAAAGTTGCATATCCCAGGCTTGCAGAACTCCGAATAGGGTCTGCACAAACCAAGGTCATAAATAGGGGGTGGGAAGCCAGCACTGGGGTAAGTAAAGTCTCTAAGAAAGCAAGACCTCACAAGACAGGAATAAGAGAAACACTACTAGGTGTGTGCACGGCCCTGGTTTTTGCCTCTGACCCTGCCCTCAAGTTCAGCTGCTATGAATAGAGGTCTTGAATGCTAAGCTGCCTTCTGATCTGTCTTGTTGACAAGCCTTTTGCCTGTTACTAAGTCATCCTTTTAGCATTCGCATGTCCTTGCCAGATCAAGGTCTCGGCTTAGCAGGCTAGACATGGAAAATAGTTCCTGGTGCTTCCCATCAGGTTCATCCGGTGATCGAGAGCAAGCGGTTTCCCCCCCAGTTCAGTTCACCAGTGATACATTACTTTGGTCAGTCTTTATTTTTCAGATGCTTGATTTTCTTGATTATTTCTGGGAATTGAACAGAACATGGTCAAAGGATAAATCATTTGCACTTCTTTCAGTTCACTGGTACCCAGAGCTCTTGTTGGCCTTTTTCATTTAGGCATCAAACATGTAGAACTGAAATCACTGCTCTCTGATTTCTGAACATGTGATATTAATATAATATAATTTCAAAAGCTCCATGAAAGCACCTAATTTTAGCTCTAATTTTTTTTTGACCTTAGATTGGTATTACTGCAACGTTCCACAAGTGCAGTAAAATTTCCCTCATTCCACTGGTGTAAAAGGGTGGGTCAAGTATTGGCCAAGGTGCATTCAGAGAAAGTGTTAATACGCTTAAAACAAAAGCTCACAGGGGCAGTGGAATCTTGTGGCTAAACAGGCTTCATGTTTCATTTGCAACTGGCTCTCTCATCTCACAAGCCAGAAATTGAGGCCTCACTAGCTGCTATGAAACAATTTTAAAACTTTCTTTCAACATTAATATGTCTGCTTTTATATCCCTGTTTCAATGTTAATACCAAAGCCAGCAGTAGAATTTAAGCTTCCTGCTTTAAGTGAGTCCTTCCCTCTTCCTACCATATTACAGGGACATAGAATAGAATGTGGAGATAGGGTGTGGAAGTCTTTGTTGTAAGGCCTTGGAGAAGAATCACAGACAGCATCCTTACTCTGGTTTCTGAATCTACTTGTCCTTTTGGATTGGAGCTACATTACTCTGTCATTGTCTCTATGCACCTACATTTTAAACTAAACAGTTTTCTTTTTTCCTTCTACTAAATGGTGTATAGATAAGTATTTCTGCTCTATGCTAGTAACAGCCGTGACAATGACAAATCAAATGACTGATTAAGCTTCTGAACTGAAAAATCTTGAATTCAGGGAAAGCTTGCTGTGGACACAGCCACTGACTCAAAATGCTTTGCCCCATCCCACTGAGACCACCAGTTGTAGGTTTTTGTTTTTGTTGTTTTTTTGTAATTGTTATTGTTATTGTTTTGTTTTGTTTTAACACTCCAGCTACCTAACTCCAGACTTAGGTCCAGGTCATTCCAGTATGGCACAGTGGGTGGCCTGAGGCAGGATTTCCCTGTGCCCACTAAAGCTGAACTCACCAAAGTGGCCTTCCTGCTGAATTTGGTGATTTCTACTAGTCCATCCCCAGCCTACTTTGAAAAGTTGAGTGGGTTCCCTTTTAAGAAAGTCACTACTTGTCTGATCACAGTCTCCCAGGGGACAGCTGAAGGACAGTCTCTGTCCCCAGAGGACAACACAGAGTTCTGAAAGGACTCTCTCTACCTTAGGCAAGGTAACCAACAGTATGATTTTCTTTCTTTTTAACTGACTGGCTACAATATTTACTGACCCTAGAATTACCCATTTGGAAATGGTTAAGGATTAAAAGTTTTGTAGGCCCAGGGATTCTTGCTTTCTAATTGCTAATGTTTGAAGTCAGTTTGATTCCTCGGAAATTTGTTCAGCCTGATGAAAGCAAAACCCAAACTCCCCTCAGGGCTCGAGGTGTAAGATCTTTGGGTTCCGTTGTTTTTCTTTCCTTGTTTGGGGCGAGTCTGATTGTTTTGAGGATGGCTTCTCCCAGGACTTCCCCAGTTAGCCAGGAGCCCTCTCATTAGAGCGGCAACAAGCAAAGCCCAAAGCCCAAAGCCCAAAGCCCAAAGCCCAAAGCCCAAAGCCCAAAGCCCAAAGCCCAAAGCCCAAAGCCCAAAGCCCAAAGCCCAAAGCCCAAAGCCCATTGCAGAGATTTGAAACTCCGGGGGGGAAAAAAAAAAAAAAAAAAAAAAAAAAAAAAAAAAAAAAAAAAAAAACTCAGCTTCTCCCGTCCCTGGGTGCCTGCAGTCCCGGCCCCACTGGCCAGCTTCCGTGCTCCACAACAGAGCTGAGCCCAAAGTTGTTCAGGGGACACCGCGATTTCCACCTTTCTGCATTGCGGAGGCGCAAACAACTGGTCCAGTGCGACCAATGCGACCAATGCGACCAATGCGACTACTGCACACTTGGGAAGATCATCCGAATTTCCCCAGTTAAGGGTACGCAGGGGAGGATCCAATCTAGTTCCTTTCCTGGTGAAATGTCAGATGAAATTTCTTGAGTGAAAAAGCTATGCCCGCGAAAACGTTTTCCGGGCGAAAACAGGGCAGCCGACGTGAGGCTCTAGGAGCAGAGAGCAAGGTTAACTGTCTCCGGATCCTTACCCTTATGCTAGGGGAGACAAGGAACATCAGAGAAGCCCGCCGATGCTGGATTTAGGGAATCTGTTCTGCCTAGTTAGAAATACACAAAAGTTCCCAGGCTCCCACTAAAGGTATAAGGATCTCTAATAAAAGGGAACATGAGTATGTCTTCTGGTTTTTGTTTCTTTCTTTCTTTTTGTGTTTGTTTTTTTGTTTGTTTTATTAAGACACTTTGTAGCTTTGGCTGGCCGAACTCTTTAGAAAGCATGCTGGTCTTGAACTCACAGAAGTCCAACTGCCTCTACCTACTGATTACTGGGACTAAAGGTGCGAGCCTTCACACCCACCCGTATCTCTGAGAATTCGTTTGCTTGTTGGTTTTCTTTAGGTCTCATCCTATAAAGCATGCAGCAGTTTTCTGCACGCATATCATTTAAGCTTTGACAACTATGGCCGGGGGGAGGGGGGGGAGAAAGGAAAGAAATAGACTACGACTAGGTGATACATTTCTACATTATTTTTTATGTTCCTAAATTAATCTTTTCCGATTTGCAATGCTAATCTCAACTCTATAATATATAATTATTATCCAAATTTCTCCTTTCACTTACTTCCTGGGGGAGACATGAAATTACTCCCTAGAATTGAAAGTGACATTCTGTCCATACAAACTAAAAGTGGCATTATTCACAAAATTTAATAACTGATTAAGGGAGAAAACTTGCTGTCAGTGTCTTGTGTTGTTTTGAATCACATTTGCACAATTCCATTTGCTGATATTTCTCTTAGAATTTGTTCAAAATTGCTGGGTGGGTCTAAGAGATAAAGTGAAAACACTTGGTATCTAGAAGTCTCAAATCTTAAATTCTATAGAATTTAAAGTACACATAAAAACTCACAAGCCTGATTGTGATTGTGGGTGATTGTGGCCCATACCTTTAGTTCCAGCACTCGAGAAGCAGAGGCAGGCAGATTTTTGAGATTGAGGCCAGCCTGGTCTACAAAGCAAGTTCTAGGACAGCCAGGGCTACATAAAGAAATTCTGTCTTGAAACACACACACACACACACACACACACACACACACACACCTCACAAAGCTTTGCCTTTCCTAATGTTGTGTGTTCCTAATTTGCTAAACTGGCTACACCCTACCAACAAGGAGGTTGGGGGAGGCGGGGTGCGGGGAAAACAGCAATTTCTTTAGGAAATTGTTCTGAGGGTTTTTTTGGATATAGTGTTCACACATCCCTGTGGTGTTCACATGCACAAATGTGTCCTTTTTTTTTTTACACCTTTGTAATGGGCAAAGCTGGATACTAGTTTGTTTGTTCATTTGTTTTAAATACAGAGTCCATGTAGAGACTGCCTGTTTCACTTCTTATAGGAAAAGCTCCTTAGCAGTTTGTAGGAAACAAAACACCCAACCTCTAAGCGATGCCATTAATGGGGCTGAATACATGTTGATTAATCCTCTCCAGTTGCTTAAGCTCCCCACATCTTCCATTTCACAGCAGGTCCTCCCGACCAAGTCTCATTTTTCCACCCGGACACTTAGAGCAAGGGCCTCACTTAAATTAAGTAATGATTATCCTTCCCACCAAAGAAGTGTAAACAGACCTGATTTATAAATTTGTTAATTGCTGTTCCCAGTGCAGACCCAGGGAGTATCTCAATCACATGCATATAAAATTCCAGGCTTACTAAAAACCAGAAAAGTCAAAGTCAGAATGAACCCCATGCATGGGAGAGGACAGTCAACAGTCCCCTGTTCGTCCCTTGTCAGAAAAAAAAAAAAAATCCAAAAAGTCAAAACATGAGCCTTAGATAAGAGTGTGGTTTCAATAATGTCTATTCAACTGGTCTGGCTTTAGAGAGAAAAAAGGAACCAGCTATACTTCCAGGATGTTCAGCTAGATTTCTGATTTCCAGGATGGAGAAAAGAAAGTGGCATTCCAATCTGCTCTTTGGCCCTGCGGAATTTGCACCGCTCAACCCTCCCTTGCCCCCCACCCCACACGCACACACTTTTTCTACTCTGGGACCACACCACCACACTGAAAGGAATTTATACACACATTTTTTAAGAGTAACTATATTTGTCCTAAGTATAAGAACAGAGTTCCACTGGGGTCCATGATTAAAATCTCCAAAGAATTTGACTCTCATATTAATATTGTGATTTTTTTTTCTAACAGTCTTGCTGCAATGGACCTGGAATAGTCCGCTTTCTAATGAAAGCAATGAATACCATAGGGTAGGTGTGAGTAAACAACATTTAAGTCTTCTGGACTGGGCTGCATTTGACTTTCTCTCTGCATTTGTCTAGTTCCATAGGAGCGATTAAAGATGAAGAAGCATGCACTTCCATTAGGGCTGTGCCCACATGGGGAAAAAAAAAAACTGTACAGAGAAGCAGGGAACACACATTACTATCCTGGTTTTTTGTTGGGTTGATCTTCAGGTTAGGGACTCCAGACCATTCTTCACTCATACCACACAGACTAAAAATATTTTGCATTAACAATTAATTGTCTTTCAAAATTAAAATGTTACAGCTCAGGGATAATTGATATGAGGGTGCAGTTAGTTTCTGTTTGAATTCGGTTCCAGGAAATTTAATTCTTTCTCTCTGCACAAACATCATCTTAAGAACTCTGGGAAGTTCATCTACAAAATCAGTAGATGCAAAGTGGCCAGATCGCAGCGCAAAAAACATCGTTCACCGACTAATGGAAGAAATCCGGAGATGGAGAATCCAAGGGAAAAACGAAATGAGAATTTCGAGCCCCCTAGATTGCGAGCAGATTTGCATAGGGAAGCCTTTGTTGGATGTGGGGGTGGGGTTCAAGAGAGGAATCTGAGATCCCGAGGACTGTAGACTAGAGGTGTAGGGGTGACTCGAACCTTAGCGAATGTATTGCGCAGACCTGTTTGTTAGCCCTGAGCCTAGTGTGCTGAAGCTTGAGGTTGGGTTAACTACCAAGAAGTAAACCGCACAAGGTCCACTTGACTGCCCCTCACAGGAAACCCCGGCCATCTAAGTTTTCCTCACTCCCTGGCCTCGCAGCCGCCTAGCAGTTCGCTATTGTTATTTCTGTGAGGTGAACTGAGTTAGGACTACTCTCCTTTTCAAACACTGCTTTCCACCACCACTGGGATTTTACATAGTCTCCACAACCAATTCCTACCGCTTTGCCGCAGATAATAGGACCCGTTCTCTAAGTCCCGCGTATTCACAGACGTCTGCCTTAGATACTGACTCTTGTTTGAAAAGATACCTTGGCCCTCATTTTCCAGTAAATGGTTGAATGTCTGGCTGGACCATCCACTCCAACCAAAAAACAAATTCGACCCTTACCTCCTCCTCTGCTTCTTCTTCACACAAGACCACTTACCAAAAAGGTGGCCTCTGAGGAAGGCCGTTTTGAAAGCAAACTTCCAAGTCCCACTTAATAATCCCTTCTCTGGTGCCGCGTGCAACCTGGACGCCCGCTTATATGTCAGGGGTAGTGCACACAGTACAGAGAAATAACAGTCCTGTGCGCAGGCCTCTAACCCAGGCAGACCCTCGACAGCTGCTTAGTGTTCTGCACACCTTACCCTGGCCATCTGAACTCAGTACTTGACATTAGTATTCTTTCCACCGACATCCAACTCATCTCTCTGTATTCGTTTCTTAAACGCTAGCTCGATATCACTTGCTCTCTTTCACCCCGTTTCCCTATTGGGAGTGTGGTGGGTATACTGTCAGGATTAGAATCTCAGTTTTGCTCTGAGCGAACAAGCAATACACGATATAAGATTAGTTAATCTGACCAATTGGTCTCGGTGGTAACTAGAAACAAAGTGCTTTGGGGCTGCTGAAGTTTCTGCTTGGGCAAAAGTTTCTCCTGTCTGGTTTCACGAGGGTTTGCGCCCGTGGATGCAAACGAAAACGTTAAGAAATGCTTCTTAGCCCAAGTGTGCTTCAGTGTGCCTGCCTGTACCTGCCCACCCGCGACCGATGCCACCTCCCTAGGCCGGTGGAACCCTGCCTGGGCTGGCTGAAAGGCCTTCGGCCTGCAGGCTGGAAAGGGAGAAATCCCTCCCCAGAAGGTTTGAATTATTTCGCTCCGCAGGAGACCGGGCCTTGGCCACACTTCGCTGAAGATTCGAGTGAGAAATGTCCAAAACAGAGATGGTGCAAGGAAGCCCAGTGGAGCATCGGATGGGTCCGAGCGCAGAGGGCGCCGCCGCGCGCTCAGAATATATTTTCAAGGCCGCAGCCGCAGCAGCTGCTCCGCCAATCCTGGGTGAAAAGTTTCTTCAGCTGAGCTTAGTCAGCGGCCAGGGCCTTGAGACTCTCTCCTGCTGGTGGCTTCTAAGTCCTAGAGACTTCTCCGAAAGACAGGGAAGGAGTACCAGAGCGAGTGCCATTGGGAGACTAGGGCAGGAGTCTGTACGGAAGTCCGGCAGGCCTTGAGATTTGGGAGGCCACAAGGCTTCCATGGAAGTTTTTTTAAGTAGTACTGTGTCCTATGACCAGTGAGTAGCCTCCAGAGTGGAGGTCTTGACTGGCTGCCGCCCCCACACACACCCCACCCCACCCCCACCCCCGACCCACTGCTACAGGTTGGCGCCCCAGGCTTCGGGTGCTCAGGCACCAACTAAAGTCAGCTTTGTCCAGACCCGGAAAGAAAATAGGGTCTTGAAAAAGCAAAGTGCCGGCCCGAATGTCTGAATTAAAAAGTTTGCTTTGCTGTGCAACTTTACACTTTGGGCTCTGGGTTGTCTTACGGACTTGTTGGTTTCAGGCTCAGGTAGGGCCGACTGAAATAGTTGAATGGTCAAAGGAAAGATGGTGAGAACGACAAATACAGCTACTTTGGCCCGTTGAGTATTTAATCTTGCCCCAGGCCCCAGGAAGTTTTGGTTTTATTTTGTATTTATTTTCTCTCTTTGCCTAAGACCTACACAAAGTTGCTCCCAACCTAATAGAAGATAAATCGTGAAACCCAATAAGAGAAAGGTACTGCCCTGGACAGGATAGGTCAACCATCTAAACGATTCCTCCATATATGCCTCTAAACGTGGCCTTGTGTGGGGATGGGGGCACTATACTAGAGGAGGGAGAAAAGCTACATGGGCCCCAATTTCTGCTCACAAATTGTGCAGTTGGGTCCAGAATGGCCAGCTATGACACCAGGGTTCGGCCTGTCCCCACACCAAGTTCTCCCAACCCCCGCTTTTTTTTCCCCTGAAGGATAATTTCTCATTACAAGTCCAGAGCAGAAGACAGACTTTAGGTCGTTGCCAGCTCCCCAACCTGAGGGTCCCATCTGTCCAAGGCCCTGCTGGGTTACCTAGTGTTCTCAGCTTTGAATTCCTTCTTCTGAAACCTTGCTCATTAATTCGTTTCGTTGTTTTCTAGCTCCAGTGTACCCCTTGCCTTTTTAAACAGGCCACCAAATAATGGAACAGAGCAACTGAACTGTGTCTCACGTAGGGTCAGCTCTATGTTCACCGCATCTGTGTCCGGCCGAGACTGGGGCTATTAACCAAAATTCCCGAGACTGGCGCTCCACATTCATGTCTCTGGAATATTCTCTTTTCCAGCTCCTCTCTCTTTGCTTCCCTCACTTATGGCTGAGAAAGACAGGAGAGAGCTGTGAACTACTGCACGCTTTCCACCCACATGTTGGCCCTTTTGAGCTTAAGACACCGGACACACTCCCAGCAATTTAGACTCTCCCCCCGGAGAAAAGCACCCTTGACAAGACATCAGTCTTGCTAAGTCGAATAATTTTTCCCTGCTCCACTGTCAGGAAAATAAAATAACAGAGATTCCCAAATCGAACATTGCCATAAGGCCTGCAAGATATTCCACTAACTGTACAAATCCTTACTGAAATTCTGACAACAAAAAAATTAGGTGAGGGAATGGGCTCTGGTAGAAAAAAAGGACACACATTCGCTATCGATTCCTTCCTGGATTGCCCACACAACAGTCCGAGTGGACCTGCCCTTGCTCCCAAACAGAGAATGTCAGTCGTGGATGGATGAAATAAATCTCCTTTTAATTTTCTTTTCATCGACTAATAAAAATAATTCCCCAGCACTAAACCCAAATTCCGTAACGGGCCGCAAGAACACAGAGAATTCATGAAACTCTGTCTCTGCAGGTCTCTGGCTAATCGAGTTATTATTAGCCTCGGGAGCGTGGAAACTGAACTGTCACTGCTGAAAGAGAAAATGTAAGCGACAGCTGTCCCTCTTCGGGCTTTGGCTAGCTTTCAGGCCAGGATCCCCAAGCTCCCGAGCCTACTGCTGCTCCCATTCCTGTGTGGGCGGCTGCCCGACTCTTCTCCCCTCCCCCAAGCCAAAGGACCCTGCGTCTAGTCCTGGACCCTAGCTGGTCCGCAGGGGCACCTTCTGCAGGGTTTTAGAAATCTGGGCTGAAAAAACCTATTTGCTGAAAATACTCTGAAGCCGCTAAACCAAGTTATGAGTGTTGTGTTTGTGTGCGTGCTTACAGGATTTTGACAACAGCTGTTCCCCCGGGCTGTTTTGCACTGTTGAAATCTTGGCACCTAATACAATATGTGAAGCTGTTTTTTCCCTCCTAGGGTTCTGTTAAAACACACACATTGACATACGCCTTGAATTTTAAGAGTTCTGTGCATATTGTGTACAATATGGATAGAGCCAAAAAAAATTAGTTGAAACGTGCACCCATCCAAATACCGAGATGTGGGCACGGATCAAAGACCTAGGTCTCAGGATACAGTGTCTCTATGTCTCCAGTGAGGTAGACTTAGTTAGATTCCACCATCTAAAGCCTAGTTGGGAGAGAAACTAAAAGAAAAAACCGGAACATTTCCCCATGGCTGCCGTTTGGGCTTCGCCGGGCAGCGCTCCTGAGCTCTCAGAAGCAAGTCTCAAATCCACTGGGCTCTTTCTCTAGTGTCTTTGACTAAGCTCTTCCGAACTCAGCGACCCGCAGCCCTTCAGAGTTAGCGCCTCACAGTGCGGCTTGATCTCTGCCACAAGAGAAGAGGATGGACGCAAGTAGGCCTTGAAATTGGCGATTAAAATGCAAGGCTCGGGCCAGGCCCCCAAATTGGTTCCGGCGAATTTAGGGAGGCTCAAAGCATTTAATGCCAAGAAAAAGGAACCCACGTCGGAGCGAGGCAAGGAGTCAGCAGGCAGGGCCTCCCTCCACTCGCGGGAATACCGCTTGGTGTTCCTCCTCCACCCGCCTCCCGTCGTCCGATCCGACCCACTCACCCGGGTGGGGCTCCAGGCCGTGTGGCGCCGGGTCTTCTGTGTCTCCGAGTGGGCCTGCGGGACTCAGCGCCTCCATGGACAGGTCCAGCCCTTTCTCCTCCCAGTCTCGCAGTTTCCGCTTTTTATTTGAGCCGATCAAGGCTTCAACGGAGAAGGCATGTGCTCGGGAGCTCAGGGCGACTGCAGATCTTCTCCTTTCACTCATTTTAGCCGCCCGCACCCGGGTCTCCTCTCGCCTGCGCTACTGAGCTGGCAGCCCCGCGGCCGCACGCTCCGAGCGCCCGCCGACCCGGCCCTGGAGAGGCGGCGGCGCCGCGGCCGAAACTGGGGCGGCGGCTCCGCGGGTGATCTGCGCCCTCCCTCCGTGTCCTCCCCCGCCCTCGACCGCCGGATCAGACCGGTGCCCCCAGCTGCCCCAGCCTCTAGGAACGAGCGCGGGGAACGCAGCCCGCCCGCTGCATGAGCGCTGAGTCCAGCTCCCCACCCACCCGGGGCAGGCGCTCACAAACTCTGCCGACTGAACTTCATCTTTTCTTTTTTTCTTTTCTTTTCTTTCTCTCTCTCTCTTTTTTTAATTCACTCCCCCTCTCTCCTCCCTCTTCCTTTTTCTCCTCCCTCTCCCCCTTCCCCTCTCGGTCTTCCCGTCCTTCCCTGATCCAAACTTCTGGGAAACTTTTCCCCCCTGAATTCCTCCCTTCCCGAGGAACAGGGGGTAGGCAGTGAGCTCCTGTCCGAGGGGTGAGGGAGAAGGGAGGGGGAGCAGAAAAAGGCAGAGGGGAGGAAAGCCAGCCCCCAACCAATGGCAAGAAAGGAACAAGAGAAAGCCCGAGAGCTCAGGCCAATCGGGAGAAGGGAGAGACTGAGGCTCGGGCCAAGGCTGTGTGCTGGCCATCCCCAGGATGCTTCTCTGCCAGCTTTAACCCCTGGCTTCCCGGCGCCCCGACTTGTTTCTCTGGAGGAGGAGGGCAGTCAGGACAGCTCAAAGTCAAATTCTGATCTTCGCCCTTATAGACGCTACAAGTCCAAATACAAATCCGCGTGTTTTCCTTCCAAACTCTCAGGAACTATTAGACCTGGCTACCCGTAGTCAATTCAGAAGCAGATCTGGGAAGTTAATGCTGTGACAAAATACTAACCTATCCCCCTCCTCAAAAAAAAAAAAAAAAAAAAAAAAAAAAGGCAGAAGATATTTTTGATAGTGTTTGATAGTGTCACTCATGCCCCCAGGGGTTTTGAGATCTGCCCAAATTTCTCTCCACAGGTTTCTACTGTGTTCCAGATCAATAGTTTTCTAAGCAGGGATGGTTAAGGCAAAACGAAACAAGCAAAAATGTCCTGTTGCCATCCGGTCTTATAACTGAACATTTCAAGACGTCACCCTCCTTGTTCTACCTGATGGAGGGAGGAGACAGGCCCGCTGAGCTGAGCGCTGAGAGACCAGCATGGGCCGCTTAGCTTGTCGCGGGTTCTACAAACCTACCCTGCTGGACTGGGCCCCCGCACCACACAAATAGTAACTTTCATTGCGCAGCAGACTCTGAGCTGCACGCTTCGCCTATTCCGGGTTCTTATTCCAAAGAACCCACAGCGGGTGCCCGGGAAAAGCCAGCCAAATCTTCTGAGAGCTGGGAAGGAACTTTTTCAAAATTTCTTCAAAGCCCCTCACTTCTAGAACTTGGCTTTCACCGCTTACTAATTATCTCCCTTTGCTCCCACACCCTCACTTTTAAAGCGTTCAGTACAGTTCATTCACCACAGATAACCTAGCAACTTAGAAACCAATGTCCCCTACTGTTTTTACTTACTATCCACCGGCTCACCAGGTTATTTATCCTGATTACGAATGGCATAAGGCCTCAGAGCACAGACTTACCCGGAGGCCAAAAACGAGAAAGAAGGAAGGAAAGAAAGAAAGAAAGAAAGAAAGAAAGAAAGAAAGAAAGAAAGAAAAAAGAATCTCATATTTCAGAGCAGAGGCCTAAAAGCCTCATTTCCCCACTCCAAAGTCTCCTGTCAAAATAATTCTATCCTGAGGCTATGAAGCTGGAAAACTTAGCACCAACGGGGAGGCCCAGCAATAAGTGTAGCCAGGCACTAAGCAAGGTCTGAGTAATTAAGTTTAGATGAAGGAGTACAGAGTATCGCAGTAGCTCCAGAGAACCAGGGAAGGAAGGCCACATTTCCCTGCCTGACCCAAGGACCAAGGAAATTTAGTTCTTCCCATTATCATTGAGAGCCCTCTGCTGCTGGAAGCAACAGCCATGTGCTAAATGTTCATTGGCCTTTTGAGAGGCAGGATTAACGTTCATTTTTTAAAAAAATTTTCTCTCAAATCATGCTCCAGCCTCGACAAGAGCAAGCTGGTGGCACAGAAAATACAAAAAGATCCTTCCTTGATAGGTGTGTTGCCCATCAGTTCCCGGGTTCCAGGGCCTTCCTGGAGTTTTCTACAACGTGAAGGTCCCCATACAGCAAGAATAAGAATTTACTATGTCTGGAAAGCCAGGGGCATCTGTGGTTGTCCCTGAAGATTCTTGAAATACATGAGTGTCAAAGTGCCCTTACCAACTTCTTGCAAGGACTGTGACTGGAAGTGATAGATACTGGGTTACTACAAAAGTACTGGAGACAAGACAAATTTGGAGTCCTGAAAATCCCTTCCCCAGCATCTCTTGCCTTGATCTGGACTTCTGGTCTCAAAGGACTCTCAAAACCCTGTGGCTAGGAGCCACTGGTACACCAGGATGAGTGAGAAAGCTATGGGTCACCTTCTAGACTTTTTTTTATTTCTTTCCTCCATTCCATTGTCTTTTTGAAAGCCTCTTTCTATTCTCTGAAAGGCTTGGTTTGGATTGAGAAATGGATGTACCATATAGGGCAGACACCCTCTGTGAGCCCATATTAGTCCTACCCTGCCCCTCAGACTACCTTGGGCCAAAAAGAGGCCTTGGACTGAACTGGCTCAGCCTTCAGGGTGCTCACCACCATCAGGCCCAACAACCTGTGTTTGATCCCTGGAACCCACAGGACGAAAAAAGAGTACCAATTTTTACAAGGTTCTCCTCTGGTCTTCACATGTATGCTATGCCATGGTATGTGCATATGAGTACAACTGTGTATGCATGCTTCTGTACACATACATACACGTGTGTGCACGCGTGTACACACACACACACTAGTGGGGGAGAGAACCCACATAAATATAATTAAAAACATTTAAAGAACTCTTTTAATCATGAACCAACCCAAGCACAGGTACAACAGCATGAGCCTACCCATGTGGCTGGCCAGAGACAGAGACAGTGCCTTCAAGGTAAGCATCTACACCCCTCCAGAGCTTGTCCAGCAAGTCACTGCGTGTGTCTTCTTCAAGTTGCACCTACCCTATCCCATATTCATAAGTACTCTAGAGTCACGGATTAAGCCACAAAAACCATCCCTGTGAAAGTGAAGACAAGCAAATCTGGAACCAATGAGAAAATTGAAGTTTCCCCAAAGTGGGAGGGGCTATAACTGTGCCCCCCCCCCCCCCGGAGTAAATCTAACCCACCCCTCTAGGGGTATGCACTCCTTGGTGTATAAATATATGTCAGTGGGAGAGGTACAGGGAAAATTAAACAATATGGTTTGGTATATTTGGCTTGGGTACACAGGACACAGTGGAGGGAGTGGAGAGGGGATTGTGGGTTCACTGAAATGTAGACACGGGTGTGTGCGTGGCTTTTTTCTTCTACTGATTACTCAGAGGACTTCATAAATTACTCCGTTACCTTGGTTTCTTTCTCTTTTAGCTTGTTAGGGAGAAGAGTGAGGTCCCAGCTTGAGACTGATGTCTCAGCAATCTCGGGCCTTCCCAGCTACAGGCTCCACCTTGTGACCTGAGCTGATTCTACAGGCTATGGCTGTGCCTCGGGTCTATTTCAGGCCTGAAACTGACAGAAAAACCTAGCCCAAGGAACTAACCCAGCCCCTGCTTGAATTCGAGAAGGAAGGGAGGGTGTTAAAGCTCTGGAAAGCCAGAGAAGATTCCCCAGGAGTCGCTGAACAGCAGCAGGGACTTACATAGAAATGAAATCTAGGTCTAGCCTGTTTGGGGGGGGGGGGGCGCATCAGGAAAGAAAAGGGTAACACAAAGACTACCCTCCTCAAGGTGGCCCTGCCCAGTCAGCATAATTTGAAAAGTAAAAACAGAGTTCCTAGCATCAAGACAAGAATAAAAGGAAAACAAGCATCCTAGAAATGGAGCCCCTACCGACATTCTCTGAGACCGTATCTCTCCCTCCAGCTACCGCACACTAAATACCACCTTAAATCGCTCTCTGCTAATGCCTCAGTGCGGAGGTGACCCACCAGCCGGCTTTGATTTCAGAGAATTTTGAGTAAGTAATTGAAAACAAAGTTAGAAACAACTGGCCAGCAGGACGAGTTAGGCTGCCCCTAAACACGTGGGAAGGACACTCTGTGCGGGCAAGGGGATTGTAATGAACGTGGCCATCAGGGGAGGTGTAAAATATTATGAGGCGACTATGGGGTGGGAAAAAACCATGGCGACTCCAAGGTAAGGTGTGTGCCTGGGGATCAGGCCTACTTTGGACCCCAAACTGTGTGACCTTAGGCAAGTCGATTATCAAGCTAGGATCTCAGTTTTCCTTCTGCATACAGCAGCGATCTAAGTGATTTGAAGCTAAGAATAAGCAAGCTATTTCGGGGGCGGGGAAGGGGGAGGGGGAGGGGAAGGGGCGCAGAAGACCGGCAGACCTAAGGTTTTATTCTGGCCGCTATCAAATCATCTGGGGAAACTGGAGTTAGTGTTCACCTCTTTCACTTCTGCTTTCAAACTGGCATTCCAAAGTAAAAGAAGCACGGGATGGGACAGAGTGAGTGGCCTGGATCCCTAGGCTGGAGCGGGAGGAAGAAGAGTAAATTAGGACAAGTCCAGCCCAAAGCAGCATGGGCTTTTTTTTTTTCATCCTGTAGTGCGCACCTCCAGTCGCCTAGGCTGGCTTTGGTCCCCGACAGCTGAGACACTGCCATGACTCCTTGGCTATCTAGCGCTCTTACACACACACACACACACACACACACACACACACACACACACACACACGCCCCAACACACAGAGTTTTTAAAAATAAAAGTCAGTGGGAGCAAAAGGTCTTTAATGATGTTTTTTTGTTTTCGCGAAATAAAAATCGTCTATTTTTATTTTAACCCAGCAGCATGCCCACCTCTCGGTCCTTCCAGATGTTTGTAATAAAATCGCAGGTTTTGCCTTTGGGACTTGAAATAAAATTTAACGGCCTTCACCCCGTAATTATTCTCTTAGCTCGCCCTTCATAAATTTATCTGCTTTCTATCGGCGTTGGGGCAAGAGGCGAGCGAAGGGGGGAAAGCCCCGATTTTATATTTGCGACTGTAAAAAAGCGCCACCCGGTTTCCTCGCCTTCGGCCGCCGCCGCAGTGTGGCCCGGCAGGCAGGGCAGGCGGGCCGCAACATTGAACTATTGTTTCCCCGACTTAGGTCTGCTCAGGAGCTCGGGCCCCTCCACAAAGGGGGCCTTGTGTGGCCCTGCCCGCTGCGGCCGCGCCCAAGAGGCGAGGAAATCCTGTTCCCTCCGGCTCAGCTCCTCTCTCCCTCCACGATTGGAGCTACCCAGCGGCGGAGTTTACGCCTTCCTTGGGCTCCCCTTCGCAGGAAGCGGAACTTCCATCCTGGGCAAACCCCTGAAGTGAAAGGGAGGAACCTGCCTGAGCATCCCCGGCAGACTAGTGTAACTTTTCTACCGGTTCTCACAGTCACAGTCACGCTAGAGGGGAGCGCCGAGGCCTCAGTTCTGGGGCAATGTGCACCTCAATTCAAATGTATGCACACCGCGATCTACTGTCTGCATGTATGTGAAGCTGGTGACTATCTCACCACACAAACACATGTTTGCACCGTGTGTATCTCTGTAATAGCTCATTCTAGACTTAAACATAGATGGCACTTTGCTAGGATACAGGGCATCACACGCAGGCATGCTGGGAAACATCCTGACCTCACACGCCTCTGTTCCGACTTTACAGAGGTCATTCTGCCTTTGGCATCTCTTACCCAAACTTCAGCCAAGGCTCTCCCCATCTAAAGTTTAAGCCATGTTTTCTTTTGACTCATTCTCCTTTTCCTACGCGGAGCACCTTCAGGTTTAAATGGAAGGTGACAAGTGGAAGAAATGCGCATTCTGCTTCCAGGGCTCACTCCTTGTGAGAGTCACCAACTGCCTAGGAAAGTCTCTAGCTTTGGGCAAAGCCCCGAGAATCCCACCAAGGACTGGGAAGTATAAGCGGGAGAAACTGGAGGACCAGCTGAGAGCAGCAAAGTTTTGCTTGCCTTCAATCACGTGGGGTGGGTTCTCTCTTGAGCCAGCAGGCCTGGGGCCAGAAAAGCCAAATCCAGAAGCCAGACACATCTGAGGCAGAAAGTTCTCTGGGGGTTCTTTCTGGTCCCAGGACTCCCAGCAATTCTAAGTTCACTTCCTAAAGGTACCTTCATCTTCTCCTTACAGGTGGTTTTTCAGGTGCTAGGTTAAACAGTTCCCTTTAGGTCTTTCCTTCCCTCCTTCTCTCCTTTCCTTCTCTCCTTCCTTCCCTCTCTCCCTCCTTTTTCTTTCTTTCTTCCTTCGTTTCTTTCTTTCATTTCTTTCATTTCTTTCTTTCTTTCTTTCTTTCTTTCTTTCTTTCTTTCTTTCTTCATTTACATGAAGAGGGTGAGACATCTAAAGGCTTATTGGATGAAAAGATAAAAGAGTGCCAGGCTTTTCTGTGTGATCGGTGGTACAGGCCTTTAATCCCAGCACTTGGGAGGCAGAGGCAGGCAGATCTCCGGGAGTTCAAAAGCAGCCTGGTCAACAAATCCAGACAAGGACAACTAGGGCTATTACACAGAGAAACCCTGTCTCTAAAAAAAAAAAAAACAAAAACAAAAACAAACAGAAAAACAAAAGGAAGGAGGAGGAGCAGGAAGAGGAGGAGGAGGAAGAGAAGGAGGAGGAAGAGGAGGAAGAAGAGGAGAAGGAAGTAGTGCCAGTCTCTGCACTCTTGCTCTATAGAAAACTTGAAATGTAATGATGGTGCTCCAGGTTTCTTGGGTGAGAGTGAAATTGTCAGAAATGAAGCAGCCCAGGGTACAGCTAGTACATCTAATATTAAAACCTGTTGGAGCTCAAAGACCAGTGGCTAAATGTGAACACAAACTTCGAGGCATTAACATGTTGATGATTTGATGGACACACACCCTGCACCCTGAGCCAGAAGTGCTGAGATTTTATTTGTCATCAATAAAACAACCACCTAGAAGCAAAAAACATTCTCCGTGGAATTGTGGGAATTTACCCCACCTACAAAAGCTGGCCGGTGGACTCTTAAGGTCCACCACTCTTGAGAACCTTTTTTCCCTGCCATCAGAGAATGAGCTATTATTCAAGAGTGGATAAGAATTCTCCATAGTGGACAACTGTGCTGGAGAGGAGCTGGGAGATTAGATCATTTTGCCTGTCAAGGTCGGTGACACCAGCATGGCTGGAGTTCTGCTTATATTGCTTTTGTAACAAGGTGGAGTTGCAGGAGCTAGTTATGGTGTAAACTAAGTCAAGGGAAGCTCTGATTTTATCTCAAATTCATGAGCTACTTCATGGCCTCAAAACCAAATCAAAAAGGTGGGAAGAAATTCACCGTCCTATGCATCGCTTCCCTGGTAACGCACACAGTGGGTAGATTACTAGTGCCAGAAGTTTGGTTATCCATCCAGAAAAAAAAAAAATGGGCCTTTAAAATTGCTGGGATTTGCTTTTATAACCTGGTCAACCTTTCAGAGTAGGCACACATATGTGGGTATCTGTGGAGAGGCACCAATGCCACTGTGGGCCTGCTGCTGAGGAAAGGGTGAGCTAAAACCATCCCTTCACTGAGAGACTGCTTTCTAGCCCACAGCCAAATACCCAAGGCACCCAAGCATTCCCCACTAGGAAGGTTGTCTATCCCTAACCAGTTTTTTTACTCAGTTCACATTCTTCCAAAGGTCTTCCTATAGACAACAGACTGGCCCAGACAGGTGACGACCTTCTCAGAATGGAACATGAATCCATGGTCTGCCATACCAATTGATTAGAGAGATTGATGATGACTCTTTGAAGCAAGGGTTGGTGGCACTGGTGTGGGCCAGAACCATATTGCTATCTGTCGTTGGTACTCCCAGCTTCTTCACTATTGGAAAGTCCAGGCCCAACCCAGATAACAAGAAAAGACAATGCTATGCATTGACTATGGGGGCTTTTAGGACAGAAAGAATAGGAAGTGTGTCTTTCCACAGCTTTCTTCTCTTTCCACCCATGCTCATCTCTATACTTTCTGGTCTGCACCACTTGTAAAGAACTAATGTTTATTGAGCCTCTGGATCCTGTGCTAAGTGCTTAACATGGACCAACTCACTCCACCCACTTTGACTTCTATGAGCCAAGAACTGGTATTACCAGCCACATTTTACACACGGGGATAACTGTGAGGTAAAAAGGAGTTATATAACTTGGCAAGCATTTCACAGCCTTTAGTGATGGTAATCTCACTCCAGAGCCAGAATTCTTAACCCCATATACCCCTAGCCTCTCTTTCCTGTATGTGTACTGAGGCAGCTTGCATACCTAGGTTCTCCCTGGCTTCAAGAAACCCAAGCAAAGTGGCTGGAAATTGGGAGGCACCAATGGAACTGTGTTATATGGGGTGAGGAATGCCAGCCCAGTTATAAATACACATTGGAGCCCTTCCCAGTTTCAGCACTGAATCTATTTTAACATGGAGCAAAGAGGTAGGAGCTCACTTCACATCTTTTCCCAATGGGAGGTGCAGCCAGGTGCTAGGTGGAGTGGGTATCATTGTGCAGGTACCAGTGGTTGCTTGCAGGAAGGTAATCCAAAGCACTCTTCTCAAGCTGGGCACATCAAGTAAGATCATGCTGAAAAGCTTGCCTTTGGCTTCTTGGGCTCCAGGCAACTCAGTAACTAGGGCCTGAGCTTAAGCAAACTTTCATTCCCATAGTAGTAACTCTTTAATGACTCGATCTCAGAGACATCTATCCCCTGCTTCCCACCCCACTAATTAGCAACTTTGGGGAAGTCTATATACACTTGCAGCTGAGACAGCAACAGTAACTCTTCCCAGGATCTACCTCAGCTTAAAGAATATGTTCATCTAAAAAGTGTGAAGGGCTGTACCCATACCCAGCAGACAGGCTATGCT
The DNA here is from genome assembly GCF_011762505.2 of Arvicanthis niloticus. NCBI lineage: Eukaryota > Metazoa > Chordata > Mammalia > Rodentia > Muridae > Arvicanthis > Arvicanthis niloticus. Next base: position 78,408,487 of record NC_047661.1, on the reverse strand, counting down.
GTCAGAGGGGGCTACTTCTTGAAGACAGATCTGCTCATCTAGCTTGGGGGAGGGGCTATGTTTGAAACTTTATGGCTACCAGAGAGCTGCTTCTGACCTTGGAGGGACCTTTAGTGCTACCAGAGTTTCCCCTCTTGTTCCCTGATTCTGGCCCCAACACACACATATAGGGTTAAATTGGAAAACCATGAAAAAACATGCCTACAACCTAGATCCATTTAAAATTTAAATGAAGAACAAGTTTTCTGGCTCTTCTAAGTATCAGTCATTTATATTTCAGTATCCAAAGCTTCAGAAATCAGATTTGGTATCAGAGGGAAGGAGAGAGAGGGAGAGGGAGAAGGAGAGAGAGAGAGAGAGAGAGAGAGAGAGAGAGAGAGAGAGAGAGAGAGAGAGAGAGAAAGTGAGAGAGAAAGTGAGAGAGAAAGTGAGAGAGAGAGGAACAAAGGAGGACTGGAGGGAGATGTGGGGCTGCAGGGTGGGGTGGGGGGACAGGTTTGATTAGCCAAGGAACTCTGCTAAAATTAGTTCATCCTGGGTAAATCATCTGGGGAGGAGCAACCTCAAGGATGCTGCAGTCTCTCCCTGGTCTCTGGGCTGTGATACTTCAATAGTAGATCATTTAGCTACATCACTGCATCCAAGTACTTCTGACCTTTATCTGTTCCAGAGTTTACTCCTCCCTCCACCTCTAGCCTCCAGCAAGGGTGGGGAAACTGTGTGAAATGAAGCTAGTCCTGGGACAGCCTGGGCCCTGTCACAACCAGCTTTGCTGATTGGGTCCAGAGGAGGGGAAAAAAGGACAGGATGCAAGAATAGTGCCTTACTTTCCCCTTCTCCCATTATAGGTTTCTTGGTAGAATAGTGGCAACCTCACTTGCTGGTCCATAGTTTTTTTCTTCCTCTTGATTTGCAAATCCTGTTTCACTGGAGAACCAGTATTGTTCAACGTGATTAAAGCATCACCTCTATTCAAGGAGAAGTAATGCTGTCGCAGAGTTGAGCTTGGTGCTCACCATTGACCCTAAGGTATCCTTATCTGTTCCTGATGGGAGGCCTCCTCACCTCTATAGATGTGTTGTTTCGATTACCTCACCTCTGCACCTTACTGCCAGGAACCTCTGTTTGCCCCCTTTCAACAAATGTGCCTGCATTTTAATGTGTCCCTGAATCATGGCAAGCAACTCCCATATACTCCTGGAACAAGAAAAAAAAAATGTGTCCTGGGAGGCTGTCCCTGGGCTCCAGAGGACACTAAAACCCCCAACTTTGCTTTGCTGACCATCCCCAGTGTCCCCTCTAAGTTCGGTCTGGGTATAACAGTATTGAATAAGCAGGATCATTAGTAGCCTCCTCTAAAGCAACTTGAAGAAGATGAGCTTCCGGGCTTTTAGGGGAAACATTAAAAGCTACGGAATGTTAAAGGGACACTTAATAGGGGAACAAAAGAAGAAGAAAGAAAAGAAAGTAAAAGAAAGATAAACGAGTTGGGACTGCAACCCCAGCTCAACATAAAATACATATTTTCAACCTCCACACGTTTTTTCCAAGAAGCTTCTGTCAGAGTGTCAACTACAGCAAAGCAGACCCGAAGCCTGAATAAAATGCTCCACGGAGGGTTCCTAACACTGAAAGACTGTTGTGCCTGTGAGCCAACTGAAGGACCGGTAGGGTGGACCTCTTCTTCCCCAAGCAGTGATGTGCTGCATCCACGGAAAGAGGCTGCTACACGTTGGGGAGGCGAGGAGGAAAGACTGACCGGCTGAGGGTCCCTGGGAAATGGGAGTCAGGAAGTCGACCCCGGCAGCGGGTGAGTTTTTGCCATTTTGGCCTAGGAAAGACCCTGAGCTGCGCCTGGATGGTGAGATGTGTTGGAGGGAAGCCAGGAGTGTTTGTTCTTTTATATGTCCGCCCCTCCCTCTCTTCAATCCAATTTGGGGTTGTTAAGCAAAGTGTAGAGAACGCTTTCACATCGTCTAGCTTTTGGCAACAACGGAATTGGATGAGAACTGGCAGACAGCGGCCCTCCATAACCCTTTGCCCCAACCCTCCCCTCCAAGAAAAGTGTTTTTATTTTGGGGCATCTCTTCAGTTTCCAAATCACCACCGGAACTGGAGCCCCAGGTTTAGCCCTTCCTCAAGTTCCCCGACCGACCCCTCCACACCTTCTTCTCCTAATTTCATAGTCAAAGACAAATAAAGCCTGGAGGTGAATCACACCAACTGGTCCTCCTAAAGAGGAGAGTCAAAAACCGTTGCCGAGGAGAAATGAGCGTCAGGCAACCCCGGGTGAACACAGGAGCCTGGTGCCCTGAACCCTCACTACCCGGCCTGAGCCTGAAAGCTGTTCTCAGCCCTGCACGCGTGGGATTGCATTATTTTTCCCTAGTCCAGTCTTATTTTTTAACAGAGGAAAAAAATTAAAGAAATATAAATTGCTGCTTTGAGGGATCAAAGTGTCTGTTTCTGGTACAGAAGTGAGCTTGGCGGGGGGGGGGGGGGGGGGGGGGTGGTCAAGATCGCCCAACTTCAAAATATTCTGTACAGCGAGTTTGGGCCATAGTATTTACATTCTCTTTCTTTCTAACTTCGTGGGCTGAGCAGCAGAGAAGCTTTTCGCTGAGCTGGTTCTGGGCACAGGAAGAAAAGCCTCACCAACTCCTTGCACTTTCGCCTTTAGGCTGGGAGCCCCTGGGACCCCTGCACTTCCCCGGGAGGCTAAGGGCGCTGGGGGCGTGGTGAGGGAGAGAAAGAGGGGCGGCTGATCCCAGGTTGTGGAATTAACCAAATATTCCAATAAATAAACGACCCCCCCCCCTCCGAGGTCGCCACGCCTGGGCAGACTTGGCTGTTGGAGATTGCTGTTAGCTTCCCGAGGCACGGCCAGCTGCTTCGCCCAAGGGACTGGGGAGAAACAGGTTAGAATTCTGGCTATTCGGACCACCCGGGTCAATTCCCCGCTGAGGTTAACTGGAGTCTCTCTGGTTGTTTTGTTTCGGTGTGAGCCAGCAGTCCTAGCTACTGACTACGCGGGATTGATGGCGAGGCTAGACTTCCCTGGGACCCCGGGGGCATTTTCTTCCATTCTCAATCCGCACGCTACCGACAGTGCTGGGCAAAGTGGGAGGGTTGCCCGCCTCAGTGCGTGAGGCTCAGCCACTTCTCAAAACAATCAAGTTTGGGCGACAGAATAAGCTGGCAGCAAATCTTGCTGAGGACCTGGGAGAAGTTGGCCACCTCTCAATTTTGCTATGGGAAATTATCTGGGGACCGGGGACAAAAGGCACAGAGGAGGGCTCTTCGCGCGCGCTTTCCGCAGATCTGCCTGCGAGCAAGGACGCGCTAGGACTGCTACACCCCCAAGCTCCTAGCAACTTTTGGGACCAAGCCACAGAGCTAGACCTTGTTTCTGCTAGAGCGCTGCATCCTTTCCCAGAAAGATTCGGGGGGCGATCTCAGCCCCAGTAAGCTTTACCTGAATGGCTCCGGAGTGGGCCGCTTCTGATGTTTTAAATTTCAGAGTTTTGTTTTATTGTATTTCCCCCACCTCCTACTAAAATGGGGTGGATTAAAACAATCGAAAGTGCTCCATATCTTCGTGCCCAGAATCTCATAATCCCTCAACCGCCCACTAGATCTTCCCTCAGACCAGAGAGATTTGTCATCCCTTTGAGTGGGAGGGAACAATATGTTATTATTCTCGTTTTTCAATAAGGAAAACAAAGTCTCTACAACTTTGTGGACTGGTCCTAAGTTTCTCATCTGCAAAGCTAGGACTTTCATCCGGGTCACCTAAATATTCTTGCCGTCCCACTCCAGTGGTGTATCTACCCCGCCGCTGTAATCCCTTCTCCCGCCCGTCACTGGAGGTCATCGACCTCGGGCAGCCCAGCAGCTGGGCGCTGGCGGGTGAACACCACCCTCACCATGCCGGGCATCTCACCTCAGCCAGGCAGGTGCAGAGGTGGTGGACCAGGCAGCCGCAGGTCCTCCGGCCGGCCGAGGGGCAGGAGTAGGCTGGGTGCCTGCCTCTTTCTGCTGCCCGGTGGCTGAGGGGGCGGGGAGGGGGGGGACGGGGCCGGAGAAACCGCCGTCAGCGGGTCCCGGCCCCGCCTCCTGAACACTACGTCCAGGAAAACTCCGGAACTTTCCATTGTCTTTGGAGCGTCACTAAACAAATTGTCCCCACAGATATAGGGCTGCTGAGAAGAGATGGCAAAAGCAAGCCTTTTTGCTCAGTACTGTGAGAATTATGATTGGAAGCCTTCTGATGTCCTGGCATACAGAATGTGGCAGAAGCACAATCTCAGTACTGACAGGAGGTCAGGAAGTTGGATCCATGTCAAGGATCCCATGTCAAGGATTCAGGAGAAAGGAAGAGGATGTCTGGACTGGTGGGGGCGGGGCAAAAGGTGCAAAAGGTAGTTGTCTGTGACAGGCGCTCTAGGTAACGTGTCTGTCAGGGAAGACTCTTGGCCAGGCAACTGGTCCCACGCCCCAGGGTTCCCAGCTAGGTTTCAATTGTCAAGATGCTCACCCCTAAGCCAGCTACCAACCATCCTAGACCACTACTTGGTCTGCACAGCACACACACACACACACACATACACACACACACACACACACAATCTGTAAATCTTCCGCTTCCCACTCTTCTTAGGACAGGTCTTCTTACAAGTCTTTATCCTCAACCCACTCTTAAATGTACTTCGGGACTCACTAAATCTGAAACTCTATTCTTATCACACCTCGGGTGAGAAACCGGCCACCTTCCTTCTGGAATGAGTGAGAGTGCAGACTGGATTCTAACCTTACACAAGTCTCCTGATGACTGAGCGCACATTCCTTATTTATAAATTGGGATGGGCAGGGCAGCCCATTGGTTCTCAGAACTTGTCAATTGTGGGTCCAAGTGTCATTCTGAGACTGTATGGCCTGTGTGCATATCTGCCTTCGAGTCCTGCCACCTGCAAACCGCTCAGACACAGACCCTTTGCTGTTTGCTGGTTCTGTTCTGTGATTAACGACCCCAGATAGTGTAAGGAATTCGACTTCTCAAGCTCAGCATTTTCAATTTCTTAATTTGTCCCCAGGTAACTGTTAGCAATCGGGGTGGAGGGGGGGGGGGCTGTAGATCACATCGGGAGGGCCAGGTAGAGAGAGCAGCTGATTCAACACTGTTGAGTTGGGATTTGGTTTCTTTCTTTCTTCCTTTCTTTCTTTCTTTCTTTCTTTCTTTCTTTCTTTCTTTTTTTTTTTTTTCCTGTTGTGAAAAGTAGCCCCGGGAGTACGTGAAGAAGGGGGCAGGCTACAGCCTGCAGAGGTTTTTGACCCTGTGCTAGAGCTTTGGGTTGTCACTGCTCTCCTTCATTATAAATAGCAACACAGGAACAGGTCCTGATGCTCCTCTGGGCCTTAGCCTCTGATGTGGGCAGGGCAGGTGCAGGGGGAAGCCCAGAGGCAGAGATTTCCAGCTCCTGGACTCATTAGGAGAGCTTCTATGGATGGAGCATGTTTCCAGAGGGGCTTCAGGAATATATTGTCCGGAGAACTACAACAACGAAGTGAGCCGATGTTCACTTCAAGGCTTGGCAGGGACTATCATAGCTTGGCATTCTGGTAATTCTTTGGGTTGGGAAGTGAGAGGCCTCTTCACCCTTCTATCTCCCATCCACCCAACTGGGTCCTAACCACTACCCCTTCTCATTGGATGAAGACAAATGGTCTTTTATGAGTTCTTCAGACTCCAGGGTCATGGAGTCTGAAGCATTCTAGACTGATCCACTGGCTACAATCTTTTCCTTGGCACTTCTGGCTTCAAGAATACTTTTTCTGGGCTCTGGACCCTTAAAGAGGGCTTCCTTCCAGAGTCATTGGATTTCCCAAATGCTAGGAAGGTAGGATGCTGGGGGAAGGAGGACAGAGGAGAGAGGGAAGGCAGCCATAGCTGTTTTGCTGTCTTCCTGGCTGCAGTAGACCTCTGCTCCTTTCTTCCTTCCCATTATACCTTCCAGAAATAGTCTAGGAGAGACGGGAAGACCTTCTCTGTTTCCCCCAGGGTTGCAGCAGACCTGGCAGAGGACCAGAGGATAATCTTTCACCCTCCTGGAGGGTGGTGGTGGGTGGCACAGGAATAGGACCCTAGGGGCTTTCATGAGAACTTCATCACAGCAAAGCTGCCTGGAGTCTGGAGGTCAGGGACAAATAGAGTCAACCTGCCCATCCATAGGCTTGTGAAACTCACACGGTGTATCTCCTACAGAGCTGTATTAGAATATGGTGTGTACAGAATGAAGTCAGCTGAAGAGCCTTTGCAGAGACATGAGTGAGTGAGTGAGACCTGGGAGGAACATGGGAATATGACCTAACTAAGTCATTTGGTTTTTCTGACCAGTTGACAGGCTTTGGCAGGAGTCTAGTGACTCCAAACTGATTGAAGAGACCCAAACTCTTTGCTGGGACATAGAAGAATGAAGAGAAAAATAGTTTAAAAACAACAACAAACTCTATCCATCTCTCTCTCTCTCTCTCTCTCTCTCTCTCTCTCTCTCTCTCACACACACACACACACACACACACACACACGCTTAGTCTATAGAAGTGTCTTAGCCAGAAAAGATGTGCACATAACTTCTATTCAATAATTATTAAATTCCTATCACTAAAAGCACACTTTGCTACACTCTCCCTTACATATTTTTAGTGTGTGGAGCAGAGTGAGCAAGTGAGCACATTGCAAGCTGGCTTGGTGTGGGACTCTAAAACTCACAGCTCCAAACTATCAGAATTATAGGGCTCAGATTTGAGGATATTTAAAATTTGGATCATTGTGAAAAATAGTAAGATTGTTGACCCCCTAGGAGTTCTCAATTTTCCTCCTGTGTTGTGGAAATAGAGAAGAAACTGCCTTCTGTTCCAACTTCAGGTCCCACAGTTGAGGTTAATGCCGAGAAGCCATTTAAATAAACTGCTCTAAAGGAATGCCTTCCATTCCTAAAGGTCGATCTTCCAGGAGTGTCCAAAGGATCTTAGGAATAATAAACCTAGAAATCAATGGGTGTTTTTCAATACATATGAGAGAGAAGGAAAGATTGACTTAGTGCTATTCCCACAATTAAGCACTTCATCGGCATGTCTGCACACAGAAACATGAACACACACACACACAACTTTGCAAATCTACTCATAGGATGTAATCATCCTTAAGGGGGTGGGGGTGCTAACAAGCATTTCCCAAATCCAGAAACTCCACAAATACACATAAAATGTCACTTAACTTTCAAAAAGTTATTGGGAAAATAACTTCAGTTATTTTGCGGGTTTTATGTACATAATTTGAAGTACTTATGTGTCACAAAATGGCTTAATTTATGTAGCTTTGCCGTATATACTTATTTTGTGGTGAAAATTTCCTAACAAATTTCAGGACTAAAACTACAGTTGCTACACTGTATTATAGATCTCAACTTGCTCCTTCTGGTTAAGGTTTTGTATTACTTGACCAAACACTAGGTTTTATTTCCCTTTCTTTCAGGTCTTCCTTCTTGCTTTTTAAATTTTTATTTTCTTATTTAGTTTTGAGACAGGATCTTACTTGACCTCTTTAGCCTTCTGCTTCAGCCTCCAGAATGCTGAAATACTATATCTGTGGGGGGGAACTAATTTTTGCATACGTTATGTATTTATTTATTATATCACTGTATAATCAGGGTAACAGACACCAGCCAGAAAAAGCAAATGACCTGTTGTCTTATGGATCCATGGAAAGTCATAAAGGCTTTGGTGTGAGTATCTGCTAGTTCAAGCATATTCCTAGGCTGTGACATCGGAATTCTATATCCTGACCAAGTGAAAAGATGGCCAGTCACAACTACCGTGGAAAACATTGCCACCGGAAGAGTGGGGCAAGCGGAGCGGTGGGGGCGGGCAAAAGTGATGGTTTTTCCTCAGATGCCTGTTTGGTTCAAACACAGCGAGTGCCAGCCTAGTGCTAGATACAGTTCTCCTAAGGCGAAAACAGCAGGGACTGTGCCATGCTAACTGGAGATTTTGCTGCCACTGATTCATTGGTCCTTCTAAATCACACACAAGCCCCTCATGGTTCATTCAACCTAGGTATGTCTAGGAAAATACATTCTGGAGAAAACCATTCTGTGCCCTCAAGCCGAAAGCAATCTCTTTCACCTTTTTGGTGAAACAAGCAGGCTCGCCTTTTCTAAACACACTTAATTTAGGACCATTTCTACCCGCAGAGGTGGGACAGGCTTTGCGGTGTCCGGACATTAAAGTTACTTAACCAGGCATCTATCACTTAAGGAAAGCTCTGACTGCGATTTTTCTTTCTTGGCCTGAGTTCGTGAGCAAGGCCAAGAGATACTGGCCAGTGAGAGCCGCAGCCGGTAGGTGGGTTGTCCCAGGATGCTAGACCTAGGTAGTAAGTGGAGTCTAGACTCCTACCGCTTCGAGGTAGGAATCAGGAATGCCTCGGTGCCACTGCATCAGAATCCAGGATTCTTTGTGCACAGCCAGGAGCTCTGTCTCACCGCTGGTCTCGCAGAAGAGCATAGCATTCGGTTCCGCACGCAAGGAAGCCTAAAGCAGAGCAACTCTGGAGAGTCCTTGAGATTCAGACACAGACAGAAAGGAACTGCCTTTGTTCTAGGCGAGGAGCAGCTGCTCAGAGCTCCAGTGGGGAGTTAAGGGAAGAAAAAAAATATTGCGGACTGAATTTCCAGTCTGGCCCTGCTGAAGCCTGATCAAGCTTCGCATGCAGCTGAGTTCCCAGGCTCCTTCGGTCTTCAAAGAGGGCAGGGACCTTGAGACCGTTCTGCGGTGTGGAAGTGCTCTGCTTCTCCAAGAGAGCCTGCCCTGAGCCCCAGCCCCAGCCCCAGCCCCAGCCCCAGCCCCAGCCCCAGCCCCAGCCCCAGCCCCAGCCCCAGCCCCAGCCCCAGCCCCAGCCCCAGCCCCAGCCCCAGCCCCAGCCCCAGCCCCAGCCCCAGCCCCAGCCCCAGCCCCAGCCATTGTCTTGTTTAGCTGTTTACAGATGAAGAGGCAATGAGTCTCTTGCATGCTTCTCGGTTTTCTGGAGGGGAAAAATGTCACATTGAACGTTAACTTATTTTTTTTTAATTATATTTCCCGCAGAATTTGCAAGACAATTGCCTTTTCCTTTCTAGAAGGGCCTAACCCTTACAGCTCAAGGGTCTGAGCGAAGGGTGAGCTCATGTGATTTCCCTGGAGCTGCGTGGACCTCATTTGTGCGGCAACTGGAGGTGGCCTCCGTGACGCTTAAGTGCTGAAGTCTGAGACCAGGCCAGCGGCAGAGCTGAGTTCTCACCCGACCTTCCCCATTTTCCGGACCTTTGAGGATGTATCTTATTTTGCCTGGTAGGTTTGTGGGAGGCTTCTTCCTCTGACACCAGTGCTGGGATATCTCTACCACCGTTTTGGAAAGTGAGGGTCTGGCTGTTTGCTCTTAGGACTCTCGACTTTTACTTGCGTTCTTAGTTATTCTGAGATGCCCCAACAACCAAGTTCACAAACAAGCAAATTCTCTCTAGTCTTGGGGTTCTGGGCCAGTGCCCCCAATTCATGGGTATGAGAGAGGCCACAGTCTTCCTTCTTTTCTATGGATTTTAATCTCCTGGTTCACGAAGATCCAAGATATTAACTCCTTTGAATGAGAAATAAAATCAGAACGAAAGATACTGATACGTGACTTGGTCTGTTTTGAGGTGTGTGGTCTAAGAGCGAGGCTCAGCTTCCTTCGCCACAGCACTCCTCACAGTACCTACCGCCACTGGCTGCCTGGTCCTGCAACGAGAAGAGCCAGGCCCTGGGCATGCTATTCAGCCTGCCCAGGAATGCCCAGAGAGGCCAGGATGCCCAGATTCAGCCTGGGAAACCACCTCTGTGGCGGCAGCTAGACTTTGAGGAGTTAGTAAGCAGCCCCCTAGGGTCCACACTCTGCTGCGCTCTTTGCTAACCAGAGTCTACTAGTTCACAGGGGTCACAGACTTGACTCTTTGGACTCTGTGTCGCGGGGCAGGGAGACCCTGGCAAGTGTGCATCGTACAGCCGCGGTGTTCGTGCTCTGTTGTCCCCACAGCGCCGTCCTCCTTAGCCTTAGAAAATTTCCGTTTCCAAGACCCAAAGGAAAATTGCAGTGACTGTTCAGCGGTCTAAGCATTCTCGTGACATCACCTGGCTGACTTAGCAACGTGTGAAGTTTACTTCCTAAGTCGCCTTCTCCTTTGCACCCCACCTCTCCCATCCCCCTCCATCATTCTCAGGTAAAGAAACAGATTACAAGGAGAAGAAACAGCAAAATCCACCATAGCAACACAGGAAATTTAACAGTCACAAGACTGCCCCCAAGTGATTGTTTTCAGAATGACATAGGCGGGCTACTTCGAGTTTATCTTTGTGGCATCTTAGCTGAACAATCCACTCATTTTCATTAATTCCACAAGGAAGAAGGAAAGGCTCCAAGAAACCCAATGTTCGAAGACTCGGATAATTCGTCCAATTTGTCTTTCAGTCTTACTACCGTTAGCCTTTCAAACTGCACTTTCAAAATCAAACTCCTCCCCAAGAGTCGGCGTTCCCCACCCATCTACTTTCTCTCCTTCACCTTCTTCCTGGTTTTCTCTTTTCGAAACAATAGCCACGGGCTGCTGGAGTCGGTCTGATGATATAACCCTTAAGGTATTCACAAGCAGACCCGGGGCCAAGTTATCAAAGGCCAGAGCTTTTTCTTATGCTTTTTTTTTTTTTTTTTTTTTTTTTAAAGCTGTTTACTATTCAGGAAATTTGGTAATTATTTTTCTCTCTCTCCAAGTAGTGGCATTGCTCTCTTCCTTTTGATATTAGATCCTCCATGGCCCCTAGCTTCATGCTGTAGAAAGAGGAGAAAGATGAAGGGACCAGATTCATTTTCCTTTACGTCATCATGTCTGCTAAAGACCAGCTGAGGGCTTCTGAGGCACAGGAAGCCTGGAGCTGCGGAGAGTCCTCAGGCTCTCAGGGCAGAAAAAAGTGGCAAGAGAGTGGAGTTCTCACTCATTTTTTTATACTACAAGCTCAAGGCTTTTTACCTTCCCCCACCCAGGTACCTTCAGTACTTTTATACTAGGATTGAAAAGTCACCTCGTGAAGGGGAAAGGAAAGTTACAATTTTTAAAATGCTTTTGTTTCATATGCTCCACACAGAAATATAAGAGGGATTTTTCTTCTGAGAGAGTGTGGGATGTGAAGGTTTCTGATTAGTCTTAATCTCCATTGTGTTTATTGTGGTTTCCCCATGACAGACACAGTGTCCTGCTCTTCACAGGGGACACTCACTAAGTATTTGCTAGTGGAATTTTGGGGAAGAGCAAAGCAAGGGACCTCCCAAAGAATTGGATATTTAATTCAATTCAGTTTTTTTTTTAAAAATCTTTCTAATATATATATATACTTTTAACACCCCCCACACACACACACACGACAGGGTTTCTTTATGTACCCTTGGCTGACTGGCCTGGAACTCAGAGAGATCCTCCTGCCTCTGTCTCTGAGTGCTGGGATTAAAGGCATGCCCTGCCACCACCACCTGATTCATTTCTTGGGCTATTTTTGTTGCTTATTTGTTTTTCAAGACAGGGCTTCTTTTTGTAGCCCAAGCTGTCCTGAAACTCACTCTTTAGACCAGGCTAACCCCGAATTCACAGAGATCTGCCTGTCTCTGTCTCCCTAGTGCTGGGATTAAAGGCATATGCCACCACTGTCCAGCATAATGTGTTTTTCAAAGCAAGATTAAGTATGCTGGGTAGTGGGAAACTGATTTCCTTTAATGAGGTGAAGTTTTTCTTCTCCCACTAGAGACCAGAGCCTCAATGGTCATATTCTCATTATAAACATCTTACATATTATTGGACAATTGGTCATGTTGGAAAAATTGTAAAGATAAGACTCAGCTTAAAATGAGACGTATTGTTGGGTGGTGGTAGCCCACACCTTTAATCTCAGCACTCAGGAGGCAGAGGCAGGCAGATCTCTGAGTTTGAGGCTAACCTGGTTTACACAGCAAGCTCCTGGATAGTCAGGGCTACACAGAGGAACCCTGTCTCAGGGGTGAGGGGAAGGAGGGAGCATATTCAATGAAATTTAACATGCATTTTAGGATGTCAGCTACCCTGGGAGATGGGTAATAGTGGTCCAGGGCTAAGGAACTTTCTGTTCAGATTCCTTCAACTTAATTACAGCTTTTCCTACCCGAATTCTCTTCAGAGTCACCACGCTTTCCTCCCTCCCTTCCCACCTTAGGGTAGATAACTGTAGAGGAGATGAGCTGAAGAAAGGATGACTTCCACATCCATCCAATGGCTTCTCTCCTGACCTCATCTCCCCAGTCACACTCCTCTCTTCTGCACTCTTCTGAGCATTGGCTTTCCTGCCTGCTCTGAGTTACGCAGTATGCCTGCCTCTATTTTAAGGCCTTTGAACTTGCTGTTCCTCTGGCTGGCTGGGTTTCCTCCCAGATATCACACTGCTCTCTTCTTTGCCCTACTTAGTCTTCCACATATATTTTACAACATTATTTGCAAGTCTATCTTTATCATTTTTTCCTTTTAAAAAATCAAAATAGGTTTTTCTACCCATACAGTCCATTCTGATTATGATTTTCCCTTCACCTTCTCCCAGATCCTTCCCCAACTCTCCACCTACCCAAATTCACATCACTTCTTTCTTTCTCATTAGAAAACAGGCATCTAAAAATAAAAACACAGAAAAAAGCCAAGGAAAAAGCACCAGAAGCATAGGTTTGCACCCACAGAAATTCTATCAAATATAAAAGTACAAACCATAATACATAGGCAAAGACCTGTAAGGTTTAAAAAAAAAAAGTATCACCAGTCAAACAAAACAGAAATAAAAACCAACCAATCAAATAAACACCCTAAAAACACGATTGAGTTCATTAGTTCATTTCGTGCTGGCCATCTGCTGCTGCTGGGTATGATTTGTATACCCAGTGAGACTCCATGGAGAAAACTAACTTTTCCTTTGTGAGTGCTTGTCTGTTGGAGACAGCTTCTCAGTTAGGGATGGGGGCTTGTGTTTATGTACTCTGTCAGTGTTAGGACTCCATCTTGCTTAGACCAGAGCAGGTTCTGTGCATGCATGCTGCTATTGCCTTTGTGAGTTGTATGTGTGACAGTCCTGTTGTGTCTAGAAGGCCTTGTGTGCTTGGTGTCTTCCATCCCCCCTGGCTCTTAACAATTTTTCTACCCCCTGTTCTGCAGAGTTCCCTATGTGCTGAGGGAGGGATTTGATGGAGATATTCAGGGAGTGTTCCAGGGTCTCTCATGCTCTGCAGTGTCCAGGAGTGTGCCTTTGTATTTGTTTCCATCCACAGCAGGAGGAAGCTCATACGGCCCAGCAAGACATTGACTTATGGCTTTAGCAGGATATAGTTTGAATCACTTTATTTGCAGTTCTATTTTATTTTTCACTTATTTTTTATTTTTTAAAAACATTTATTTATTTACTTAATATATGTGAGTACACTGTTGTCATCTCAGACACACCAGAAGAGGGCACCAGATCCCATTACAGATGGTTGTGAGCCACCATGTGGTTGCTGGGAATTGAACTCAGGACCTCTGGAAGTGCAGTCAGTGCTCTTAGCCACTGAGCTATCTCTCCAATCCTTTATTTTATTTTAAAAAAAGTATTCTCTGTTAGTTTTTCAGGGCTGCCATAACAAAACACTGGGTGATTTGGCTGACATTGTCTTATAGTTGTGGAGGCTAGAAGTTTCAGGTTAAGGTATAGGCAGGTCTGGCTTTCTCTAAGGATGTCTTCTGCCTGTGTTCTCATGTTCACATTCCTGGTGACTCTCTGGGCATCCTACTGTTTAAAAACTGTTCTTATGAAGAAAGATACCAGTTGGGTTTGGTTACAGTGCACTCTAACAGAGTCAGTTTTTAAGCTTTAATGTGTGTGTGTATAATTTTACCTGTATGAGTATTTTGTTTGCATTTATGCCTGTATACCAGGTGTGTGCATGGTGCTCTTAAAGGCCAGAAGAAGGTATTAGATTTTCTGGAACTGGAGTTATAAATGGAGTTCTTAGCTGCCATGTGGGTTCTGGGAATCAAATCCAGATCCCCTAGAGCAACCAGTGCTCTTAATCACTGACCCATCTCTCCAGCCCTAACACAGCAGACTCATTTTAAATGTAATTATCTCTTCAGAGGGTCAGTCTCCCCCAGATAGGCTCAGTAAAAGGGTAAGAATTTTTTCTCCTTTTGTTCATTGCTGTACAGCCAGTGCCTAGTATAGTGGCCAGCATACATAGCAGGCACCAAATAAACATCTGTAAAATGATGTAATGCATTTGCACACTTGTCTGCCCTTTGAAACCATTTGAGTTAGCAACCTCTAACCTCTCTTCAGCCAGGGTTACTTTCAATCAATAAGACTCACTTTTGCATCTATTCTATGTGCACTAGTGTGCCTCATACTAGAATGATCTAACAAACAAAAATAACAATAAAAAGAAACAGATTTTTTTGCAATGATTTGTGCCCAAATGTACTTACAAATCAGTACATATAAAAGGGGTAGAAGGAATAGTAACATGTAGTGCAAATTTCAGCTGCAATAAACAGGCTAGTTGGCAGCATTATAATCAGGGAATAATTATCTATAAGAAGGGGATAGTGATTCTGATGTATTGTATAAATGAGAAAACCAAATAGCAGGAACATATTTGAAAGTTAATGAGAAGAAAGACAGAGATCTCTGGAAGCCACACACAGCCTCTTGTGGATGGTTTTTGAGGATCAGGAAGGAGTTAATCTGCCTGGTAGTACCCTGGGCTTGCTGGTCCTGGCCAACAAATGGAAGCAGATGAGAGATGTAATTCTTGTAACATGAGTGCTTGCTGGGGTGGAACAGGAGGGCATGCTAGAGCCTTATAGAGGAGCCTCTCTCTAGTTTGCCCACCTCATTCAACTTATTCTCCATAAAAACTCAATAAAAATCTCACTTGACTCCAGACTGTGGGATATTTTTTATTCCAAATTATTTGGAATAGAGATTGTAATTAACAATATTGTAGGGGGAAGAACTTAGAGGAGGTTCTTGAAAAGAAAAAGAAGTAGAGAAAGGAGGGAAAGCAGCACTATTTTACCAGAATGGATAGTAGTTTAATGACACTGCGGAATTTTCAAAATACACAAGTCAGGGGATAAAGTGATTCATAGCACTAAGCAGGAGACATGTAGAGTAAATTTGGAGTTTCTAAATCGGGGATGGTAGAATTCAACATATGTGTAGTTCAGAAGGACACTGGGCAATGTTATCTGCCACCCCACCATGATCACAGCTAGGCTCATGGATGTCACATGCTTAGCTAGTTTGTGATGCAGGAAACACTCCTTCTGCACAGAGCCATCTCTCCAGCTACTTTTCACTGAACATTTCATCTACATGTTACTCTATTCCCCGTGTAAAGCTCCTGTGCTGAAGACAGAAAACAATTTTGCTTTGTATACTAATAACAATGTTTTATTGGCTGTTGAGTTTGTCGGTTTTTCTGTTGCTGAAAGAAAACGTCTGATATACTCAATGAATAAAGAGAAAAGGTTGATTTTGGCTCACAGCTTTGCAAATTTTGGCCCATGGTCAGTTAAACTCATCAGGGTTAGGTCTATGGCCAGTCCATCATGGTAGACATGGAGAAAACATGCTCACCTCATGGCTGGGACACAAAAGCAGAGGAAGAAGGGACTGGGGTTACGATGTCCCCTTCAAGAACATGCTCCCGATGACTAGAAGACCTCCATTCAAGTTCTACCTTTCACATATTGATCCCAACAGTTTCATGGGACCAACCTAAGCATTTCAGGGTACAGATACCCAAAGGAAAGCAGAATTATATTATGCTCTCAATTATTTAGTTGTCTCTTGTTAATAAGAATAATGACACATTAACTTTATCCTAAAAATCAACTCTTCTATGAATTGCATCTACTATATACTGTTCATTAAAGCCCTCACCATATCTAAAATGTGAAGGAGTTTTGTTTTTTTTTTTTTCCATGAAATGTGCTAAGCACAAAAATCTTTACCTTACCTAGTCTGCTCACCAGCACATCACCTGTCCCACACCAATCTAGTCCGGTCTAGAGTTCTGAGCACTGAATGTTATGCAACTTTCCTTCGGCGGTGTTCATGCCAGTCACTTTGAGAAATCATTTGAGCATTCCTAACTTGTGCTTAATACAGTTTTATGACTTTCTCACTCATAAATTTAATCCATGCTCAACTGTTTTTATTTCTAGACCATATAACCCTTTACAGGCTAATAAGTACTGTAATTTTATTACCCACTGTGTAAATAACTACCTCTTCTTATTTTTCTCTCTTGGCTTCAGAAACTCTTCATTAATTTCAGCATTGGGGATCGAGAGTCTGTCCATTTTATCTACAACTGTAACTAATTATCTCTCCCTTTATGATCTGCATACACTCAAATGGCCTTAGGTTTTAAGATTTGTGTAATCACTTCTACAAACAAAAACAATTCAATATATTTTTTTCTGAGTGAATCTGATTATTTAAAAAGGAAAAAACAGGAAATAACAGAGATCCAAGATAACAAGTATTTTTATGACTGATTAACTGTCACCAATGCAAACATGTTGAAGACAGAGACTGGTTTTTATTAATTTTTTCAAAGCTTCATCCCTAGCACAGTGGCTCTTAAATATCTATGCATCCATTCCACCTCAAGTTAAAAAAACTCGTAGCTAAGCTTTATTTCGTTTCTCATCCAGTAGCTATGAGGTAGAGTCTGGATTTATATAGCTAACAAGTAAGTGCCCAGGAGACCTTAGTACATCTGGTCTGGGGTTCATAGTTGCTAGACCTCTGCCTTAGCACACAGTGTAACCCGCACAAGGTTAAGTAAAGCAAGCTGTAGAGGAGCTATCAGGCAAGAAACTAGTATGGTTAGTGTCTAGCACACTGTAACCCAGAGAGCCCAAGAGGACGTGGCTTAAATGGTACAAAGGTTATTAATCAGATAGTAGAGCAAGTGTGGTAGATAAGCCAGGCAGATAGGCAGCAGGGCTCACTGAGGCCAGGTTCCAGGCTTCGGGATTGACTCTTTCCATCTTTGCCTTCTGAGTGACTCAAATGTGCTGCTCCAGGAAGGGAGGAAAAGAAGAGAGATAAGACTTGGAAGGTCGTGCGCCACTTTTAACTCTCTTGGCTATTGGCTAGAACCAAGTCATCCTGCTGGATGGTTTTATGTCAATTTAACACAAGCTAAAGTCATTTGAAAAGAGGAGGCAATTTCAATAAAAAAAAAAAAAAATGTCTCCTGGAGAACTTGTGGGAGTGGCCAACCAATGACTATTCTAATTTGAGGCCCACACCACAAAAGGGAGCCCAAGTCTGACACTACCTGGATGACCTGGAACTAGAACCAGCATAGTCCAGAGTCCTAGGATAGAAAAAATAATAAAGTGATTCCTAAAGATACTTGGCTATACTCACAGATCAGTGCCTAACCAAATCTTCTTCAGAGGGGCTAACCCTGGCAGCTGACAGGAGTAGATAGATAGATAGATAGATAGATAGATAGATAGATAGATCCTAAATTGTAGATCTCTGTTAAGTTCTTCCCCTTGGAGCTTGGGATAACCTGTAGAAGAGGAGGAGGATGAATCGTTAGAGCCAGAGGGGTTGAGAAAAGCAGGAGAACATGGCACACAGACTAAGCAGGGCTCATAAGGGCTCACAGAGTCTGAAGCAGCAATCACAGAGCCTGCATGGGTCTGTGCCAGGTCCTCTGTACATATGTGATAGTTGTGTAGCTTGGCATTCTTATGGGACTCCTAAGAGAGGGGATGGGGATGCTTCTGACTCTCTTGTCTTCTCTTAGGACCATTTTCCTCCTAATGAACTGCCCAGCCCTGACATGAGTATTTGTGTTAAGTCTTCTTGAAACCTGTTATGTGTGTTCAGTTGATATCCTTGGGAGAACTTCTCTTTTCTGAAGTTTCCGGAAATGGAGGAGGACCTGGGAGAAATAAGAGGAGAGGGAAACTGGGGAGAGTGGAGGGAAACTGTAGTTGAGATGTATTAAACTAGAGATGATTTTTAAAAAATGCCTCTATAAGATTGGGCTGAAGGCAAACCTGTAGGATATTTTCTTAATTAGTGATTGATGGGGGAGGGCCCAGCCCATTGTGGGTGGTACATCCCTGGGCTGGAGGTCCTGGGTCCTATAAGCAGGCTGAGCAAGCTATTAGGCAGCAAACGCTTTCTTCTTCCATGTCCTTGTATAGGCTTCCGGCATAAGGCAGGGCCCAGATTAGAGATGGGTCTTTCCACCTCAAAGGATCTGGGTTAAAGACATGTCTTCCCACCTCAAAGATCTGGGTTAGAAATAGATCTTCCCACTTCAAATTAAGTGCAAATCCCTCACAGGTGTGTCCCTCTATTTTTGGGTTTTAGTTAATTCCAGATGTAGTCAAGTTGAGAACCAAGAATAGCCAACCTACTTACCTTACTGCAAGTCGAAAAATGCAGGGCCTACTTAGGGCCAAGAGCTCTGCTGAAATTCAGTGATGGTCCTATTACTAACAAGAAAGAAGGAGAAGTGAATGCTGGAAGAAGGCAGCATTTATTCATAGATTCTATGACGAATCTATGAAGACTGGGGGTTGGGGGCTGAAGAGATAGCTCAGGGGTTAAGAGCACTGACTGTTTTTCCAGGGGTCCTGAGTTCAATTACCAGCAACCACATGGTGGCTCAGAACCATCCAATGCCCTCTTCTGGTATGTCTGAAAACAGCTACAGTGTATTCATATACATGAAATAAATACATCTTTTTTTAAAAAAAGAGAAGAAATCAAATCATGCTTAATACTGATCAATACTGAGGCTGTTCATTTGGTGTGGATACAAATCAAACAATAAGACTCTTTCTGTTGACTTCAGTGTGTCCAGCAAGTCACAGTCTTTCCTCAATAGAGGGATGTTGAACACCAGATGGTTTGGTGAATATTCAGCTGTAGACTATGCCAGACATGGCATGGAAGTCATGATAGTGGCTAGTACAAAAATAACCATAGGGCTGAGAGTAGGTGAGCCACATGGAGCTAGTTACTCTAGAACAGTGGGAGGACACTTGAGTTTAGATAGACCATGACTATGCAGAGGCCATTTTGACTTCAGTGGTGTCAGGTAGCAAGGAAGACAGTGGAAGAGAGTAATAAACCCATGAAGATCTCAGGAAAGAGCTTCCCTTGATGACAGGTAGCAATGTGTGACTTATAAAGTGCTCAACCAGAAGGGTTGCTCACCTTTGGGGATCTATTTGTTTAGTTTGCTGGTTAAAGAAAGCAGTAGGTAAGAAAAGCGGGGGTGGTAGCTGGGTCTGGCATCATCTTAGATGTGGGGAAGAGAAGTCAGGGGCAAATGTTCATGACTGTTCTGCATACATGTTGAGGCACACTTATTAGGGAATTGTCTTGGAACTGAGCTTGCAGCTGAGAAGGACTGAAGATGAACAAAGACCTGCAAACAAACAGGGCAGGCCTAAAAACTAAGGATCTGAGGATCTGTGAAAGAGCCAGGAACTTTCAGAAACTCATCATTCATTATTATTTTTTTTCTCTGTGAGGACCCAGAGAGGAAACAACCCTAAAACAACTCGGTTGTCTTGTATGTTCATGAGTACCTAGCTCTTCTTCTTGTACAAACATTTTCTTCTGGAGTAGTGCTTAGGAAGAAGACACTTCTTGCCCATCGACTGTCCATGATGGGAACACTTCTTTCCCCATGGCTCCCATTACCATGTCTAGATGACTCACAAAGTTTAACTTAAAAATATCGTCACATAACCTCCTCTTATTGGGAGCAGTTTTTGAAGATTCACGGAAGTCTCAGAACAACCCATTTATTTGAATTGACAATGGTCAAGCAGGGCTTTCCTGTGGGACCTGCTAGTGTGGTGAGACCAAGCAGTAAGCCAGCACACAACACTTCTTCATCACAGTGCCCATGTACATAAAATAGAACATGGCTTTCTTCCGAGGAAGAGCTTGGATGTTTAAATATTACTCAAAAATGGGAAAGCTGTTAAAATGGAGTTCAAAATAGAATCATAAATTACATCATCCTCCATTCAGAAATATCATTTGAAAATGATTACTGTAGACCTGATTTATATGTGGGTCAGGGTGGGGAGGTTATGGGAAAGAGTATATTCTACAGAGCCAACAGTTATATTAGATATTAAATATTTTTATTTATGTGAGGACCACTGAGTATGATATCTTGCATGGTTTGAGTATGTTTTAGTTCTGAAACTTCTGGCGGACTGTAATCCCAGTTGGGAGGTACTGAGAATATAAAAACCTGCTGAAAAGATGGCTGAGCAGTTGAGAGTACTTGCTTCCCTAGAGCATCTGGGCTGGATTCTCAGCACTCACATGGTGGTTCACAACCATCTATAACTCCAATTCCAGGGATCCAATGCCCTCTTCTGACCCCTGTGGTTGTCAAGCATGCATATGGTGGATACATACATCCATGGATGCAAAACACTCACATAAAATAAAATGGATATTAAAAAAAATTATCCTTTCTGCTATCCCTGATCTGTGGTATCTTCCCCATGAATATCCGTGTTAATTGCTCAGCCAGTTTATCCAGCATTTGCTAGCTCGCATCTCTATATGTCTTTTGCTAAATAATAACTGTACTGCATTTGCTGTCACAAGGTAGCATGATCACAGTGTTGATCTGGTGATGTTTGTAATGCACTGAACCCCTGGTCTACATCCTAGAGAAAGAAGCAATCCCCACATAGCCAATCGAACAGAATTGCTGAGGGTTAACATAGAAGCACTTAAAACGATTGGCCATGAAGCCTCCGGGTGTTGTGCCCCCGGGTGCTGGAAAATCCTAATTGCTAATGATAGGCAATCTGTTTTCAGATCCATCTCAGGGAGGAACTGATGCCTCCCGTGCAAAAAAATTTCAAAAGAGCCACTGAGTTGACAGAATGAAAAAAGAATGATCACAGGGGGATAACACATAGTTAATGATGACACAGAGTCCTCATGTTAAAGAGAAGAGACTGAGAACTGCCACATGGCACAGTCATTTTCACTAACTCACAACAGACTCGGGTCACTTGACTGGAGACAAGAGCTAAGGACTGCTGTGTGCACAAGCGAAGTTTTAGGGAACAACTGTAGGAATACTGAGATAAGTGGGAAGAACAGGAGGAGCAGGAGAGGGCAGAGAGTGAATGTAAGAACTGGGGATATACTGGAGCACAGAAGACTGGACTAGCAGGGTCTGACCACACTGCCTGAGGCTTGCTGGTTAAGGCAAACCTTGGACTCCCAATGGGGAGAAACTTGAAGTTAGGCATAAACATGTGGCTTTGGACCCACTGCTGAGTAGAGTTTCTCACTTTAAAGAGTGGAATTGAGAGCTCCTGTCTTATTGGGTTGATATAAATATTAAATGCAATATTTAATAAAATATACTTAACTGCTAGTGTATGGCAATATATAATGTATTATAGCTCTAGTATTCCAGAGCTACTGCGCAAAGGGACCCTTGGCTTTGTGAGACTCCAGACTCTGATTCTATCCCTTACAAGCTGGGCTGAAATCCCGTCTCTACCGTTATTAGGAGCTGAACTATATTTGTTACATTTTTCAACCTCTGACAGCTAGCTCACCATCAACCTTAGTCATATGAGGTTGATAACACAGTATTGTCTATTTTATTGGCTTATAAAGATTAAATGAGAGAATGTAGATGAAGCATGGCTCTCAGCACCAGTGTGTATCTGAGTCACCTGGAAAGGTGCTGAAACGCAGGTTGCTCACTTCATCTGACAGTGTTGGGATCTAGTAGGTCTGAGGTTGGGCAGAACATCGTGATCCAAATGGACTCCTGAATGATGCTCATTGCCCTGGTCTGGGGATAGTCCCTGGAAAAATTCTGTGCTATATGTTGGATCTTTAGGGTTCTCCCTAGGTGTGTGTGCTAAAGGCCTGGTGCCTGCCCAGCATGGCACTGCTGGGGGGTGGGGGAGGGTAGCAGAAACACTGAGTTGGGGCCTAGTGGGACACACTGTGGTCATTAAGGGGTATGTTCATGTAGGGGACTGGCATCCCATCCCCTCAACTTCTCTTCTTGTTGGCTGATGCCACAAAGTAAGCAGTTTTGTCCTGTGTGGATGCACTGCCCTGAGGTAGGAAGAAAAGCAAATGGACTAACCAATCATGGGCGTAACCCTCAAAACTGTATAAAAGTAAAAATAGATGGCTTCCTTTATATAATTTATGTAAGTAATGGATGCGAACACACATTAAGACATTTAGCACAGTACCCAACAGACAGCAAGAACCCAATAGCACTGGGAGTTGCTTTGTGATAACCACACTTGTGGTGTGCATCAGGAAGGACCTCTTTTGGGGGAGCAGGGAAGAATCATGGTGGGGAATGACACCTTATTAGAAGTTTCTAGCACATTTTCTGACAATACTCTGGTAATTGTTTATCATGGACCAAAAAGATAAACCTATGAAGATAAACCTACTATCGTGGAGAGGGTCTAGTTGGACAAGGTAGTTTGAAGTGGGGTTTGCCAGGAGGCACAGTTACAGAGCACTGAGCTGCCGAACAGCTATAACAATGCCATCTGAAATACTTTTTACATTTTCATTCTGTATAAAGCTAATAGGAAATAATAATAAAAATTTCCTTTTGAACTCAAGCATAGTTGTTTGTATTTCCAATTCTTCATTTATATCAAAACAAATTCTTGGGCCGGCATGGTGGTACAAGTCATTAATCTCAGCATTCAGAAGGCAGAGGCAGGAGGATCTGTATCAGTTCAAAGCTAACCTGATCTGTACAGTAGACCAGTACAGCCAGGGTTACATAGAGATCCTGTCTCAAAAAAAAAAAAAAATTGCTGGGCCTATAAATGATAATAGGAAGGGATGTCAAAACAGACTCCGCTATATGCAGCCTTCGCTCTTTCATCTTCTGAGGTGACAGGGTGAAACAGATAGCTAGTGAAACCTTGTCTTTTTTAAATTTTACTTTTTGGGGGGGGGGTGTCTGAGGGTATTTCTAGAAAAGATTAGAAACTAAGTCAATAAATGAAGACTTAACTTTGTCAGTATGGGCAGGTAGCAATCAATCCATTGAGAGACCACTTCAAAAATGTGAGAAAGGCCAATTTGTTCTTCCCTTGAGCTGACCCATCTTGGAACATCATAGTTTATGGTTCCTAGATTCTGGGACTTACACAGGAGTCCCTGTCCAGTCTCTGGGTTCTGAACACTTTGAACTGATTGTGCACCTTTGACTATTTAGCCTTTAAATCTGGACTGGGTTATACTGCTGTCCTGAGTCTCTAGATTTGAGGACAGCATGCTATATTTCTCCCAGTCTTTGTAATAGTGTGACCCAATGCTCCTTGACCTGAAAAAATTCTGTGCTATATATTGGATCTTGAGTGTTCATCCCAGGTGCATGTGATATGGCATACATATGGCATTTATTATTGTTGTTTTTATTTTTAATTAAGTATGTGTGGGTATGTGCACATGAGTACAGGTGCATGCTAAAGCCAAATTTATCTGACCCCTTATAATTGGTTTGTACAGGCAGTTGTGAGCTGGCCAACACAGATGCTGGGAACAAACTTCATTCATTGGCAAGAAAAGTATATGCCAGTATATTTGGCATAATTCTAACACCTCTCTGGATGTTTTAACTTTACATAGTGAACTTATGAATTTCAAGAATGCTGCTCTGCTGAGAGTTGATGAAGTAGATACTGCTGATAAAATTACCCATGGCCTGAGGTCAGTATTTCTATTTTTGTCAAGTAGAATGATATATATAGCTTGATCAAAAGTATCCCTTTGTGTCCTGGGAACACTTTTATTCCTGCCCATCATTTGAGAGCTTGTCTTTAACAACATCAACATGTTAGTAGCCAAAGTATGTGGTTTGAAACTGAAAATGGACCCCAAGACAGAGTTATTAAATTAACAGGATGGCAAGCCAAGGATGGGTAAAATTCTGCACAGAGTCTTACCAACCTAAGACAAAAGTGCATTGCTTTTGATAATACATATTCTATGACAGGTAAAGGAAGGCATTCTTGTCAGAATGACCTAAGACAGACTCAGTCTTGTTAATGAAATAAAAAAGGGGGAGAGGTGGAGAGCCTTTAGGGCTGCTTGGCAAAAATCTGACATAGGCTAAGGATAAGGAAATAGGCTGCTTGTCAGGAATATGACACTGGCCAGCCAAAGGCAAGGAAGTGGGCTTCAGGCAGGAATCTGACTTTAGGCTAGAACAAAGAAGTAATTTCAGGCAGGAATCTAAATTTTAGGCAAGAACAAGGAAGTAGGCTTCAGACATGAGAATGACTTTGGGCTAGGACAGGGAAGTTGGCTCCGATACTTTGGTCATCCTGATAAGCCCTTAGAAACAGTGGTCATGGGAGTGTTCATGGAATTTTGCTCATTGCCTTGCTTTTTCTTTGACTATTTGTGTTTATTGTCTTGCTTGTTCCTTGACTACTTGTATCTATTGTGTTGCTAGCCCCTCAACCCAGAACTGACCTGAATACTTGCATGTAGTTAAAATGGTATAAAAGCAAAAAGGAGGAGGGGGGATGGGATAGGGCATTCTAGGGAGGGGAAATGAGGAAAGGGGATGACATCTGAAATGTAAAACATAAAATATCCAATAAAAAACAAGAAAAGTGTATGCCATTGGTCATTGAGCCCCCAGTAAACTCTCTTCTGGTTCTTTCTTTCTTCTTTAAAGGATCTATTTATTTTATGTATGTGAGTACACTGTCACTATTGCTGTCTTCAGACACACCAGAAGAGGGCATTGGATTCCCTTACAGATGCTTGGGTGCCACCATGTGATTGCTGAAAATTGAACTCAGGACTTCTGGAAAAGTAGTCAGTGCTGAGCCATCTCTCTAGCCCCCTCTCTTCAGTTTCTGTGTGTCCTACTGGGTTTGTTTTCCTGCGGAACTACAATACATTTAGCAAGAATCTTAATTATTATGGCAAACTTAGGTTTTATGCAGTAAGAGTTTTACATAACAGGATGTGCTGAGGCTACTCCTTAGAGGCTATCCTCTTCTAATGCTTTTTCTTTCTCACTTTTTCTTCTTTTGGAGATCTTCTCCTGTTTGTTGCCTTTAGTTCTTGCTAGACAGAAGCACTGTTAGGGGTTAGAGACCACAGAGATACACAGGCAAAGGCCTGGTAGATATGATTTCCACTATTCCTAATAGGTTTCTTTAAACGGAAAGTGAACAAGTGCTGGTGGGTTCCTTAGCAGGCAGGGGTGCCTGCTGCTAAGCCTGACAGCCTGAGTTTGAACCCTAGAACCTACATGGTGGAAGAAAGCCAGCTCCTGCACTGTCCTCTAACATCACACATGTTCTGTGGCATGCGCGCGAACACACACACACACACACACACACACACACATACAAACACACACACACACACACACACACACACACGCAAACAAAGATAAAATGAAAGGAAAGTAAAAAAGATCTTTATAAGAAATATAATCAGTGATGCCCTCGGACTACAGACATCTCCTACTAAGATGCAAAAGATAAAACTTAAGGGCCGGCAGAATGGCTCAGAGAGAAAGCATGCCTGATGCCATGGCTGATGACCTGAGTTTGATTCCCAGAACCCACATGGTGAAAGGAGAGAACTGGATCTCACTAATCATCCTCCAATCTTGACAGGCATGCCTTGGCATGATCTTACCCACACAAATACACACACTAATAAATAAATGAATTAAGAAAACAACATGCACCCCCCCCCCCAAGTAAGATGTACCCTCTTTCTGAACCAGGTTGGTGTTTTCATCTGGACTCTGGGATACAGTGTCTCCTACTTTCAGTTATCTAACTGACAATCGAGGTGTTGTGAAATCAATCTTAAAATCCAAAAGCAAACATTTATTTATTTTGTGTAGGAGTAGGTGTGTGCATTTCACTGTGGTATGTGTGAGTGTGTGTGTAAATCACAGTACAACTTCAAGGAGTTGGTTCTTTCCTTCTATCAGGACTAGACTCATAGTCAGGTCTGGTTGGCAGCAAGAGCCCTTTTCTGCTGAGCAATCTGGCTGGCCCTGCAAAATCAATCTTGACATAGGCCTTGGTGTGCAAGCCAGGACTGCTATTTCTGTTTTCATCTGTGAACATGGAAGTGCAGAGCTATACTTTGTTATTTCAGAGATTGAGGCAGGCTGAGACGAGAAGCTTCTCTTTACTGGAAACATCAGAGGCTTTAGTCCTCACTGGAGTCTGGCAGAGACAAGCAGGCAGCTCTAGCATGAATCTAGAAGTGAGGCCTTGGGACCTATTTTTGGGTTTTGAAAGATAAAAGTGACCAAAGCTAGCTGGATCTAGATTTAAAATACACAACCATTAGCTGAGTTCACATAAACAAAAATCAGTATTTCAGGCTTTATCTTTTCAGTATCCAAACTGGATACTGGAATGTTTAGAGGTTCAAAACTTTGACCCTCAGGGCTTTGGGAGAATTATTTGAAAGCACTAGTCTTGGTAGTGGGGAGCTAGGGCTTCACTCTTGGACCTGCTTCCCACTTAATTAGTGACACTGTGCGAGCTAATTCTATGTTCTGCCCCACGGTTCCTATGTGTTCCACAGAGGGAGGGCTTGTTGAGACTAAACTGAGATGAATGTAAAAACAGAAGTGCTTATCAAGAATACAACTAGGAATGCAGGCCCTGTATAATAGACAAAGCTGAAGCAATACAATGCTCTCCAATGATGACCTCATGAATCGCTGATGTTAATAACACATTTGCTGAAATAAGTCAGTGTTTGCCTCTAGAAAATTAGAGATTATTATATTTTTATTTAGGGTTGTGTGTGTATGTGTATGTGCTCATACCATGACCGACAAGTGGAGGTCAGAGGACAGTTTCTCCTTCCGTCATGCTGGTCCTGTGGATGGAGCTCAGGCTATCAAGCTTGGCAGCAGGAGCCTTGAGCCTGAGCCACCTTGCGGGCACAAGTTAAGTCATTGAAATACATCAGGGCAACATCATCATAGTAACACATGAGCTGAGAATCAGCCTCTCTTTATGAACTGCAAATACCCACTGGATTCGGGATTACAGCACAGGACCTGTGTGCACAGAACAGATGACGTGCACTGGCCAGAGTAAGTACTGCACAAACAAGCACACATCACAGCCCAGTTATTGTTTAAGCTTGTGGGACTACTTCAGACCAAAAACTGCGCCTCATTTAACTGGAGTGGAAGAGGTGTGCCTGCCCCAGATCCCGATTACGGCATTTGCCAATGGGATTGGAACATTGCTCAGTTGATGGCATTCATCAAATGTAGCTGATCATCAAACTGAATTAAATATGGACAGGCCAAAATCTGCGGGAGAAAAGCTGCCTTGACTGGAGTGCAGGGACTGGCTGACCTTCCTACAGAATCCCCACCAACTTCCTCACCTCCTCAAACACAGGAGAGGCCAATTCTTTCGCTTTTTCAGATCCAACAAGTAAAACCTTTCTTAAATGGTCCTTATCCATCTTCAGTTTCTCAATCTCCCTCCTGATGGGAGCAAATTTCTCAATCACAGCATCGGCCACTAGCAGCTTGTATCGAGCAGTGTCCATGCCTGCACTACTGCGGACCACCTCCTCCACCGAAAGGCCAGACACGGCCGCATGGATTGCCACCATGTTGGAGACACCAGCTCTGCTTTCCGGCTCGTAGGTGACCTCTGACGTGAAGTCCGTCACAGCCTTGCGGAATTTCTGTACGATCTCCTCTGGGCTGTCTGTTATTTGGACAGTGGCCAGTTTGTCAGGGTCTGATTTTGACATCTTGGCAGAAGGGTCACGAAGAGATTTCACTTTCTTCATGGATGCTAGTGAAAACAAGGCAAGTCACTGAGAACCTTACAGTCTAGACCTCGAAAATACCAACCCGACCAGAGATACTGATTGCCCAATAGCATGCCTTCATCTTGGAGAATTTGTGCAATTTATCAACTATGGAAGTAAAAACATCAGAAATCAATCTTGTTAGTGTGACATTCACAGCATGTATCAGCAATTATTCATCCAGTGTATAAATGACACAAAAGAGACTATGTTGGTTATACTGCTTATGCTATGCACACTTGAGGGGACCACAGATGCAACCCAGGTCACAACCCTTTCGAGGCAAGTGCCTTTATCCTCTGAGCCATCTCTCTGGCTCTGTGTACACTTCATTTTTAAACATTTTTTTTTTGCCTGTGGGTATATGCACAGCTATACATGTCCTATGGTGAGTTTGTGGCCAGAGAACAACTTTAGGGAGTTGGTTTTGAGGTAAGGTATCTCTTGTTCTTCCTGACACTATGCAGCTGGCCATTTTCCTGTCTCCACCTCCCACCTCACTATAGGAATGCTGCAACTTTAATGATCTGTGGCAATCCTTCCTTGTCTCTACACAGAATTATAAACTTACAGACACACCTGCACATACACACACACAGTGATACACACATACAGACACACAGTGATACACACACACAGTGACATACACACACACACACACACACACACACACACACGGGGAGTGTTGCTTCATAAACAAGTGTTCTTGATAACTGCTTAGTTTATGGCTATTAGAGATGAAACTGAGATAGGCTAAACAGCAATAGATGGAACACTGGCATTTTACTTATTGCTATGAAGGAGGCTGACTTCAATGCATGGGACGCTCTAGCAGAGCTGGGGCTGGCATTTCAGACGCAGTGGGTGGACTCTGCCCATCTCTGCTGTCTTTCAGACAACAGCAGTGAGGATCACCAGCTCCCTCCCCTTCTGTGTGGATCATGCCAAGCAGCTCTCGTTTTCCTGACATTTGTTTGACTGTGAATGTTGAGATGGGCGAAGAGCATCAGCCTTGGGATCAGAAGAGCTGACAGGGTTCAGCTTTGTTATCGACTAGACACGTGACTTGGACATACCCTTGGTGAGCCTTAGTTTGTGTGTAAAACTATGTGTAATTTGCTCTATCAAATAAAAATGTTATTTCATACATACAATCTATTTACATATACTTAAGAAATTATGATTTTTAAAAAAGTTTCTTCCACATTTTCACAAATTTAAAGATTTATTTATTTTATGTATATAAGTGCTCTATCTGCATGTACACCTATATGTGAGAAGAGGGCATTAGGTCCCATTACAGATGGTTGTGAGCCACCATGTGGTTGTTAGGAATTGAACTCAGGACCTCTGGAAGAGCAGCCAGTGCTCACATTTTGTTTTTAACGTTTTCTAGACTCTAGCATCATCTCCTAGTACCACATGAACAACAAAGATTCCAGTTACAGATCCTGAAGCCTGTCAGTGAGAAAGCCACATTTAGTGTCAGTGAAATTCCAGGTCTCTAGTCTACTCTTCAGTATGTACCCGGCAATCATGATCATCTGGTTGCTACTTACTGAGAATGGACTTGGGCAATGGAAAGAACTCCCCATACTTTTGGTTGAAACTTCGAGCTAGATCCTGAACTAGTTCCATGTGCTGGACTTGATCTTCCCCGACAGGAACGTGTGTGGACCTTTTAATAAAACACAGACAGAAAAACTCAGTGAGGCTCCTTAGCTGGAAATGATATTGCAAGCAGCTGCATTTCCTGTGCCTACTTCACTGTTGGTGTTCAACAAATGTTCACCAGCTACAGAGAGAACACTAAGGCCCAAGTCTTTATCTGTGTGCTGAAGGCATGTTTGTCTACTCTGGTTCTGTTTCTCCCATCTCGAAAGAGCAGAGCCATCAACACCAGCATGACAGGATCTGGCCGGGAGGAAGCCATGGCATCTTCAATAGCACATGCTTTGTACATAATTGTGTCTAAAAGCCACTCTTCATCCCTCACCCAGTCAGCAGATTACTCCAGCCTAGACCAGATGCCTTTACCTCAGAGCTGCAGCTCACACTTGAAAGACACCCCACCCATTCTTCAAATTAGAGATGGCAGACAGCTCTTCCGGCCAGAGGTTTTCCTCCCCATCAAACGAGGCATGACTCTTGATCTTTCTACAATATGCTTCTTCATTTTCAAGTATTTGTAATTGGAAGACAGTTAACATACTGTGGGGAACTCAAATGAAAATCTCACAATACACTGTAGTTGCTTCTTAAAATGTACAGTGAAAGAAGCAAATTGCAGAGCTTGTGAAGGGCACACTGATGTTTACATAAATTAAGAAAGTTATGTTCAGGTGCTACATGTTTTTAGGATGCACAGATGTGGGATGATTCTGGAAACACTGATGAAAGTCCTGAGTTAAACACCCAGGACTAAAAGATGGACAAAAATAATGATCATAATGATAATGAGAGAAATAAAGAAAATTGAGACATACCCAAACCACCCTTGTTAACTCATATACCTGTTCTTCTGTTCTTAAAGATGAGAGGGAAATGATTTTGAGAAAAGGAACAAAGAAGACTTGAATGTTATCTAATTTTTTTTTTTTTTTTTTTTTTTAAATAAATGAGGATGTGGGAAAAAATCCACTTAGAATGTAAGAGAAACAATTTATGATGATGTCACTCCTGTATATGCAGTTCACAGTGTGGGATCCTGAGGAGGCACTCAGGAAGTGTGACTGTGCAGACAGGTGACTTCAATGTTTAATGCATGGCTAGGTTTGATAGCACAGCTGTAGCTTCTGAGCAAGGAAGTTTAATTTGGAAGAAGCAGTGAGCAACCATCTAGAATTTCTCCGTCTTCCCAAGCCTTCATTTCCTTTGCAAACTTTGATAATGAAGGTACCATCCATCTGGCTGGTTTCTAGGGTTACCAAGTGTTTCCTGAGGTAAGACTTCAATACATAAAAGCAACTGATACGACAAACACTCACTAACGTTTGATACAACAAGAGACAGAATGGTAGGAGAAAGGCATAGATGGCCTTATGGAAGGCACATTGACTTTCTCAATTAACAGCATCTTCATTTTAATGGCCAACTCACCCTGAAAAACAGAAATAGTAATCTTCAAACCCATAACATACACTGTCACAAACCCAGTGGCAACCCAGATTTGGGTACAAAACATATGTGAAACTGATGGGTAGCCCCCCACATATAAACTATTTTATAGGAATTCTGGGAAGTCTGACTTAAGAAAAACAGGACAGTGGGTGTAAGGGTGAAGGTATGGCCGAGGCTCTTCTGTCCATCTAAGGACAGCAAGATGGCGCTGGGAAGGTGCAGAGGGCCCAGGAGGGCTAAGGCTGGAGCAGGCCAGTGTCAGCTCCGTGAGCGGTCAAAAGGCATGGTCACGCTGTACCTTCTGATCGGGACAGGGCTGCGGGGGCTCCTCTTTGGGGTACACAAGCACATGGCCCACTCTTGTCAATTTCTTTTTGACTGGTCTTTGCTACTCTTATGACATTGTAATTATAGTGAGACCCATATGCAGAGGTCACTTTGACTCTCCCAGACCAAATTAGCCAACCGAGCAGGTTAAAAAGCAATTACAGTAGCTCGTCGGAAATCACAATGGACGGCAACTAACACAGAAAAAACAATTACCATAATCAATACACTTTAAGCACATCAAAATGAATATTTCCACATGTCAAAATGGTTCCAGATTCCCAAAGCCACCCACTAAACAAAAAACACATTTAGTTTTCATAATGACGCTGTGTGTGACTCGCTTCTTGTCGGATCCTTGACTCTTTTCTTACAAATCTGTGGGGTTTTGATTTTTTTACAAGAGGATTAAAAACCATTTTAATTTTTTTCACCTGGCCCCACTGTTCCACGTGGCGCCTGCATCTGCCTTTGGTTTGTTTGTTTCTGGTCCCTCCTCCTGCCGCTTTCACCTCCTGTAATTTATCTTGGCCTTTGCTTCCCA
Organism: Arvicanthis niloticus; assembly: GCF_011762505.2. NCBI lineage: Eukaryota > Metazoa > Chordata > Mammalia > Rodentia > Muridae > Arvicanthis > Arvicanthis niloticus. The sequence goes on along the minus strand of NC_047661.1, from coordinate 78,376,458 downwards.
TCCGCGGAGTTCACACTTTACTTTATTCAGCCTGTCTTTGATTCCACTCACTTATGGGGCTTATTCTCTTCACATTTCCAACCTCTCTCCCCATAGTCTGCCTTTCACTTCAAATAATTTAGGGTTGCCCTCTCAAAATTTATATCCGACATAATGATATCCATATTAATACTCCCACTCTCTCCCTCTCTTTTATTCCCTCTCACCCTGGCTGCGCTTTCTCAGACACAACATAAAACAAAGTCTTTCATAATTTTGATTGTTATAACTTCTGTCACATAATAATGCCTCTGATCTTCTTCTTTGGTGACTGAGCGGTTTTTCTTTTGCTTCGATCCCGACTGCCTGAAGTTTCCTTGGGCTCCATCCCACCCCTTTGGCAGCATTAGTGTCCAGATGAATGATCATTGTCTGTGTGGATATTGCTTTCCCTGACTTGCTTGGCTGTGCCTGTGGGTTTTCAGAACTGCAGCCTTTACTTGGCAGGCTGGGAAAGGGGCTTGGAGCCGTCTTTCCTGTCACAAAGGGCTGGTTCCCCCTTACTGATTACTTACTGGACATGACTCTCCCTTCTAGTAATTACTTGTTAGATATGAATACTCATTATATATGGAATGAAACCGTGGCTTCTGACTAGTCTTCTCCTAGAGCTGCCCACCTCATTGCAGGGCAACACCTAATAAATATGCACATGATCTTCCGCATGCCCCACCATCACGCTCCAGGCCATGAAACTGCCTCCAAACAGCAGGTCCCAGCTACTGCTCTCCTTTACACGTCCTTTACACGTATGTAATTGTGTTCATTTAGATGGCATTGATGACAACAACCTTACTCTGTCCTTGAAATACACAGACAGCTTCCCACTCTTTGTGGGGTATGTACTGGCTTGTCTGTTGATAGCCCCCACTCACTCTCCTCTCTGCTAGCTCCCAGTTTCAGGGACTGGAAGCCTGGCAATGGATTTTGTTTAATATAGCCCTATTGATATTCCAGAAAGAAAGAAAAGGCATAGCTGCGCAGGCCGTGTGGTAGAATGAAGCTGGGACAACAGCTTGCAGGATCCTGCAAGATTCCAGGACTCTGGGCTCACTGGATGAAGGTTTTAAAACTGCTTTAAAAAAGTGTACTCTCCGTGGCAATGCCTCCACCCTCAGACAATAGGAAGACTCCCCTAGAAGCTGAAACCACCAACCTGAAGTCGCAGGCCACTTAGTTTACTGTCTCCTTTGCTCCTTTTCTTCCTTTGCACTTTGTACTCCCCAGAGACCGCTTGGTCCCAGTCTATAGTGTTACTGGGAGACGTGGAACCACTCAGAAGCTGGGCCTTCTAGAAACAAATTAGGTCACTGGGGTGTGGCCCTGGAAGGGAACTTGGGGACCCTGGCCTGCCTCCTCCCTACACCTCTTTTTGTCACTGTGAAGTAAAGCAGCGTTGTCCCACCATGTGTTTCTGCTATGACATCCTGCCGTACTGTACACCTGCAGTAATGGGGTCAACCAATCATGTGCTGAAACCCTGAAACCTATGCAGAAATAAACCTTCTCTCTGTTAAGTTGTCTCACCTCAGAGATTCTGTTATAGCAAAAGTTTTTGAAGGCTCATCGCCTCATTCTCCTGTACCATCCCAGAATTTCTTTGTTTACACATATTTATTTAGTGTACAGTGTGTGTGTGTGTGCATGTGCACGTGCGTGTGTGTGCATGAGCGTGCACACATGCATACATGCCACAGTATGCTTGTGGTCAATGCTCTCTCCTTCCACGTGGGTTCTAAGGCTGTACTCAGTTTGTCAGGCTTGGGGGCAAGGGCCCTTCCCTGCTGAGCAACCAAGCCCATTTCAACTTCTGGTTTTCTAGTCTCAGCTTTGTCTCCTGTTTGTCTGCTCAAATTATTGGGAAACACTGGTTTCAGAACTTAGCAAATTTCCCCCCAAGAGTTAATTTCTCTTTCTTTTTAAAATTTAAAATTATTAGTAGTATTTTAATTATTAACTAATTTAAATAATAACTGAATATTGATTATTAATATACATTTTTGGCAGTACCTCACATATACTAGGGAAGTGCTCAGACACTACACGACTCTGTCCTGAAAGCTAATTTCTTCATCTGGAAATGGGAATATCACCACCTGTCTTACAGAGCATCATGAGGATTTGAGTACCATGTATCTATCAGTTATTAGGATACTTGGAGAATACCACTCAACACTTGTCAGTCCTTCCTTCTCTCCCCTTCAAAGGCATGCACAGTGGTACTGCCTGGAACTGCTGCATTACAGATACTTAAAAAAAAGTGTTAACTATAAATACACTGTGTATCTCTATATATGTATACATATATAGGAAGAGACACAAAAATAAAAAAAAAATATTTTCTTAATATCTGGCCAACTATTTATTTTTGAGAATTTTATACACTGGCAGTGTATTTACATCATTTTTACTCTTCCTTCTCCTCACCTCCAACTCTTCCCATGTTCACCCCAACTCTCTTAAAGTCATGGCCTATTCCTCTATAATTATTGTTATATGACACAGACACAGACATACAGACTCAAGACACATAGAAACACACACACATACACCCTCCCTACTGAGTCCATTTAGTGTGGCTCCTACATATGTGTTTAGGTCTGACCAGTTGGGGCTGAATGACTCTCAGGGGCTTGCGCGGAAGCAGAGTTTAGGTGACATATTGTTGAGGTGTCACAGGTAGAGTCTGGGAGACATTATCTAGCAGCAGGTCTTCAGGTTCTCTGACAGGCAGCTATTTAAAATTGGGCATTCAGATAAATAAGGAAGATATAAATAAAAATTAAGAACTTTTGCTATTTTCAAGCTTTGTCTTTCTTCATGTATCTGCTATTATTGTTATTATTATTGTTTTGTTGGTATAGAGACTGAGTCTAAGGCTTCATGTACACTAAATAAGCTCTCTACTCCTGAGCTACATCACCTACCCAGTTTTTGCTTTTATTTTGGGACAGTGTCTCACTAAGTTACTCAGGCTAGCTTTGAACTTATTCTGTAGATCAGGCAAGTCTTGAACTTGTGACCTTCCTGCCCAGCCTGATAAATAGCCAAGATCACAGACCTGCACTCCAGGCTTGGCTAAAATTTCTGTTATCATGCTCTCCAGATAAGATAATCTCAGCTCTCCTGCCTGGGTTCCTTAACCAATGCCTATGGAAACAATTACACACGTCCTTTATCAGCCTATCTGAAGCTGCTTCTCTGTTCATTTCCTAGCATGTTCTCAGGCTTACCACAATACTCATTCTAATGCTGACTTTGACAGAAGCAAATACAAAATCTGTATCAGACTTGCATCAGTATTCTATGAAGAGGCCACATAGATGTTCAGGTGCCTAGAAACCACAGATGTTCTACCCATCCTTCAATCCATCAACCTACCTGTGTTTATAATATAAATATTCCTAGACATTCTGGTCATGACTTTTCCCAGATACAGAAATATGTGAAACAAAACAAAAACAAATAAAACCCCCTACCTGCATAGGTGGTCTAGCCTGAGACTAGACAGAGGGGAATGCTGGGTTGTTTCTTTTAGAAAAGGGACATGCTGATGTCCACACCTATAATCTAATCATGGCTTTAAATCTGCCAGACAATTTCTAGGCTAAGAAAGGAGACCCATCTTGAAGTAGATGATGCCTGGTTTTAGAGAAAAGCATTTTAATCTGTTTATCTGAACAAAGACTCTCTACAAATCAGAATGGGATGGAAGAGCTTTACCACTAGCACCCACCCTCCTTTCTGAGGCTGGAGAGAAGTACTATTCTAACCACTGATGAGATCTGTAACAGTTAAGGAGGAACACTACAGAATGGGAAAGAATGCCTACCCTGGAAACACTTAAGACTCTTATGAGTGAATCCTGCTGATGCTGGAGACAGAGAAGAAGCCATCAGGAAACTCAGGGATACCTGCCACATCTGAACCACTGACAGTTTTGTGTACAATACTTGGATATTTGCAACCCCAGGCTTGACTCTAAAAATGGTGGCATGTAAAACATGCTTTGAGATCTTAGAAATCCATTTCACTGATGTCAGCCTTCTAACAGTGTCCTCCTATATCTAAAAATCATAACTTCCTATAGCACTTCATCATGGATTGAAGTCAAGTAAGACTTCTCCCATTCATGCTGGTATGCCATCCAGTGTTGTCATTATGTAGGTCTTGTTAAGATGACCAGATTGTTTCAACCATGTGCTATCAGTCCTATGTAATTTGCTCAATAACTCCCAGAGGTTCCCTGTTCATCTAACTTGCAAATAAAAGGACTGCTTTATATATATGTACATATGTATATATATATATAAAATCATTTTGCTAATTAGACTTTGGGCAATTGATAAAAATATATCTCAGTTGCCTCCTATTACAATTTTAACTTTTACAGCTTCAGTTACCTAGACACAACTGTGGTCTAAAAACATACATGAAAAGTCCCAGAAGCAAGCAATGTTTTAATATGCCCATCACTGTATGCAAAATGCCAACCTTCCCTTGCCTGCCACCAATCAGCACTTCCATGATGAATATGCACCTTCACAGGCACATGAGCTCTCATATCAGTGGGTGCAGCCTCACAGGGACTTACTGACATCATACTGGTCCCAAAGCACACACAGTGATGCTGGCAATCCAGATACGCGGAAAGGAAGCGGTGAAAAGATGAGCGATGCCAACTTAAGGGAAAGGAAGCAATTGTGTGTTACGACTGTTAAAATCTATAGTAAGAACTAATCTGTCTGAGAAATCACAAAAAAGGAAAGACTTAAGTTCCTGTTAACTCTACCAAACTAAGAAAGCACGATAAGCACTTACTCCCTCTCCTTCAGCCCGATGACATCATCTAACAGCATGAGAAGCAAGGCAGGCACAGCACAGTAAAATAAACTTGGCGCTGGGCCTGGGCGCAGCCTCTAATTCCAGCTGCCTAGAGGCTGAGGCAAGAGAAGGCTGTATGAATTCACACAGAGTGAACTCAAGGCCGGTCTGAACAACTTAGGCAGACTCTGTCTTCGAAGCCAAAATACAAATGTGTCACAGTGGTAGGGTGCTTGCCGAGCAAGTGTAAGGCCCGAGGTTCAATCCCCACTACAGAAAACAAAACAAAACAGATACATGTAGAGAACACGTGACTCACGTGACGGCCACACCAGATGAGCACTGTGCCTGTTCTTGCCTCCTGTCGCCCCTTCCTCCTTGTCTCTCCCCATTCCCCTTTCCTTCCCTTCTCTCCTCTTTTGCTTCCTGGCCACAAGATGAACAGTTTGGGCTCTTAGTTATTTTCTGTCACCACCATCCAGCACTCTTTCATAGACGCAACCTGACAAACCTTCCTGATCTTAGACTGGAAGCACCTTCTGGACTCAGACCCGGGCTCCAAACCTTACTAGCTAGCATGACCTTAGATCTGCTGCTGACCACCCTGAGACCCGGCTATGTCTTCTGATGAACAGAAGTAACAATGATTCATTTTACAAGGCTGTTATCAGGTTAGTACACAGAGAAGACTTACTAAGGTCTCTAACAGATAGAAGGTGCTCTGCACTAGCTCTGAATGGCAATGGCAGTCGTGAGCAAGTCACTGAAAGACATACACTACTTGTGTTGTGCTGACTGTGTATCTGATCCTTTTTGTACCCCTCCTCCACAAGTCAAACCTTCTTCTGAGAGTTAAACATACTCAGGCGGCACATGCCTGCGATTCCAGCACTCAGGAGCCCGAGGATTACAAGTTCCAGGGGAGACCCTGCCATGAGCAAACAAACAGACATTCTCACACGGCCTCTCTCTTGTCACGGTGAGAGTGCAGGTACCCAGGGCTGGTGCCCCTTCTTACTTGTAGCACAGAATGTCTGCCGCCTGGAGTACAGGGTATGTGAGCAGGCCTACGGTCCCATCATGCTTCTGCTTTGCAGCCTTTGCCTGTGGACACAAGGAGAGAAGAGAAAGACTTCTGACTTCAACCTGATTATATTGCTCAATTAAGAAATTTTAAAGCAAGCCGAGTGTGCTCCGGAGCCACCTGCAATAACATACATTTGGCTGCTTATCATGTCCATGCTCCTGGCTTCGGAAGTGAGTGAGAGGGATCTGTTTTACCATTTCCATGGTGTTTGATTTTATTTTGGGAGCTGGGGCCTCCTTTGTGCAAAGCCCACCCAAGCTCTACCACCGAGCTACACACATGGTCCCTTGCCCCGGCATGAGTCTTATACCACCTCAATTTCTCATTCATTTCATTAAGGAGAAAGGAGTTTTCTAGCTTCCGAATCAGTTCAGAAACTATTACAAAATTAAATTTCTCAAAAACAATTACCACAAAGTTACTAGGTAAAGTTCATCAAAGATTAATTTAGAGAAGAGTTTGGAAAAAAAAAAAAAAAAAAAAACGGAATCTCATTTTTAGAAAGCTGCTACCAGGGTGGGCAAGACAGCTCATTGATTAAAGATGCCTGACACAAAGCCTGATGACCAGAGTTCAATCCCTAGGACCCAGATTCTGGAAACAGAACTGACTGCAGCAAGTTGTCCTTTGCTCTCCACATGTCACTGCTCACCCGCCTCCACTATGTGAGATACATGAAATGTAAGACAGAGAGATGGAAAATGAAAGCTGTGTTGCATTAATTTAAAAAAAAAATATTGTTGTATTTTTAATTTCATGTGCATTGGTGTTTTGCCTTCATGTATGTCTGTGTGAGGATGTCAGATTCCCTGGAGTTACAGACAGTTGTGAGCTGCCATGTGGGTGCTGGGAACTAAACCACTGGACTTCTGAAAGCGCAGCTAGTGCTTTTAACCACTGAGCCATCTCTCCAGCCCCAGTGTTGCAATAAATTCAAAGGTACATTTTATTTATTTGTTTGTTTATTTAATGTGTGTGTGTTCTTGCACCTGTGCATGTGCAAAGGTGAAGGCACACCAAGCTTGCATGGAGAGGTCAGAGAACAACCTGTGGAGAGTTAGTTCCCTCCTTCCATGGTGGGTTTTGGGAATTGAATACAGGTCCTCAGGCCAGTGCTGAGCCATCTTTCTATCTAATTCGTAAATTGATCATCATCGTCATCACCATCATCACTACTATTAGTAATTATGTGTATGTGTGTGTCTGCCCGTGTGCGAGCCACATGTGTGTAGGTGCCTACATAAGTCAGAAGAGGGTGTAGGGTCCCTGAAAGTTGATGTTCCAGGCTATTGTGAGCCACCCAATGTAGATGCTGGAAGAGTAAAAAACATTTGTAACTCCCGAGCCATCTCTCTAGTCCTGGGTTTTTTATATCAGCAACTGGTCCTTGAAACTACAAAGGAAGTGCTGTAAAGTAGAGAACACTTAGTGCTTACTGAGTGCTGGTAGCCTGTTCTAGGTGCTTTCCCCATCAATCCTGCAGCTGACCTCAGCAACCCTGACCCACCCTTCACATCACTCCTGCTGTGCTCACTGTTCCAGTCAGAACGGCTCTTAGCCCATCTCCCCAGGTCAATGAAGTTCTCCTCATTAGGTTCAACCAGGAATTAGTGGTATAACATTATAGTAACAGCAAAGTCTCTCCTAAAATTAAAATACGTTAGAGAACATTATAAAACGTTGATTCTAGTTCCCGGCACAAGGTCAATCTGCAGCATCCCCATCAGTGTGAGTTAATGTCGGCTCTTTGCACATCTAGAAGACAGCCATTTCTGCTGTGAACAACAGACGAGAAATGGAGTCAGGGGGCACAGGATTATGGAAAAGCCTGGAGCTAGGGAAGAGACTCCACCGTCAATCCTGGACCCGCAACTCATCTCCAAAACTGATCAATGGTGCCTCCTTCCGTGTTCTTGGTGTGAGAGGTGACATGGCTTGTTTCATAAGAACAACAATCCCGTTTAGTGAGACCTACACTTCTTACCCTAAAGGCCCAGCTGTGGAGGTTGGGTTTCAAGGTAAGAATCTGGGAGAGAGGCACGAACTCAGGCAACAAGGTTTGGACACAATCACATCATGGGGGCTGCTTTCTGCAGTTTAGGGGATGGCTTCTGAAGACCAATTTTTGAGGAAACTAATGGCCCTGAAAATATGCTCAAAAGAAACTGAAACTAAACATTAGTGTTGACATAATTGGGCTACCTACCTCTAGATACCCAACTGCAAAAGTCAGCGGCAGGAAAGCACTATGAATTATCTAACTTGCCTTTCTTAGTAGGATTTCTTACAAGAAAGACAGCCTTTTTTTTTTTTTCCCCTTGTAGGTTTGAACTGTTGCCTAGGCTTAACTTGTTTAAATGTTAAATGAAATATGTTATCTCTTGTCCCCACCATGAAAATATTCTTAATTTTAGGGGGAATGGGAGGCAATATCAGGGACCAGTAACGCAGAGATTCTGATTGTTTGTAATTATAGTGCAGTAGGTTCAAAGTCATTACCAATCCTATCAAAATACAGATAAAACAAATAACAATGAGATTCTGAAGTCAGAAAGAGTCCTGGTGGATCTTTCCATTTTCTCCTTGATACTGACACAGAACAGAAAATGATGCAGCACTAGCAAACAGTGGGTGGCAAACCAGGGCAGTGAATGAACTCAGAACTCCCAGCACCAGTAACAGCACAGATGAAAGCCTCCCTTTCCCATCAACACTCATGTTCTGGCATTTACCTTCCACTGGTGTAAATGCTGTAATCGAGGCAGTCTTACCATGCAGGTGAGGACCCAACTTAACTGAGTGTGTTCAGACACCTAAAAAAGAGAGAGAGAAAGGTGACCAGTGTCTTTTTGCATCTAAGCAGTACTAACAGACAACAGGGAGAGGCTGAAACAGTTGAAAATAACCCAAGTCAAGGTTATTAAATGGAAACAGGTGAAGGGCTGGACCATGATTCCTGATGCACAGAAAAGGATAACTAAGAAGAAGTTACTAAAAAACAAAACAAAAACCAACTAATACAAATAGCAGATTACTGTTTAAACCTTGGCATCCCTAGTGAGGAGGCAGCCATGGTCCTTTAGTAACTTCAGTGGGAATTCCACCACATCCTGGAGCATCCAACCCCTAGATTTTTTTTGTTTTTTTTTTTTTTTTTTTTTTTTTTTTTTTTAAAGACAGGGTTTCTCTGAGCAGCCCTGGCTGTATTGGAACTAGCTTTGTAGACCTGGCTGGCCTAGAACCCAGAGATCAGCCTGCCTCTGCCTCCTGAGTGCTGGAATTAAAGGTGTGTGCCACCTCTGCCCAGTTCATCCATCCACTTGAAATGCCAGGTTAATCAATAAATCTATTAAGTTTCTTCTCCTGTCCTCTCCTCCATTCTCTCCCCTCCCCGACACACATCTAAAGTCCTCTCTGACCCTTAAATCCATGACTGTAACCACAATACTTTTCACTTAGATGGTAAAGAAAGGCACCCGGCTCCAATGGAAAGACTTGACCTTTTCAGATCTTTGGCGATGAGAAAGTGGATCTCCTGCACCACTTGTCCTCCAAAAGAGTCTTAAAGTTCCTAACTCCTCCTCTCTTGACTCCTTCTCAACCTTCATTGTTTTTCCTCTTGTTTCTTCTGCCCCCTACCATTAATCAACAACAAAAAAATACAAACTCTATTCAACCTAGTTTTGTTTGAATCAAGTTTAATCAAGTAAGCAAAACCTGGCAGCGGCTGGGATGATTCTTGGGCCCAGGCCATACTCTAACTGATGACCTAGATTGTGAGCCCTAAGCATCCCATTTCTGGGCCCTGGGGATTCTGAGTCTATTGATTGTGGCATTCTGTGTCCATATGATTCCCTTAAAACGCTGAGACTCTTGCCAATTCTGCAAAGTGGCCCCAAATGTGTTCTCTGTGAGTTTTGCAAAGGGAACATAAAGGCCTGGGGATGAACCAGCCCAGGCCTGACTCACTAGCAAGGACTCACAAGCACTCCAACATCTGGAGTAAGACAGTTTCTCTCTTTTTTTTTTCTTCTCAAGTTATATAGTAAGAAGAGTTGTTTTTCATGTGCTTGACAAGGAATTGCTTTTAAAGTTTTGCAAGTCTCTGGATGGAGTCTGTCATCTTTCTTCTAAGAGGCCTTTGGGTTTCAGTGAAGGCAGTGGCAATGACAGGACTGTCCAGGAAAACTGCTAACTGCTGCACAGTAAACAAACAGCTACTCAATGCAAACAGTAACACAGAAAGTAGCTGAGGGCATGAGAGTTGCTCCCAGTCACCAGGGAAAACATGGTCCGTTTGAATACAGCTGACACCCACTAGCTTTAGGCATGAAAAGAGTGAGAGAATCCTTTTCCCTCGTTATTGAACGGAGGAAATGCAGCACGTGACTGTGGACATGTGGACAGAGGCAAGACATCTTCCCCTTCAATGCAGGGTCCAACACTTAGCCTTGGTGACGTAATAAAAACCTAACAACTGTGTCCCCATGGATGAAAGTATTTTGCTTGGGGTAGCTTTTTGTTTGGCCATATGGGATGAGAATTATTTAATATTTACCAGAGATTTTTATGTTCCAAATTAGCATTAAATTAATTCAAATCAATTCTAGTAGAGAAAGTAGGTAAAAAGTCAAAGCCAATTAACTTTTTGCCATTCCACTTCAATAATTATATGAGAAATAATAGAAATAATTGTCATTATCAAGATGATCACATGGAAAGGCACACATTTCTATTTGAAACAAAAGAAAAAGTGATAAATACCTAAATATATTATTTTCCTATATTGCAAAGCCACAAACCAAACAACTCTATGATCTGCTTTAGCTGTAGACACACAAAGGTACAGGACATCGGTTGGCCTGTTAGCCTTCCACAGACAAGTCGGCAGCCATCAACAGAACAAGACACAAGCCTTCTTCAGTCACTGTAGTTTGCCTGCCTTGTTCGTCCCTGTAAAACCCAGGCTGGTGAACTGTATGTACGAGGTACTATGAACTTCACTGGAAGCTGCAGAGGGAACAGACTTACAAACTAACTTGTTGATGCAGACAAAAGCAATTCTATGGGAGTGATTGCAGTGGAAGCTGAATTGTACTAGCTGAAGGGTAAGGCTACCAGGCAAGATGTGAAGACAGTCAGGAAGGCAGTGGGGCTTAAAGCTTTGTCTTGAGAGCACAGGTACTTTTATACTCTTGAGAGAAGCACAGTCCTCTTCTAGGGGGGGAGGCTGCCCTCTTAGACTGGGTGTAGGACTTGAGGGAGGGAGGAATGGGATCTCTGCCTAGCCAGCCAGATCACCTCACACCCAAGAGCTTCATCTTTTGGGAGCTGGGTCTGATTCCTAGCTCTGCTACTCAGTTACACTGGGGGAGCTAAGTCACTTTCACTATGAAGTGAGGTTCCCTAGAACAGGACCTAGCACAACATCAATTATTATTACTATAGATACTACAACAATACACCTCTTTACTCCATATGTCACCTCTAGGCCAAACCTCCCCACTCCCATTCCGTCTTTGCACTTAAGACTCTAGAAAGCTGGCCTTTTTATGTTTCCCAAACTCACAGGGACACTCACTTCAGTAGCTTTACGCTGGCTCTTTTCTCTGATGGAAAGTCTCCTCCTCCCTACTTCACCGTAAGTCTGCACAGCCTTTACCTCATAAGACTTACTAGATCTTACCATTAGAAACAGCCATCTGCTCACCATTAGAAACAGCCATCTCTTCCCTCAATTCATTGCTGATTTTACTTGATGCTTTTTTTTATGCCACTTATTGCCTATGATGGTCTGAATAAAAATGGCCTCCATAGGCTCACAGGGATCGGGATGTGTGGCCCTGTGGGAGGAAGTGTGTCAGTAGGGCTGGCTTTGAAGTTTCAAAAGGCTTAATTACCTCATTCCCAGTGTGCTGTCAGCCTCCTGCTTGTGGATCAATATGTGAGCTCCCAGCTATTACTCCCACCATGCCTTTGCTCACCACCACGGACTCTTAACTCTCTGAACCCGTAAACCTAATTAAACACTTTCGTTTATAAGTTGCCTTAGATGTGGTATTTTGTCACAGCAATAGGGAAGTAACGAAGATACCTTCTAGTAGAATTTATTGTTTGCTTACATACTATTGTTACTATTTTGCCAATTGAACAGAAATTAATAATTTTTAATTTGAATCATTCAGTGGCACGGCACAAGCACTTTGGATATAATAAATTTTCATTATGCTCTTGCAAAATTTATGGGGAAGGATTAAAGTCACATAGAGAAATGACAAAATAAGTGTGGCAATACAATAATATATGTGGCCAACCGACACAGTTAATTTCCACTGTCAACTTGATTTGATCAGGCATTAATGCGGCACAGTAACAGGCGAGCTTATGAGCAGTTTTCCAACGATGATTGACTGAGGAGGGAAGACTCAACTCTGAATGTGGGCAACACCAGCCTAGGTCTGAGGATCTAGACAGTAAACATGAGAACAGTGGAGTGCTGACATCCTCTTTATGCTTCTGATCTACTGAGATGTGAGCATGCAGCCTCGTCTCCTCACTGTCCGAGAAGAACGTCGTCACCCTGCCATCCTGCTATCCCTGCCATGATGCACTGTGCTCTCAAACTATGAACCATAATACACCCTTCCTTCCTCAAGTTGCTTCTTTTTCAAGTATTTGGTCACAGCCATGAGGAATGTAATGAGTACAGCTGTGTAATGATATTCTGAATCTATAAATATAGATCATAGAAATATGCTGTTCTGCCAGGCGTGGTGGCACATGCCTTTACTCCCAGGTCTTGGGAAGCAGAGGCAGGTGAATCTCTGCTTCCAGGCCACAGAGTGCTACAGAGTGAGACCCTGTCACAAACAACTCCCCCCAATTCAAATCACTCCAGACCAAAACCAAACACACTATTCTGTGAAAAAAAACTGTTAAAGGTACCACAATATATTATGTTTGCAAAATACTTTTTTTGTTTTGTTTTGTTTTGTTTTTTTTTTGAGGCAGGGTTTCTCTGTGTAGCCCTGGCTGTCCTGGAACTCATTCTGTAGACCAGGCTGGCCTCGAACTCAGAAATCCACCTGACTCTGCCTCCCAAGTACTGGGATTAAAGGCATGCGCCACCACTGCCCGCAAAATGTTTTAAAGTTACAAAACCAAACAACATTATATATACCCAGTGAATTATAAAATATAAGTTTGTGGGAAAATAGTATCAATTATAAGCCACACTGATTATATGAAGTTTAAGATTGTGGCTGCCTATGGTGAAAGGAAACAATCTGAGGAGAAGAGATGAAAGGGATATACAGGGAAGGATTTAAAAACTTCAACTTTATCTATGACTGTAAAAGTTTATGGGGCTGGAGAGATGAAGCACTGGCTGCTCTTCCAGAGGACCTGGGTTCAATTCCCAGGACCCACATGGTGACAAAAATCCATCTGTAACTCCAGTTCCAGGAAATTCTACATCTTCTGGCACAAGACATACAAGTGGTACACAGACAGACATACAAGCTAAGCACACATACTCATAAAATAAAAACGTTTATGGTGTGCACATGTGTGTGTACAAAACTTACACACCAGTATTGATAAAAATTAACATATTATTAAGTATTCATAGTAACTAAATCAAAACACATTTTCCCCAAAACTTTCAAGTAAGATTTACCTATTAACAACCTCAGGTAATGTAGTGTAACAAAAAGCAAAACACTGAAAACACTTAGATGAACATTTACCCAATAAAAATAAATGTTTGGCCCTAGCCTTATAATTAGTTGGAGGTAAGATTGCACACTCAAATATCCGTAAACCAGTGTCAAATTCCTTCAAAATTTCATAAACTTTTAGGAGAGCAGATCAAGCACATTTTAAAAAGCATGTGTGTGTGTGTGTGTACAAGTGTGTACATATGTGCATGTATGCTTGAGTATATTTGTGTGTATGTATGAGTGTGTGCATGTGTGCATGTGTGTATGTATGTATATATGTATGAATGTGTGTGCATGTGTATGAGTGTGTATGTGTGTATGAGTGTGTGTATGAGTGCATGTGCTTGAACGTGTGTGTGTATAAGTGTATGCATGTGTGTCTGTGTGTGTGTATGTGCATCAGTGTATAAGTATGTATGTGCACGCACTCATGCCTATGTGGGAGTCTGTGAAAACTGGAAATGTCAACACCGGACATCTTTCCTCTGTTCGTTTTTTGAGATTTGAGTCTCTCACTGAATCTGGAACTTACTGACTCGGCTAGACTGGCTGGTCAGTGGGCCCTTGCAAGGGTCACTTTGCCCACTTAGTGCCAGGGTTACAGAGGTATAACTGTCTTTATGTGGGTGATGAGGACCTGAATCTGAGTCTTCATGCTTCTAAGGGCAGGCACCTTACCAACTGAACCATCTTACCAGCTCTATCTTCTATAAATTATTTTTTCAACTAAAAGGAATGGAAAGCAAATACGATAAGATACTAACAACATTCATCTTTGTGCTGAGGACAAGAGTGTCCCTTAGGCCATAATCTGTATTTTTCTATATTTTTAAAATAAAAAAAATTAAGAAAAAGAGCATGGGGAAGCTGATTCCAAAATATATATTTGCTAGATATCAATCAGACCTAGTCAATTACCGGTTCAGTAATTCTTGGGTCAAATCTCTTACACACTCCCAGAGTTCTTTAGGACGTCCCTACTTCCTGTGCAAATGCTACCTTCCCATGAATCTGGTCCTGGAAGTTTTAGTAAAGACACTTATAGTCTATTCAGACTCCCAAATTCCCATTTATTGCTTCCTCTCAGAAACGTGCAATTTCATGCTGAGTTATTTTTATTAGACTCTTATCATCCCCATGACAAATCCCTTTAACAAGAGCCTTGTTTGGAGATCTGATTTTAATTAAAAAAACACACTATCAGTGATGCTCTCCCCCTCTCTTCAGTTGGGCTGCCTCCTGTCAGTGCTCACATTGGCCAGTGAGCATCGGGCTGTGCATTTCCAGAGTTCACTAACTCTTTCCTTGTCTAGTATCTCCCAAGCCACATATGCTGATTCTATCTGCCAGCTTCAAAAGTCACCTCTATCTATGCTCTGTGACTTACTGTGTACAAATGTACCCCTGTGCATAGTTCTGCTTATTTTGAAGTATTTTACTTATCAATCTATTGTAGGATAAATTAGGTAACAAATTACTCTTAATTTTAAGAGACATTGACTCTTTCTTATTTATAATATATTCTGATACCTATAGATTTTCCTTGACTCTGTATCTTTTCATTTCAGAGTCTGACCTGAAGAAGTAGCCCCTTCTCTGGAACTCCCCATTCTTGTCTTAGAGGGAAAAACAAAGAGAGCTAGGGCAAGCATGGGATGCCCTCTTGGGTACGGGATAAAGAGAAAGGAATCAAAGATTGATACCACAAAACACCCACTAACTCACACAGAAGGGTAAGTGTGGAAGAAAAGACAAGGGAGCTACAAAACACCCAGAACAAACAATGAGACACGACGTTCTTCCGTATCTGTAAGTGGAACAAATGGATTAAAGTCATCAAAGAGAACAGTGGTCCAATAGGTAAAAAACAACATCCAACTAACTATATGGTGTCAAAGGAAGACGAGGCAGCACATAAACTAAACATGAGAGTTTCCACCCAAAAAACAGCTGAAGAGAACAAGGTGGCTTTATTTCTATCTGATAAAATAGCCTTCGAAGCCCGGCAGTGGTGGTGCACACTCTAATCCCAGCACTTAGGAGGCAGAGGCAGATGGATCTCTATGAGTTAGAGGTCAGTCTGGTCTAACAGAGAGAGTTCCAGGACAGCCAGGACTACATAGAAAAACCCTGTCTTGGAAAGAAACATTTGAAACAAAAAAGCTTTCAAGAACCGCTCTTGCTTGACCATTATGTGCATTATGTCATCACCTTGCAGAGACTAAGATAAATCAGTAGGTCCTACTACATCAAGAAAAACCAAGGGTTGTGGCTACTGACAGCATGTCTGCTTTCTAGGGCAAATCTGAATTTTAGGAAACATGCATCTTTCATTCCCCAATACTTAACGCCTCCATGAAGAGATCTATGATAAAATTAACAACTTGGGTTTTTAATATTGTCAATAAAATGTGCATGAGAATTCCTAATTTTTCTATAACTCAGTCTTACACATGAAAAATAAAACTTAAAAAGCACTTTGTAGGTAATAAATAGTTCTCTAACATTAAGCCAGAAAATCACTGAAAATGCATATTATAAGAACACAACCACAGGAAAATAAAGGCTTTTCTCTATCTATAGCTACTTGTCTTGTTGCTGTGATGAAATGCCTAAGGAAAGCAATGGAAGAAAGGGTTTACTCTGGCACATCATGGCAGGAAAATGTGGTAGCAGAAGGCAGTGCAGCACACTGGATGCAGTCAGGACACAGAAGGCAGTGCAGCACACTGGATGCAGTCAGGACACAGAAGGCAGTGCAGCATACACTGGATGCAGTCAGGACACAGAAGGCAGTGTAGCACACTGGATGCAGTCAGGACACAGAAGGCAGTGCAGCACACACTGGATGCAGTCAGGATGCAGAAGGCAGTGCAGCACACACTGGATGCAGTCAGGATGCAGAAGGCAGTGTAGCACACTGGATGCAGTCAGGACACAGAAGACAGTGCAGCACACACTGGATGCAGTCAGGATGCAGAAGGCAGTGCAGCACACACTGGATGCAGTCAGGACGCAGAAGGCAGTGCAGCACACACTGGATGCAGTCAGGACACAGAACTCAATGACTCTTGTGCTCAGTTACCTTTCCTTCTCTAATTAGATTCTAGACCACAGTGCACTCAATGATGGTACTCATATTTACGGTGGGTCTTCTCATTTCAATTAACCCAATTAAACACACACACACACATACACACACACAGCAAAAGATTTAACATAACAAACGGTTAGTATTCAAAACATGTAAAAGATTTTTTCAAATCAATTTAAAAAAACCCATAATTTAAAAACATGGGCCAAAAATCGAAACAAATAAAAACAGATAAGAAAAAAAAAAAAAACCAAAAGAAAACAGAACAAAAACAAACAAAAAACAGGTAAGAACAGAAAGGTTAAGAAAAAGAATGTTTAATTTCAACTAGAAATGCCAATTATAACTAGATAGCACAGTGTATCATGGAGAAAGGAAAACATCTAGTAACCTGGTAACTGATATTGCTGTGGGCTCAGAGTGCCTGAGGTGGGGATACAAATTAGAGCCATTTGCAGCACAAGCAAGGTTTACTGAGCATGCAGCCTCACAATTCTGTTCTTGGTATATGCACTTAGAAAATACTCTGCCAGTGCCAGTAAGGGGGCTCAAGCTTGACTATTTATTTGAGTTGGATCCCTAGGACCCACGTGGTAGAAGGAGGGAACCAGTTCCTGCTAACTGTCCTTTGACCTCCACACTCAGGTCATTGTGTATGCATGCCCCTGCCCACACAAACAAATTTTTTTAAGACAACAAAACAAAAACAAAAGTCTTTGTCAAGTACACAAAGGGCATTTTCTAGCAGGACCACAGTACTATCGTTTGTAGTAAAAACAAAAAAATAAGTTTGAAAAAAAAATCTAAATATTCTTGCCAAGAAAATGGATAAAAAAAAAAATTGTGAAGGAGCCAGAACACTGTACAGCAATAAAACAAATGAACAAATCTCAGAAATGAAATAAAAGATGCAGAAAGATTTGCAGCAGGATATCATTTACATAGTTTGAAAATGTACAAAGAAATAATACAGATTATTTATAGCCATATCATATGCAATAAAAAATATAAACACATATGTGGGAATGAGAAATACCAAACAGATATAGGGGTTGCCTCTAGGGAGGCAGAGCATGGAGTGGAATTCGAGCAAGTTAAAAAGTTCTGCTATATTTGCAATGTTTTATTTTGAAAATCAAAACCTGTATGAAGGAAGTTAATATTTCAAAAGACATCCACTCATCTTCACAACTTTCCTGAGTGGTTGAAATATTTCTTTATTATCTAATAGTCTTGAATATCCAAAATATTCCTTGCAAAGGAAAAAGTAAGTAAGAAGTTTCTGAAAATATTTTATTAAGCAAGACTAAAAAGAGACAGTCATAAGCTGGATGGCCATCCGCCAATCCACTTCAGACAAAACCTTTGCGACATCAAGGATGTGTGGGCAACAAGAGGCACACAATGGCTGGTGATAGAAAGTTAGCTTTTGCCAAATGTGTCACCTCATTTTCTTTAAG